>NC_050096.1:251664803-251990312 GCF_902167145.1 Zea mays | reverse complement strand
AGAAAGCTCCAGCCCATTCTCTATGCCCTGCAGAAGTTACAAGCCGAGGGCCTTACCGCTGCTGGGGTCGTTGCCGCTATCCACCGCCAGAGGGTGCTCCCATTGGTAGAGCGGCGGTTGCGACTTTCGGAGATGAAGCCGGGGGTTGATTTGGAGGGTTCACGGATGTCCTCGACCCACCTCTCCGCCGACGACCTCCTCAGACGGGTAGCAGGCACGGTAGGGAGGCTGGACGCTGGCGTCCTTAGCCAGCCCTCAATGTGTCCCGACCATGGTTATGTGTCCCAGGTAAGTGTCCGACCCTCCTTCTGTTTTGTGATGTGCTTCTTATGTCTTTAGTTCTTACTGTTGGGATTTTCGTTCGTCTCCAGGGGTTGAGGAATTTTAAACTCTCCCGTCCACCGGTCCCGGAGGACGTGGCGGGCCAAACCGCGCGTAGGCTTGCCGCGGAGAAGGATAAGGAGAGGAATGACGCGGAAAAGGCCCGAGCTCGCGAGAGGATGCGAGCTCGGGAAGCCTTAGAGAAGCGTCGTCGGAGGCAAGCAAGGGATGGGCTCCCGTTGGAGCCGTCGCCGGACACGCCTGACGATGATGATGATGATGATGATGATGATGATGATGATGATGATGATGATGACAAAGACGATGACATGGTGGCCCGGCTTGGCCTCAGTCCGGACCCGAGGCTGGGCTAGAGGTTGTCAAGCCAGCTTCCAGGAGGGCTAGCGCCACCAGCGTTCAGGGCCGGGACACCGGGGTCCCGGTCCGAGGAGCGGAGGCGGGACGAGGGGGTACTTGACCCCTTGGCCGAGATAATTGGGGCGACTCCGGGGGGTCAGGCCGAACCGCATGTCCCCCAAGAGCAGGTGCCTATGCCAGCCGTACAGGAAGTTGATCCCTCGGCTGTCGTGACGTCGCCTAGGCTGGTCGCCCCCTTGGTGCCTCGGGCGTCCGAGGTGGAAGCGGCGTCGAAGCCGGCTGCGGGACAACCCTCTGCAGCGCCTGCGGAGACCGGGGCCCGAGGGGTCTCCCCGCAGGCACGATTGGCCTTGCCCCAGAGTGGGTAAGTATCTGAGGGTACCCCTGTTTCAGTTATTTCGTTGTGTGTCTTGATTTTGCCCTTTCTTCCTTTCAGCAAGCGGAGGCAGGGCTCGACTGGTCTGGCTCCCACGAAGGCCCTTAAGACGGGGCCGACCTCTGCAGCCGGAGTTGCAGCGCGCCACGCTGGTTGGTTGGCCTCCGCGCAAGGCTCCCTCCGGCGGGGGGCCCAAGCGGCACGGGCTGTCATGGGGCAAGCCTCCCAGGTCGACCCTCCTGTTGGAGCGGCCATCATGCCGGGGGAGGCCGTTGACGCGGCCGCGGCCCCGAGCCCGCCTATCTTGTAGCCGGCGCCGACATCGATTCCTGCCGGGGCCGTCGCTGATTCGCCCTCGGAGCCGCCCGTCACCCCTGATGTTGAGATGGCTGAGGTGCCTCCACCCCTGGTCATCCCCTATCTCCCCATTTTTGACCATGAGGAGGGGGCGGTCATTGCTGCCGAGGTCGGTGAGCGGAGGCTTGTCACCTTGGCCGAGGAGAGGCCCGATACGTCGACTGCGGTGGCACCCGATGCACCGACTGCAGGGGGACCCGATGCCTCGGTCGCGGGGCACGCAGAACCGTGGCCCGTCTTGGGGAGGAGCGGCCTTATCCCCATGCAGCTCAATCCCAATGAGTGGTGTGGGCAGCCGCTCCTGTTCTGGAGCCGCGACACCTCGGAGCCCCTCCTTTCCCTTAACGATGAGTTGGAGGAGCAGTTCCGGGATAATTTCCGTGAATATACCGAGGCGGCGATGAGGTCGCTTCGGACGACCATGGAAATCCTTTCTAGGGACGTTCCCAGGGCTTCCAGGTAAGGATTTAGACGTAGACCTCGCATGATCAGGGCATTCTTTGTGATATCCTATTTTCTCTCTCAGGAGCTCGTGGACATGAGCACCGCTAAGTCGCTGTTCATCCGTCGCGAGAGCGACGTTTAGGAGTCGTTGCGGTCCCGGTGGGCCGCGCTTACCGAGGCCAATGAGCGCCTCGCCCAATGGAGCGCCGAGGTGGCGGACCTTCGGCTGCTATGTGATAAGCTGAAGTCGGAGGCAGCGGTGGTGCGGACAAAGGCGGCGTCGGCACGAACGGAGGCTTCGTCGGCATGTGAGCAGGTGGCTTCCCAAGCCGAGGAGATGCAACAGCGGCAGCTGGAGCTGGGCCAGGTCACCAGTGAGCGGGACCAATTTCGGAGCCAAGCTACCGAGGCCGTGAGCCGGGCAGAGGCCCTTAGGGGACAGCTGGCTGAGGTCACGGAGCGGCTAGCCGAGGCGACCGCTCGGGCCGGGACCCTTGCGGAGGGCCTGGCCGTGGCCGTCGGGTCTGCCTGGTCTGCCCAAGCCATGGCCTCGCAGCAGCATGCCCGGGCCGAGGGTATGTTTTGCCCGCTTTGTGATTTTGTTTTAGCTTCATTCTTCTCATATCTGAAGAATATTGTCCGGCTGTCTTCAGGGTTCGAGGCGGCTCTTAACGAGTCCGTCAAGAACTGCAAGGCGCTTGCCCAGGCGGCTGAGCAGAAGGAGGCCGACCGCATGGCCATGTCCGAGGCCATCTCGGCCTTCTGTCGGACCTTTGGCCTCGACGACATCCCCTCGGGCAGCTCCCCCCAGAGTTGCCTGCGGGCCTTGGGCGGCCACGTGCGCAGCAGACTCCGCGGGGCGCTACACCGCGACGTTAGGCGGGCCTTCGCTGTCCTTGCTTCCCACTATGATGTGGATTTGGAGCGGGTCAGCGAGGGCTACTGCTTACCCGACGAAGAGGAGGCCGCCCTAGCCGAGGTCCAAAGGCTTGATGCGGCTGCTGAGGGCCCAGGCGCGGTGTTGGCTTCCTTTTTTGAGGTGGAGATCCTTCCGCCTGTGTCACCGTCCGAGGCCGGGTCAGATTCCGCCGCGGGTAGGAACGACGCCGAGGGTGCTGCTCCTCCCCCTGCCGACACCTGAGCCTGTGGGGAACAGTTTATTCTAAGTATGTGTATGTTTCTTGCGGCCGCTGAGGCCTAAACATTTTTAGTGTTAGAGTATAAAGCTGCGTTTCTTTACTCTTGTTTCGAGCGTTAGGACTTGTTCGGTAGCAGAATCACTTATCCAAGCGCGAGTTACTTTTCGCGGAAGGTGATGGGTGAGGTATCCGTATCCTGGAGGCGTAGGAGTCCCTTGGCTCGGTCGGCCTTGCCGTTCGAGGTCTCTCTCGCTCGTTTTTAGGATTCCGTTATCGACATAGTCGAAAGGCACGAAAGTCGTTTTGGTAGAAAACTTTTCCGAGGAAAATTTTGACGCAGAGGGGGTTCCCCCTTCTAGCCCCCGAGGGAGGGTCGGTTTTTGCTAAGGCAAGGCCGATCCTCCCTTGACAGTTAGACTTTTTATTTATACATGTAAAGGGACCGAGATACATGAACGACTTGAAACACTTTAAGGGTAAAAGCGACGTAGTTGTTCGATGTTCCAAGCGTTGCTGTAGACCTCGCCTTGATCGTTGGCCAGCTTTTATGTCCCGGGCTTCAAAATTTTGGCGATGATGAACGGCCCTTCCCAGGGAGGAGTAAGCTTGTGGCGCCCTTGGGCATCTTGTTGAAGCCGAAGCACCAAATCTCCCACTTGGAAGCCTCGGGGCCGAATCCTTCGGGCGTGGTAGCGTCGCAGAGACTGCTGATACCGCGCTGAGTGTAGTAAGGCTACGTCCCGAGCCTCTTCCAGCTGGTCCAATGAATCCTCTCGGCTGGTCTGGTTGTTTTGGTCGTCGTATGCCTTTGTCCTCGGGGGGCCGTATTCTAAGTCCGTGGGTAGGATGGCCTCGGCCCCATAGACTAGGAAAAACGACGAGAAACCCATGGCCTGGCTTGGCATCGTCCTCAGACTCCAAACCACCGAGGGTAGCTCTTTTATCCACCGCTTGCCAAACTTGTTGAGGTCGTTGTAGATCCTGGGTTTTAGCCCCTGCAAAATCATGCCATTGGCGCGCTCCACCTGCCTATTTGTCATTGGGTGAGCTACGGCTGCCCAGTCCACATGGATGTGGTGGCCTTCGCAGAAGTCTAGGAACTTTTTCCCAGTGAATTGCGTGCCATTGTCAGTGATGATGGAGTTTGGGATCCCAAAGCGGTGGATGATGTTTGTAAAGAACACCACCGCCTGTTCGGACCCGATGCTGGTTAAGGGTCGGACTTCGATTCACTTGGAGAATTTGTCGATGGCGACTAGCAAGTGCGTGAAGCCCCCGGGTGCCTTCTGCAAGGGACCGACGAGGTCCAGACCCCACACGACAAACGACCAAGTGATAGGTATTGTTTGTAGGGCCTGAGCGGGCAGGTGCGTCTATCTCGCGTAGAATTGACACCCTCGGCAGGAGCGTACAATCCTAGTGGCGTCGGCCACTGCGGTCGGCCAGTAGAAACCTTGTCGGAAAGCGTTTCCTACGAGGGCTCGAGGTGCTGCATGGTGACCGCAAGCCCCCCGAGTGTATTTCTTGTAACAGCTATTGTCCTTGGGTGACGGATATGCATCGTTGGAGAATGCCTGAGGGGCTGCGGTGGTACAACTCTTTTTCATCACCCAGTAAAACGAACGACCTGGCGCGCCGAGCCAGTCGCCGAGCTTCGGCCTTGTCGAGGGGCAGCTCTCATCGGAGGAGATATTCCCGGTACAGGGTCTGCCAGTTTAGGTTTGGTGTGACCCCACTCTGCTCTATCTCGACGTGCAGGGCCTCACCCTCGGCAGCCGAGGGTGGCTGGGCCGAGGTCTCCTCGGGCTCGGGTGCGTCGTTGAGTTTGACGGATGGTTGATATATGTCCCTGGAGAAGACATTCGAGGGAACCGTCGTTCGTCCCGAGGCTATTTTAGCCAGCTCATCCGCGGTCTCGTTGTACCGTCAAGCAACATGGTTGAGTTCCAGCCCATAGAACTTATCTTCCAAGCGCCGAACTTCGTCACAGTAGGCCTCCATTTTTCGATCGCGGCAGTGAGAGTTCTTCATGACTTGGTCAATAACGAGCTGCGAGTCGCCACGAGCGTCGAGGCGCCGAACCCCTAGCTCGACGACGATGCGTAACCCGTTAACCGGGGCTTCGTATTCGGCCACATTGTTTGACGCCGAAAAATGGAGGCGTATTACATAGCGCACATGTTTCCCGAGGGGTGAGATGAAGAGCAAGCCAGCACCTGCTCTGGTTTTCATAAGCGACCCATCAAAGTACATGGTCCAAAGTTCCGCCTGGATTGGAGCTGTCGGCAATTGGGTGTCGACCCATTCAGCCAGGAAGTCTGCCAAGACTTGGGATTTTATGGCCTTCCGAGGGGCAAATGAAAGTGTTTCCCCCATGAGCTCCACTGCCTATTTTGCTATCCTACCTGAGGCCTCTCGGTACTGGATGATCTCTCCCAGGGGGAAGGATGACACCATAGTCACCGGATGAGACTCAAAGTAGTGTCGCAGCTTTTGCCGTGTTAGAATCACTACGTACAGTAGCTTCTGGATTTGCGGGTAGCGGATTTTGGTCTCGGATAGCACCTCGCTAATGAAGTAGACTGGCCTCTGGATGAGCAGTGCATGCCCCTCCTCTCGTCTCTCGACTACGACCGCAGCGCTGACCACCTGAGTGGTTGCGACTACGTAAATCAGGAGGTCTTCTCCCGCAGCGGGGGGCACCAAGATGGGCGCATTAGTAAGGAGTGCCTTTAAGTTTCCGAGGGCTTCTTCGGCCTTGGGAGTCCAAGTGAAGCGCTCGGCCTTCCTTAAGAGGCGGTACAAGGGCAATCCTTTCTCGCCAAGGCGCAAGATGAAGCGGCTCAGAGCCGCATGGCATCCCAAGACCCTTTGTACTCCTTTTAAATATTTGATGGGTCCCATGTTGGTGATGGCCGCGATTTTCTCCGGGTTGGCCTCGATGCCTCGTTCGGAGACAATGAACCCTAGGAGCATGCCTAGAGGGACTCCGAAGACACACTTCTCGGGATTGAGTTTTACGCTCTTCGCTTTTAGGCACCTGAATGTCACCTCAAGGTCAGAGAGGAGGTCGAAGGCTTTCCTTGTTTTGACAACGATGTCATCGACGTAAGCCTCGACCGTTCTGCTGATGTGCTCTCCGAACACATGGTTCATGCACCTCTGGTATGTTGCACCTGCATTCCTCAAGCCAAATGGCATAGTAGTACAGCAATACATGCCAAAAGGTGTGATAAAAGAAGTCGCGAGCTGGTCAGATTCTTTCATCTTGATTTGGTGATAGCCTGAATAGGCATCGAGGAAAGACAGGGTTTCGCACCCAGCGGTGGAGTCCACAATTTGATCGATGCGAGGCAGAGGGTACGAAACCTTTGGACATGCTTTATTTAACCCAGTGTAGTCTACACACATCTTCCATTTCCCACCTTTTTTCTTTACAAGTACAGGGTTAGCTAACCATTCTGGATGGAATACTTCTTTGATGAACCCTGCAGCCATTAGCTTGTGGACCTCCTCGCCTATGGCTCTACGCTTTTCTTCATCAAAACGGCGCAGGTGCTATTTCACGGGTCGGGCACCGGCTTGGATGTCCAGTGAGTGCTCGGCGACATCCCTCGGTATGCCTGGCATGTCCGAAGGACTCCACGAAAAAATTTCGGCGTTTGCGCGGAGAAAGTCGACGAGCACTGCTTCCTATTTGGGGTCGAGCTCAGAGCCGATCCTGACTTTCTTATCGGCGTCGTTGCTGGGGTCGAGAGAGACGGACTTAACCGCCTCGGCTGGTTCAAAGTTGCCGGCGTGCCGCTTCGCGTCGGGCGCCTCTTTGGAGAGGTAATCCAGGTCGGCGATGAGGGCTTCGGACTCGGCGAGGGCTTCGGCGTACTCCACGCATTCCACGTCTCACTCGTAAGCGTGGCGGTATGTGGATCCGACGGTGATGGTTCCCTTGGGGCCTGGCATCTTGAGCTTGAGGTACGTGTAGTTGGGGACGACCATGAACTTGGCGTAGCACGGTCTTCCCAATACCGCGTGATAGGTCCCCCGGAACCCAACTACCTCGAAAGTGAGGGTTTCCTTTCGGAAGTTGGAGGGAGTTCCAAAGCAGACGGGCAAATCAAGTTGCCCAAGGGGCAGGACACGCTTGTCGGGGACAATCCCATGAAAGGGTGCTGCACCGGCGCGGATCGTGGACAGATCGACCCCCAAAAGCCCTAGGGTCTCAGCGTAGATGATGTTGAGGCTGCTGCCTCCGTCCATGAGGACCTTGGGGAGCCTAGCGTTGCCGATGACAGGGTCGACGACAAGCAGGTACCTTCCTGGGCTTGGTACGCAGTCGGGGTGGTCGCCCTGGTCGAAGGTAATGGGTTTGTCGGACTAGTCTAGGTAGACTAGCGTTGCTACCTTCACCGAGCAGACCTCCCGGCGTTCTTGCTTGCGGTGTCGAGCCGAGGCATTCGCCACTTGCCCACCGTAGATCATGAAGCAGTTGTGGACATCTGGGTACTCTTCTTCCTTGTCGCCTCCTTTCTTGTTGTTGCCTTGGTCCTTGCCACCCTCCGCCGAGGGTCTAGCCTTATTGAAGTAACGTCGGAGCATGTCGCACTCTTCAAGGGTGTGCTTGACGGGACCCCTGTGATAGGGCCACGACTCCTTGAGCATCTCATCGAACATGTTGGCCCCTTCGGGAGGTTTCCGAGGATTCCTGTGCTCGGCAGCAGCGACGAGATCCGCGTCAACGGTGTTGTGTTTTGCTTGCGCCTTCTTCCTGATCTTCTTCTTCGTGTCGCGCTGGACGGACGCCTCGGGGACGTCTTCCTTCTGGCTTCCCTGAGGCTGCTTGTCCTTCCGGAAGATGGCTTCGACCGCCTCCTGACCAGAGGCAAACTTGGTGGCTATGTCCATCAATTCGCTCGCCTTGGTGGGTGTCTTGCGCCCCAGTTTGCTTACCAGGTCTCGACAAGTGGTGCCGACGAGGAATGCTCCGATGACGTCCGATTCAGTGATGTTGGGCAACTCGGTGCACTGCTTTGAAAACCGCCAGATGTACTCTCACAGGGATTCCCCGGCTACTGGCGGCAGCTCCGGAGATCCCATGAGTTTCCAGGGCACACGTACGTACCTTGGAAATTTCCAGCGAAGGCCTTGACTAGGTCGTCCCAGTCAAAGATCTGCGCAGGAGGCAGATGCTCCAGCTAGGCCCGGGCAGCGTCGGAGAGGAAAAGGGGGGAGGTTGTGGATGATGAGGTTGTCGTCGTCCGTCCCTCCCAACTGGCACGCCAGCCAGTAATCCGTGAGCCACAACTCCGGCCTTGTCTCCCCTGAGTACTTGGTAATGGTAGTCGGGGCCCAGAACCGGGCTGGGAACGGCGCCCGTCGTATGGCCCGACTAAAGACCCGCGAACCTGGTGGTTCGGGCGAGGGGCTCCGATCCTCCTCACTGTCGTAGCGTCCTCCGCGTCTGGGGTGGTAGCCTCGGCGCACCCTTTCCTCGAGGCGGGCTCAACGGTCGCGGCGGTATTGCTCGTTGCCGAGGCGAGCCAGGGCTGCAGGCGTCCTGTCTCCTGTGAGCTCGGTGTGGACCGAGGCCTCCCGCATGTGTCGGGAGGACGCTGCGTGATGCTCCGAGGGGCATCCTCGCCTTCGGGAGGTAGAGCTCTCGGCTCGTCGGGCTGCGGCATTTTCCAGGAGGTCCTTGAGTTTGCCCTCGATACGTCACCCCTCGGTGGTGGATGGCTCCGGCATTATTCGAAGTAACATCGCCGCTGCAGCTAGGTTCTGGCCGGCCCCGTTGAAGGCCGGAGGCAGCCCTGCCCTGGCATCGTGAATAATACGGCGCTGGACGTCCCGGGCCCGATGACGCGCTCCTCCGGCGAGTGCTCGGCCTGCCCACTCCTGCTCGAGGTTTTGTCGGAGCTGCACAAGTCGCCCCATTTCTTCGTCGAGCTTGGCCTGCATCTTGGGGAGTTGCTCGAGCTGTGTGCCCTGACCCCCGCAGGGATCCGGGCCACAGCTAGCTCCCGCGGGATCTCAACGCGAGACGCAGGCACAGGGGCGTCGTCGTTTCCTAGCATGCCGAGGTGGTTGTCTTCGTCGTGATCCCCCTGATCGATGTGGAAACACTCGCAAGTTGGGTCGTAACCCTCGTCATCAAGGCTATGGTCATCGTCAGAGTAGCCGGAGAGGCAGTGGTCACATGCGGATATGAAGTCTCGCATGGCACTGGGATCACGGAGTCCGAGGAAATCCCAACTGAAGTCGGGGTCATCCTCTTCCTCGGAACCCGCGGGTCCGGAGGTTGAGACTACCGTCAGTAGGTCCCAAGTTGACCACATATGGTACCCCGGAAGGTCAGGATATGCCCTTGCGAAAGCGCTCGCCGAAGTGGGGTCGCTTGGTGGATCGAAGATGATCTAAAGGGAACAGGATGGAAAACTGATGGTACCTCCTGGTTGATGGATGGTGGTGAAGTTGCATCGGAGATGGAATGTGTCGTTATCTCAGGTGCGAGACTAATGCCCGACAAGTCCCTCGCAAGGGTGCTGGCATCATCAGTCCGCCTGGGGTTGGCATGTTGCTGGGAAGCGACACCTGTCGTTGTCCCAGGTGCGAGGATAACACCCGATGTGCCCCCGCAGGGGTGCCGGCGTCGTCGACTCGCTCTGGGCCGACAGCCGACGAGGTGCTGCCTCCTGCCTGGCCATGGTTGCTCCGTCTCCTCCTCCTCCGGCGAGGAGGGTGGCGGGGCAAACCCGGGTGTTCCTCTTCCGCCACGGGGAGATGTCGTCGTCGAGTTCGCCTCCGCCAGGCGAGCCGACGACCGTCGTTGTTGTCGTGCTGCGGGGGGAGGAGTACCATGTTGTAGCTGCCGTCTGGGGACATGAACTCGAGACTCCCAAAGCGGAGCACCATCCCGGGCTGAAGAGGCTGCTGAAGATTGTCCATCTGGATCTCAACGGGAAAGTATTGCCAACACGCAGCTGGACCCCTACCTGGCGCGCCAACTGTCGGCGTTTTGGACCCGCGAGGACCCTCAACCGACTAGTGAATTTGACGTTGCGTGTCCCTGCCCAGATGGATTGATGCAAGATGAAACACAAGAGGGGGGATGAGGCTTATATTATCTTGCACCGGGGTGCTCGTAGTAGGGGTTACAAGCTTCGCGAGAGAGGGTTTTGCCTTGAAGTGGGCCGTCCGAGTTAGCCTCCTTCGCGTGCCTTGGGAAGGCCCTGGGCATCCCCTTTTATAGATACAAGGGGATGGTCCAGCTGTACATATGGGGGTGTAGCTATGTGCTAACGTGGCCGGCGGAGAAGTGCTTGAGCCCTGTAGAAGCGTAGCTGGCGGTGCGGCCCTGGGTCCTGCTGACGCATGCAGGGAACCATCATTACCTGTTGCCGGAGTAATCTAGATGTGACACCGGTCTTGTTCCTTCGTAGCCTGAGGCGGCTAGCTAGGGGTAGGGTAATGATGTATCCCCTGTAGCGTAGTCGGTCCGAGGCCGAGGTCGGGCGAGGCGGTGACTTCTCCTGAGGCCGAGGCTGAGGTCGGGTGAGGTTGTGACTCCTCCCGAGGCCGAGGCTGAGGTCGGGCGAGGCGGGGACCTTCTCCCGAGGCCGAGGTCTGGGGTCGGGCGAGGCGGAGACCTTCTCCCGAGGCTGAGGCTGAGGCCGAGGCCAGGGGTCGGGCGAGGCGGAGCTCCCTGTTGCGCCCGAGGCTGAACTCGGGAGAGGCCGTGACTTACTGTTGTTAGTCTTACCCTTGTGGTTGGCACAATAGTCGGAACAGGGTGAATAGTGTTGTTTTCCTGTTAGAACGATCAGTAAAGGGGTGAAGTGACTGCGGTCATTTCGACCTTGCCAACTGAGGCGCGCGCGTCAGGATAAGGTGTCAGGTGATCCCCGCATTAAATGCGCATGCGATACGGTCGGTGGTAAGGCGATTTGGCCGAGGTTGCTATACGACAAAGTTCGCCCGAGCTTAGCCTCGGGCGAGTCGGGGGTGCGCCCACTGCCTGAGGAGGCCCTCGGGCGAGGCGTGAATCCGTCCGGGACTACTGTTCTTGCCCAAGGCCGGGCTCGAGCGAGACGAGATCGCGTCCCTTGGTAGATGAGGCTTTAACTTTGAGCTATGCTTACCAGTCTTTACGGTCTGTTTTGAAGATGTTTTCCAGCCATGCTTAGGAGTATGGGGGTACCCCTAATTACGGTACCCGACACAGGTTAAGCTTTTGGGTTGGATTGGTTGGTGCAGGCAACTTAATATGGTATCAGAGACATAGGTCACTAGTTCAGGATTCGAATCCTGACTAGCACAATTAAATAAAATAACTGTTGCTCGCTCCTATTTCACGTCTGAGACCCAAGAGAGGCTCGATGTGAGGGAGAGTGTTGAAATATAATATTTATGAATTGTCCACCACCTCCTATCAGCTTAAGTTTTTGAGTTTGAACTGATTGGTGCATGCCACTTAATATGGTATCAAAGCCATATGTCATGGGTTCGAATCTTAGCTAGCGCAATTAAATAAGATAGTTGTTGCTCACCCATATTCCACGTCTGAGACCCAAAAGAGGCTTGATGTGAGGAGTAGTTTTGAAATATAATAAGCGAATTGGTCACCTCCTTCTACCAGCTTAAGCTTTTAGGTTTAAATGGTTGGTGCATGCAACCTAATATGGTATCGGAGTCAGAGGTCATGAGTTTGAATCCTAGCTAGCGTAATTAAATAAAATAATTATTGTATGTGACCCAAGAGAGACGGCTTGATGTGAGAGGAGTGTTGAAATATAATATAAGTGAATTGTCTACCTCCTCCTATCAGCTTAAACTTTTAGTTTGAATTGGTTGATGCATGCAAACGGAAGATGATAACCAAACAACGAAACACGTAAGGTTGCGTCATTGAAACATGATAACCAAACACGTATATAAGCCGAGGCCTGTGCCAGACCAAAACGTGGTCGTTGACCTAGAGATGAATAGGTATGGCAACGGGTTTAAAACCCGCGGGTATGGAGATTACAAACTCGTACCCGCGAGATTAATGTTAAACCTATACCTGCACCCGCTACCCGCGACGGGTAGCGTATGTTACCCAAACCCGCTACCCGCGGGTTTATGGCACCCGCAGGTACACCCGCGGGCACAGTCATATAATATATATTTATTAAACTGATAGCACATAATAATAAATATTTATTAACATGATAAAAACATGTATCGATCTTAGCCAAAAGTTCTACGAGTTCGCTGGCGCCTGTAGTCTTCTTTTATATCATTTGATTGGCTCCGCTCGCTCAAAGCTTTCGGGGTGGCACTAAATTGAGATGCATGTGCTCTACAGTCTACACAGACACACACACGCGGGTATGCGGGTTTGTGGGCACGGGTACAACATTTTCATACCCACGAGAAAAAACCCGTCGAGTTGAGAATCAAACCCGTACCTACGGGTATAAACTCACACCCAAACCCGCACTCTATAGGGTTTTTACCCGCGGGCACGCGGGTAAAATGTGCTCGTTGCCGTCCCTAGAGATTAAGATAATAATGAGCTCTAAAATTTATACCTTAAAATTTAAGGATTAAATTAAATTATGATCAAGCTCTACTTTTATTTATTTTTAAACTAAATTAATTTAGAGTCCTGATAAATTATAAAGAAACATTTAGATCATGATCCATGTATCGATACCTTATTTTGGCTTGCACGGCCAAAGTAGGTGGCCCATGCATGCGCAGCAAAATTTGGGGACGGCCAATTTTATTAATCGCCAAAATTGGCCGGCCAATGCTTCGGCGGGACATGTACGGCAATAGAGAGCGACGTACCGACTGCATGCGGGCAACCTTCCTACTGCAAGAAAGCTAGAATGCTACCTTATGTCCTAAAAATAATACAGCTTCAATATTCATGCGAGTCAAACTGCTACATTTATTAACAAAATATATTTACTTATTTAGTGCAACGCTACGTACTTTACATTATAAATGTTAGCGTTTTTAATAGGTTCGATTAGAATTTAAACTGTTTAAGCACTAAAAAAAGAAGTATATTCCTTTTTACAATAATGGAAGGAGCAGATAGCTGTAGTTTCGTTTGAAGGTGTGTGCATGCAGTGCCTTCATTTTTGTGATTTTTTTTATCTAAATGTTTGTGTAGCCAAAATTTACTATGATACTACATTAAGGATTGTTACTGGTTTGGTAGCTAGCTTCTAGCTTGTTTAATCCCAAATAGTTAATAGTTAGTTGCTAAAACAATAGTTAATGTATGTTTAGATTCTTAGCTATATAAATATGCCAATGCAAGTAGCGTCTTGCCTAGGACCACTTCCGAGCTTAGCCCACCTTTGAAATGCGGGAATTTTTTCTGTTTCCTGCGTTTGTTCTGGTAAAAATGAATCGATCCTTGTGAAATTCCATATGAATCCTGTGAAATTCCTGTACATATTCCAAAGGAGAGCCTTAAAATTAGTTGTTGGCCGACTTCTCTACAGTCTTGCATTGGTCTCCAAGAGTCACTTTTGAACTCACTCTCTGTGGCATCATTTAGAGAGAGTTACTTTTTGTACAGATTATTTTTATTTTATTTTATAACATTTTTTATATCTTATGTGCAATCTAGAAAGTATGTTAACCCTGCTCTCTATTTTTGGCTAGCAAGAAATTTAGAAGCGAGGGATATGTCAAATATATAGTTAGAGATCTAGAGTTAAATAAACTGTGTTTGATGGGTTTCCTCCCCAAAAATCTTAATCTCTATCTATAGGGAAAAAGTATAAAGAAACTCTTCGAATTGCTCTAACAATAACACACAGCGTTAGATATAATAGCTAGATCTTATTTGGCACAGTTTACTTGCAAAAACACGTACGGCTACTAGTTGCAAGTACGTACGTTGTACTGACCTCGCCGATGCCGGAGGAGGCGCCGGTGATGAGCACGACCTTCCCTCTCAGGTCCTCCTTCCCGAGCGGCCTGACGAACGCCCGCACCAGCAGCTTCACCGGGACGGAGAGCGGGATGTAGACCAGGATCAGCAGCGCGGCTGTGACGTGCATCAGCACGCTGTGAAGCAGGAGGTGAAACTCCATCTGTGTCTATCTATCCTGCAGAGACGATGATGGACACATCCATATATATATATATATATGGTGGTGTGCTGAGGAACGCTACTATTGTGCCACACCACACGCGGCCCACGCCTCTATCATCTCGCGGTTTTTTTAAATCTACCAAGCCGGCTCTGCTGGCAACGATGCCTCAATTATGTTTGGTGAGCACAACGCTTGCTTCCATATCGCAGTGCATGTTTTGTTTAATTTGCGCGTGTACATGCTGCACTACTTTGCTGGTGCCACCAACAGACCAACTCGATCCAATAGTAAAATCAAAATTGGCTAAAGTTATAGTAGGAGACAAGCTACTCCTGTTTAATAGTTATCTTTTATTTTACTATAAAACACGTTTTATTATTTTTATTTATGCCACATCTTTTCTGTCCAGTTTGTTGCTTGTACGTGACACAAGCTCTTTTCTTTCCTCTCCTTCGTATTAACATTTATTTGGCTATGAAAAATATTATTGACTCGCCCTATAATTCACAAGCGGCGACTCTTAACTCACACTAGTACACAGAGCCTCTATAGTGGCGGTTCTAGAGACGTTTGCACTGGCGTTTTTCAGTGCCCCCAGTGCTAGGGGTCAGTGGAAATCGCGCCAGTGAAAATAGCATTTCCACCAGTGGAAGGCGGTTTTTTTATTTAGCCGCCAGTGGAAGTTTTCCCGCCTTTTTTTAAATTTTCGTACTGAAATTTATATATATTTACACACACAAACATATATATATATATATATATTGATAAACATGTAGTATTGATATTAAAAGCAACATGGAATTAAATTCTATCATACATTTATATACATCAAAGTCTTGTTTACAACCATGTATGCATCACACATTATATACATCAAAGTTTTCACTTAAGCTCTAATAACTATCTCGGCTAAGAGATAGTCTACTAATTTCTGTTAGTATTCTAAACTCTGGCAAAGCTAATGTTCCGGAAGCATCGTGATATTTCCCTTCTGCGGGAATGACCTCTTTCAATATGAATGTGCACAGGTCCTCAACTATGCCATACAATGCACCTAAAGTCAAGTTCTCCGGGCTTCCTTGTTGAAATTGTTGTAAAGGAAGTTTATAAACATCATCTATTTATACTCAATAATAACACATTTGCATCTTTAATGACATAAATACATACGTGACTATTACTAATAATACCTTGCCAGGGTTCGTGATGTATCGTCTGTTCATTCTCATGAACTCGCACACGTAGAACCCACATAGGACCGATCCGGGTGGTTGCTTGTGGCACTACATAACGGGAGATTGGTTATTTAGTTGCAACATTGTCCTATGTACGTACATGTATGATATGTATTCATAAATTCATATACTTACCGACCAGTTATAATGGATGTCTAGTGGCACGCCTTTTTTGGACGTGTCGTACTTTCCACCTCGTAGCTTATAAAACCTAAATGCACTGTGATCTCAAATAGAATCACCATGTTATTCTACAATTCTCATTGATATAAGTATCATGCATAGAAAAGGCTTACATCTCTAAGATGCCGAGGAATTTTGAATAGGCCGAAGGCTCGGTGTGCAAGGAGTCGAGCACCAGCACCTTTCTAACCTTAGGATAAATGAAGAAGCATATCCAGTGGTCCCTGTACGAATCAAACTTGTGATACATGTACTTGGGGGTATATATAGAGGCAAGAGAGATGAATTAGTTTTCTATAATGAGCTGACTTGATTTTTTTTGTAGACTTTCTAACTTGTTTGGCTTCCTATAGAAAAGTCAAAAGTTAAGTAAAGAATTTGTCACTCCTCATGGCTTCACGGGTGTTAGGTTCCCTAACTAAAGTTTACTCTATATCATATCGAATGTTTTAATATCAGTTACGAATATTAATTATAGTCAAATTTCAAAACTAATTTGACTAAACAACGGGAATAATTTATTACACAAAATTAATCCATAATTAGGAAATGATTACTATAGCATCGCAAAGGTCAATCATGGACTAATTAGCTTTAATAGGTTCGTCTTTCCATTTAGTCCTTATTCATGTAATTAGTTTTATGATTATACTATATTTATAGGGTGTTTGAATGTCCTAGAACTAATAGTTAGTTGGCTAAAAATAGTTAGCGGAATTAGCTAGCTAATAAATAACTACCTAACTATTAACTATTTTATCAAAAATAGCTAATAGCTAAAGTATTAGCTAGAGTGTTTGGATGTCTCAACTAATTTTAGCCACTAACACTATTAGTTCTAGTGCATTCAAACACCCCCTTAATACATCTAATTTGCATCAAACATCCGATGTGGGACTTATATATATATATATATATATATATATATATATATATATATATATATATATATCAACTTAAAATACAAAGAAAAACTTCAGCGGTCAAAATAAAAGAGAGATCATTATCTCAAATATATTACAGAAATCACCTTTAAAATGTTTTCTAACATTTCTAGATGCAAAATCATCAATGATGGCTTCAATCAAATCAATTAATTCATGTAAATTTTTAAGATGTTACTTGCTAGAGCAATTAAAAAATGCACATAAAAGTTATTGTGAACCTTAAATAAGTCTTCAACAACTTCAACTTTACAAAGTTCCTTTCAGATACACAACAACCATAGGCACAAATCACAGATCGCATGTCATAAACTCGTTTAAAACGATCTGCTAATGGGTGGCGCCACACTGCAGCCGCTAGGTGATAGGAGACAAGGCACATGAATCGATGTGTGCGCTATGTGAGCAAAGCACTTTGAACAGATTATTTATCGCAAATATCACGTGTAATCTGAAACTAATGCCCTGTTTGGGAGGGTTTCACTTAAAAAATTGTTACTTTGGTTTTCCATCTTCACCATGTAACAACTTCAACAGATTAGTAAGGTGGGGTTCAAGAGTGTTTGGCTTGCACATAGACTCCAGCTTATATAATGCAATCAATTTATGATTTTCCTTAATTACCCTTGATGATTAGCAGGTGGAGAACGAGACATAAATTAGTAGGTCATGTAACCAAAGACACGATGGCTACTTTTTGTGCAACTTCATGAGAAGGTATGAAAACTGTGTTTTTGAAGCACCGTTTGAGGAGCTTCAAAATTTTCATGAAACTAGCCTCTAGTTTTAGTTTTTTTAAACTAGAGCTTGTGGAGCTGGACCTGTTTAGATAGAAGAAGCTGAAATAGACTTGAAATTCTTGAAGTGAAGCTCTCCCAAACAGGGCCTAAATACTGAGTATGTATAGTAATACGTTGTCAACCTAGCCTACTGAAGGTGGGGCCCCATGGAACTGGGGACCCGGGGCGACCGCACCCCTCGCCTCCCTCCAGGAACGGCCCAACCCCTAAGCCAGTTCTCTTCATGGATACACATAACAATGAGCTTTTATATAGACCGCTTTTTTCTAGACTCATGTTGTAAATGTCTCAAACTCTTTGGGCAGAGACACTAGTATCAAGTGAATAACAAAATAATTCTTTATTTCCATGTCAAATCTTTTGATATTATTGACAAAGTTGGTCATCTTAAGTATCACTCCCTTATTCTAGAGTCATCATAATTTTTAGTAACAATTTTCTTGATAATGATCCCAACAAAAGCCTTTGAGGAACCCCTTAATTGTTGAATCTTGGCAAGGTACTCGGTGACACTTTGACATTCTAGAGTTGCTCCCCTAACCGACTCTATGACAGAGAAGTCTTGATGATAATTAAACATTTTTATTTGATCTCCCTCATTTTACAAATTCGAGATCATACGCCCTCATGAGAGCATCATTATTAGTTGCCTCAGACATTCCTCCTGTTGTCAACACAGGGCTAACAAACTTAGGATTATCAATGTGTTGCTGCCAAGATTGGTGCAATGCAATAGTAGTTGGCCGATGGGCACAATATCAAAAAACTAATCATCATGTGCAACAAGGTGCCCTATGGGTCGTGTATCTATAGATAAACATTAGTTTGATAGAATTAGTTCAGGAGTGCTTATCACATCAAGTCTATGGACTATAAAATACATATTTCCCAGTATCAATAAATAGAAGACAGATGTTCATCAAGCAATGTGTGCTTCTCATCTCTTTGACACATCGTCATCCCTTTCCTAAGGATTTTCCAATATAATGTAAGCGTCATGTTGCCCTGATGTGGTTGTGAGGGATGAATGTTCCCCGGGTATCCATGACCCCGATACGACCCGTGGGCTGCTGAACAGGCCCTGGTGGGTTGACAGAAAGGTTTTACAAGTCGTTAGCTGTCGGGTACCGTAATTAGGGGTACCCCCAACACTCCTAAACACGGCTGGTAACCACCATCAGCACAAGCTGCAGAGACTGATGGGCGCAATTAGGGTCAAGGCTTCGTCTACTCAAGGGACGCGATCTCGCCTCGCCTGAGCCCAGCCTCAGGCGGGAACAGTAGTCCACGCGAATTCACGCCTCGCCCGAGGGCCTCCTCAAGCAACGGGCGCACCCTCGACTCGCCCGAGGCCCAGCTTGGGCAGGCTTCGCAGTGAAGCAACCTTGGCCAGATCGCCTCACCAATCGACCGTATCGCAGGCGCATTCAATGTGAGGATCGCCTGACACCTTATCCTGACACACGTGCCTCAGTCGGCAAGGTCGAAGTGACCGCAATCACTTCGCCCTTCCACTGACCGACTTGACAGGAAAACAGCGCCGCTCGCCCCTCTCCGACTGCTGTGCCACCCGCCAGGGTGAGGCTGACAACAGCTGAGTCCAGCCTCAGGCGCAACAGGAAGCTCCGCCTCGCCTGACCCTGGGCCTTGGCCGCCTCGCCCGACCCCAGGGCTCAGCCTCAACCGCGACCTCGGAAGGGAGTCTCCGCCTCGCCCGACCCTAGGGTCGGCCCCCGCCTCAGCCTCGGAAGGTGGTCTCCGCCTCGCCCGACCCTAGGGCTCAGCCTCGACCTCGACCTCGGGAGGAATCGCGTCCTCGCCCGACCTCGGCCTCAGGAGGAGTCTCCGCCTTGCCCGACCTTGGGCTCGGACCGACCGCGCCACAGAGGATACATCATTACCCTACCCCTAGCTAGTTCAGGCTACGGGGGAACAAGACCGGCGTCCCATCCAGGCTCGCCCCGGTAACAAGTAATGATGGCTCCCCGCGTGCGTCCATGACGACGGCGGTTCTCAGCCCCCTACGGAAGCAAGGAGACGTCAGCAAGGTCCCAGCAGCCCTGACAACTGTGCTTCTACAGGGCTCCAGCGCTCCTCCGACGGCCATGACACCGCGTACATAGGGCTCTAGCACCTCTCCGACAGCCACGTTAGTATGTACACAGGGCTATGGCACCTCTCTACCGGACACGTTAGCGCATAGCTACACCCCCATTGTACATTTGGACCCTCTCCTTGCATCTATAAAAGGAAGGTCCAGGGCCCTCATGCAGGAGGGTGGTCGCGCGGGAGGACGGGCTGACGAACAGGCTCTCTCTCTCCCTTGCGAACGCTTGTAACCCCTACTGCAAGCGCATCCCCCCTTGGCGCAGGGTAACACGAGCCGCGTTCTTCCCCCCTTGTGTTTCGTCTCGCGGCAACCCATCTGGGCTGGGGCACGCAGCGACAATTTTACTCGTCGGTCCAGGGACCCCCCGGGGTCAAAACGCCAACCCATCTGATCTACGTAGCCACAACCACTCAGGTGGTCAGCGCCGCGATCGTGGTCGAGAGACGAGAAGAAGGGCATGCACTGCTCGTCCAGAGGCCGGTCTACTTCATCAGCGAAGTGCTATCCGAGACCAAGATCCGCTACCCGCAAATTCAGAAGCTACTGTACGCAGTAATTCTGACGCGGCGAAAGTTGCAACACTACTTCGAGTCTCATCCGGTGACTGTGGTGTCATCCTTCCCCCTGGGGGAGATCATCCAGTGCCGAGAGGCCTCGGGTAGGATAGCAAAGTGGGCGGTGGAGATCATGGGCGAGACAATCTCGTTCGCTCCTCGGAAGGCTATCAAGTCCCAAGTCTTGGCGGACTTCGTGGCTGAATGGGTCGACACCCAGCTACCAACAGCTTCGATCCAACCGGAACTCTAGACCATGTACTTCGATGGGTCGCTGATGAAAACAGGAGCAGGTGCGTGTCGGTGTTTCGGGTCCGACCGCGCACCTGGGGTTGCCCCTCAAGATGCTTTTTGGAGTAGGACGGTGTTATCGACTTTAGCTTGATGGTTCGTGCTAAATGCACGAGAGATAGTGGACAGTTGTGTACAGGTTCGGGCCGCTTTGAGATGCGTAACACCCTACGTCCTGGCTGGGATGCTTTATGCGGCGGGTTACAAAGGAGCTCTCTAGTGTCAGAAAACGTAGAGAGCGGGGTGGATGGCTAAGTGACGTGTGATGTCTCTCTCGATCTATCCTCTTGAAGGGGTGCCCCCTAGGCCTTATATACTCGACCGTGGGGCGTTACATGTGGATATGATAACAACGTGAGCCGGAATAGTAGTGAACTAACTGAGTCTATCTTCCTATAGTTCAGCCGACTCATCCTCGCCCAGTTCCGACGTACGGGGCTCCTGTGCGGGAAGGTCGGGTCACTGCTTGCAATTATTGCTCAGATGTTGTTGGGCCGTCCGAGCTTGCACCGACCCGGCCTTGTGCTGATTTGTCTCACTGTTCGTTCCTTCCAGGCCCACGAGGGGGATGACCTTACGAATTATGGGGCCTTTGGACCTTTCGTGAGGTCTTTTATCCTTCTAGTGGACCCGGGGGATATCTGTCCCCCACAAGCCCCCGATCTTTGGGCCGATTTTGAAATAAACGGCCCAAAGATCCCAGGTCCAGCTTGTGGTATTTGATTTTGCCAGGGAATGCTTTTGGAAATGAGTGTGCCAGGCCACTGCTTCAGAATTCTGGGCGATCCGGTCAACACGTCTTCTTTTTATTGTCTTCTCCTGCTATTATTCCTCAAAATTTGGTGTTCTGTCTCGGGTTTGTGCTTCGAAAGTCAGCATTTTGTACTGTCGAACTGTGAAGTCCATTGGGTGCACCGAAGGTGCACCCAATGGGTGTAGCCCCCGAGCTTCGAGTAGATTTTTGCAGACAATCCACTCGAAGGTCTTCACTTCAGGTATTATCGGAAATCATTTTTATCTTCCACTCGTGTTTTTTCAGAGGTCAGCCTAGCCTTAACTTTGCCTTGTGCTTTAGAAGTCAGCATTTTGCTTCTTCGGGGATGATGATTCATTGGGTGTACCGAAGGTGCACCCAATGGGTGTAGCCCCCGTGCTTTGAGTGGATTTTTGAAAATAATCCACTCGAAGGTCTTCATTTCGTGCTTTTTTCTGAGAATCGTCCTTTTCTTTTGTTGAATGCCTTAGAGGTCAGCATACATTTTTGTTTTTGAAGCCGAGTACACGATCTGCCCATATCTTGCTACGTCTGGCAATTTATTTGATCTGCAACTGATTGGACGTTCGATAGATGGGTCTTGACTAGTCTTCATGTCACTTCGTGCTTTGATGCTTCTGTTGATTAGACTTGTACCTTATCAGCTATATTTGGCTTTCCTTTGATCCTTGCTGATATCTCTTTTCTGTCTTGGAGTATTCATTGTGTATACTGCACGGATGTGACAGTTTTGGAAAATATAGTGATAATTTCTAGGCGTCCCCCCAATGGGTGTAGGCAAGGGACGGCTTGGTACGCTGAGCGTTTAGCAAACTGCTTTTGAGTAGTAACTTGATGTGACCGCGGGTGTAATCATATCGCCCGCGTAGTTGACTGGAGTCCCAATGGGTGTCGTGTTACGTGAAACGGCGTCAGCCGCCTGACGTGTCTTCAGACGGTTTGAATTTCATATTGAATTTTTGTGACTGTTCGGTGGCTGTGGTAGGAGGTGAGCGGTTGCCTTCTTCTTCTATAAATAGTGCTCTTGCTTCTCCAACGTTTTCACGCTTCTTGCTACTGCTTTCTACTTCATCTCCTATCGTTCCTTCCACTTCCGCCATGGGCAAGAGCAAGAAAGGTGGTAACTCTTCACATCACTCGGGTGACAAGCGCAAGCGCGAGCCGACTCCCCCCTCGGAGGACTTCGGTGACTCGGAATACTCGGAGGAGTTCTCCTCCGAGTCCGAGGGCTCTCCAGCTCCTGCCTCTCCCCCAGCGTCGTCTGATGATTCAGACGACTCCCAGGGGATCGCCGCGGAGGTATGGACCCACATCCGGGCCGTCGAGCATGCCGGGCTCGAGGGCTCGGATGAGTCGAAGTACTCCTCGGACGAGGAGGACTCCTCCGACTCGTCCGAGGAGGGCAGCGGCGGCGACGGCGCTGACGGCGACGGAGGCGACGGTGATGGTGGCAGCGGCAGCGGCAGCGGCAAGGGCGGTGACGGCAACGGCAAGGGCGACGGCGGCGGCAGCGACAGCAAGGGCAGCAGCAAGGGTAGCAACAAGGCCAGTGGCTAGATGCCACTGGTTTTAGATGTTAGTGTAGATAAGTAGTAGAAATAGTATTAGCGAAATAATGTAGTAGTTGCTAGTAGTATAGTTAGTTAAATGTAATGTAGTAGAAGGGAAAGCATAAGCTCATAATGAGTTGATTTATAAGTTCGGTGGTACTTCCCATATAATGAAGAATGGTTTCGATCCCTCTTGTGCATATCATTCCGCCTTCTTGTTGATCGTTGTTTGTGTTGATGCCTACTGCAGAGGTTGTTTTTGAACGTAACGCTTAAGTAGCAACTTAGAATCGTTGAGCCGTGCCTCAGACTGCCTTCTTCACGATGCCAGCGCTTTAGTAGTGGTGGTCGAGTGATTATCAGCGATGTCGGGGCCTTTTAAAGGTGATGGCCGAGTGATAACGGGTCGCGCCAGTGTTTTAGAAATAACGACCGAGCGGTTACTGGCGATATCGGCGTTTTAGAGGTAACAGCCGAACGATTACTAGCAACGTTGGTGTTTTTAGAAGTAACAGTCGAGTGGTAATGGGGGCTGCGTCGGTGTTTTAGAAATAACGACCGAGCAGTTACTGGCGACTTCGGTGTTTTAGAGGTAACAGTCGAACGATTACTGGCGACGTCGGTGCTTTAGAGGTAGCAGCCGAGTGATAATCAGACCGCGTCAGCCACTTTGAAGGTAATAGCCGAGTGGAGTCAGATAATGTCAGCGTTTTTAGAAACAACAGCTGAGTCAATTTGAGCCGCGTCGGCCGTTTTGGAAATAACGGCCGAGTGATGACATGGTGTGCCATCTTTTTTAGAAATAGCAGCTGAGTGATGACATGGCACGCCAGCGTTTTAGAAATAACCGCTGGGTGATGACTAGGCACTTTTTGGAAACAGATCTGGCCCGGGAAAACCCCATATGTACTGCACTGTCGCACGCCTCCACGCTCCGTGCCCTAGGTTTTGCTTAGCTTTTTGCATCCAAGCTTTCTCTGCTTTCCTGCAACATTGCTTCTGCTCCGCTCGCCAGCGCGGTTGAGATGGCGCCCAAGTGGAAAGCTTCGAGTTCATCCGTCGCAATCATTCCCCCTATTGATCCCAACAGTCAGTTGCCCTTCGCAGGTAACCATATGTCTGTTGTCTCCAAATCCGACCTTCTTCATCTTGTTTCCATCGGGGTTCTTCCTCCGATGGAGCTCTGCTCGTGGCGAATTTGCCGTGAGGTCACTGTTCCAACAGAGGACACCCACGAATCTGTCATTTACGTTCCTTTTCTCATCCGCGAACTTGCTTTGCCCATTTCTCCTTTCTTCCGCGGTCTCCTTGATTTCTATCGCCTGAATCTGACCCATCTAAATCCCAATTCCATTCTGCAAGTTTCTGTTTTTGTTCATTTATGCGAAGCCTTTCTTGGAGTTTTGCCCCACTTTGGCCTTTGGAAGTATCTGTACCACTGTCGGTCTGGGATGGCCGGGGGCAGCACCAGCTAGTGGGGGGCGCGAGCTTGGAGATGCGTCGCGGAAGGAAGACTGATTACCTCGACATCCCCCTCAAGGACAGCATCAAGGGATGGCTCCTGGAATGGTTCATCGTGGAAAATCATGGGAATTCCCTCCCCCCACGGTCAGGGAGACAGCCGGATGTTCGCACTCCGAGCTGGACCGAGTCCCCCACGGACCAGGAAGTGGCTGAAGCAGGGGTTTTGTTAGCAGAAGTTGGATTGCTGAAAGAAAGGGTCTGACTGCAGAAGCTGTGGTCGCTGACTTTGTTTTCAAGAACATTCAGCCACTGAAGACAGAGCATATCCGGCTTATCTGTACCGAGGCTTGGCTGACTCAACCCGGGTGACCAACAGAAGAATTCCTGCTGTGGATTTAGTGAGCTAGCTTGAGATGATACTCAGAGGCAAGGTATCGAACATCGGTGCCCTTGTTGCATACTCGGCCTGGAATCTGCCTCCTTCCCAGGCTTTTAATAGTTTCGTGTCAAATCCTCCTGCTGGTGATAGCGGTTTGGGTCTTAGAGTGTGACCCTCTCCTGAAGAAGTTAGTGCTTTGGTCCAAATTTTTTGCATTTTGGTCCTTCATCAGAAAACAATTCACGTTTAGACCCTAGAAAATTTTAATGTCATTTTTGGACCCTTTACTCGGCGCCGTAGCCTGTGGCGTCGAGGTAACACAGCTCGGCGCCATAGGCTATGGCGCCGAGGTATGTGCCGCGTTGGCATAAATGGACGTCGTGGCGCCGACGTGGTACCGAGCTCGGCGCCATAGATCTTGGCGCCGAGCTCCATTCTGTACAGAAAACTTGTCTAGCTCAGTTGGTAAAATACAAGGCTTTTAAACTTGTGGTCGTGGGTTCGAGCCCCATGGTGGGTGTTTTTTAATACTTTTTGTCTTTGTCACTTATTTATTTTTTTTGTTGTCCATATTTTTCGTTTATGTCGCTAATTTGTCCGTCCTGATTTATTTCTCATCCAGTTTTTTTTGTGACTGATTTGTTTATTCGTCCAGATTTTTTTTATCCGGTGAGCACAGCAGCTGTATATGCAGTAAATTCTAAAATATATCATCCATGAGACAAGTATATAATGAAGTATACTTTTATTTAGTGCAGAAGAAAAAAGATGAATATGTGTGCTTCTTTTTACTGGGAATATGTTATTATGGATTTAAAATTTATGTTCAAAAGAACTCAATGAAAATATAATATTTTTATTTGATCACGATGGAAGTAAGAGTGTTCTCATTTGATTTTTATTGTGTTTAGCTGAGCAAACAAGGGGAGAAGTTGACGGCTTGTGAGCACTGTGGCACACAGCTGCTGTGCTCGCCGGATTAAAAAAATCAAGACGAATAAACAAATCAGTCACAAAAATAAAACTGGATGAAAAATAAATCAGGACAGACAAATCAACGATATAAACGAAAAATATGGACAATAAAAAAAACAAATAAGTGACAAAGACAAAAAAGTATTAAAAACACCCACTGTGGGATTCGAACCCACGACCACAAGGTTAAGAGCCTTGTATTTTACCAACTGAGCTAGACAAGTTTTCTGTATAGAATGGAGCTCGGCGCCGAGCTTGATACCACGTCGGCGCCACAACATCCATTTGTGCCAACGCAGCACGTACCTCGGCGCCATAGCCTATGGCGCTGAGCTGTGTTACCACGGCGCCACAGGCTACGGCGCCGAGTTAAGGGTCCAAAAATGACATTAAAATTTTCTAGGGTCCAAACGTGAATTTTTTTCCGATGAAGGACCAGAATGCAAAAAATTCGGTGCTTTGGTTGCCTCGCTTGGAGAAATTCCTGACGACGAGAGGCAGGTTCATTTTGAGGTGCCTTTGAATCCAAGTGATGCAGAGATAAGTGCCATGCTTGATTTGTTAGGCGAGGATTCCTCTGATGCCGCTCCTGTTGAAATATTGGTGGTGGCGCCCATCCCTGAGGCTGACAGAGCTTTGGACGCTTAGAAGTCTGTCAATGTTCGTCTGAAACGTTCTCGCCGAGCCGATCAAGCCTCTTTTCCTGATGAGGGGGAGAAAAAGAAGAAGAGACGTCTTCGTTGGGTGTCTAGCTTGGATCAGGATGTCGGTCCTTCTGCTCCTGTTGCTGAGGAAGTGCCAGTGCCTGAATTTACTGAAGCTGATCCCAATGGGTGTGACCCATCTGACGCTGATCCCAATGGGTGTGCTGTCCGTGTTGTTGATGAGGATGATGAAGAAGAGGACGAAATCCCTCTGATTCGGAAGAACATCTGGCGTTACATAGCTAGTGGGGAAAGTAGTGGTGTTCCTTCTCCTGCCTTATCTGCCCTCATTGGTCTGCAGGAATTATCTCTGGTGAACTTTGATCAAACTCTTGAAGACATGGTTCCAGAAGATCTGTTATCAGAACCGGCAGATGGTGGCGCGATGGATGTTTGTGCTGGTGTGCTTGATGCCGGGTTGGGGTCATCCCGGGCAGCGTCCCGCGCCTCATCGACCTTGGAGCGCGGTCTTGAGGGTCAGGAAGCTGGTTTGGATTGCCCTGCTCCCATGGAAGTGACTGAGGGACCTTCAGCCTTAGAGGTGGCTGCTGCACAGGACTCGGCCCTCAAGGATGGTGCTGGCGCTTACCCAGCCCCCGAGGGTGTTGCCGGAGATGATCCGGCTCGGATGGGTAG
The DNA here is from genome assembly GCF_902167145.1 of Zea mays. Taxonomy (NCBI): domain Eukaryota; kingdom Viridiplantae; phylum Streptophyta; class Magnoliopsida; order Poales; family Poaceae; genus Zea; species Zea mays. The sequence continues at coordinate 251,963,598 of NC_050096.1, read as the reverse complement.
CGCAAGCTGTGACCCAGCCCCCGAGGGTGTCCGAGTGGGTTCTCCCTCCCATACTTCCATGGATGTTCACATAGGGTTTTCTCCTCCACACTCTGGTTGCATGACGATAGCTCTAGCCTTGGATCAAGGAGTCGCTTTAGAGGCCAGCGCACCTGATGTCAGAGTTCTGACTTCTGCTGATGACACTGAATTGGTTGCTGCCGATTCGTTGCGAGTTGTTCCGGTTGGTGACCCTTCGCCGAGCCATCAATTGACCTCTCACGACTTGGGGGTTCCCTCATTCTTCTCCAACCTCCAGGTATTTTGGTTTCTTCTGGTCTGACTTTTACTTAGGCAGATGATTGTTCTGACGCTTGTATGCTTTTTAATGCCAGGCGTTGGTCGATGAGATGTCTAGTCGGCTGAAGTTGCAGGGTGCTTCTGTCCCAGAAGGAGCTTTGTCTCTGGCGCGTTGGAATCCGGTGCTGCTTCAGCGGCGTGTTTCTGACTTAGAGGCGGCAAATGCTGGTCAATGCTCTTTTGCTTCTTTTCAGCTACCTGATTAAACTGCTTCTTATTTTAACACCTTTGCTTGACTGTTTCTTGCCAGATATGGCTCGGCAACTTTCTGATCTTGAAGAAAATCATTCTCGAGGTCAAGCTAAATTGGCCCGACGGTGCTCTGATCTCGAGGAAAAGTATTCTCAAGGTCAGACCGAACTGGCCTGGGTTTCTGCTTCTCTAAATGATGCTAACACGCTGAACTCTACTCTTCGTGCTCAGCTCGACTCTGAAAAGGTGACATGTGAATCCAGGCTTTGTTTTGCTGTGTTCTTATTGCTTGCTTGACGTTTGAAGAAGCTGATTCTTGTTTGCAGGAAGAAAAACGTGCCCTTGTTACTTCTCGTGACAATCTTGACAGGCTATACCGTGACTCCAGCAACTCGTTGACCATCTTAGAGAGGAGTCATCGCTTCACCATGGAGGAGTTATACAATCATCGTTATAAGCTGCAGGAATCTTTGGATGACGTGATTCGCCTCAAGCAGTTGATATCGACCAAAGATGCTGTCATCAAGGATCTGCGTGCTTCCAAGAAATCCGTCGCCCAGGAGCTAGAGACCGCTCAGTTGGCTGTCAAGGTTGCTGAAGAGACTTCCGCTACTCTGAGGGCCCAGCGCGATAAAGCTATGGATAAAGCCATTCGCGCGGGGCGGATTCTGATGAGGAGACCTGGTGTGGCTGTTCCTGACGACATAAGGGCTGATGTGAACGCTGCTCCTGATTCCTCAAGTCGCCCCTCTTCGTCGGTTGCTCCTGAGAAGAACATTGCAAAATAGAAAAACATTGCATGTTTTGAACGCGTGGTTAACGTGCTTGGATGTTTTGTTAGAGGACACCTTTTAGTGCTGAATGCTACTATTGTTTTCCTATTGTTTTAGAATTCAACAGTATCTGCATTTGTAGAAGTAAATGCAGTGTGATGATTTCGAAATTTCATCATGGGGCACAAAAGTTGCCTTAAGACGGGTGATTGCGAACGTGCCAAGCGCGCAGTGCCAATTTAAATTAGCATCAATTTAAACCGACTGCTCCGCTAGTAGGGCGTAGTGGTCACCCCGAGTTTTAGATAAGCGTGAGCATGTCGTACCGCCTTAAGTCATTGCCGACTTAAATCGATTGCTCTGTTAGTAGGGCATAGTGGTCACCCTGAGTTAAGTATGTGTGAGCATGTCGCACCGCCTTAAGTCGTTGCCGACTTAAGCCGATTGCTCCGTTAGCAGGGCATAGTGGTCACCCGGAGTTTTAGATAAGTGTGAGCATGTCGCACCGCCTTAAGTCATTGCCGACTTAAACCGATTGCTCTGTTAGTAGGGCATAGTGGTCACCCCGAGTTAAGTATGAGTGAGCATGTCGCACCGCCTTAAGTCGTTGCCGAATTAAGCCGATTGCTCCGTTAGCAGGGCATAGTGGTCACCCCGAGTTAAGTAAGCGTGAGCATGTGGCACCGCCTTAAGTCGTTGCCGACTTAAGCCGATTGCTCCGTTAGCAGGGCATAGTGGTCACCCCGAGTTAAGTAAGCGTGAGCATGTCGCACCGCCTTAAGTCGTTGCCGACTTAAGCTGATTGCTCCGTTAACAGGGCATAGTGGTCACCCCGAGTTAAGTAAGCGTGAGCATGTCGCACCGCCTTAAGTCGTTGCCGACTTAAGCCGATTGCTCCGTTAGCAGGGCATAGTGGTCACCCCGAGTTAAGTAAGCGTGCCAATTGACGGTGAACAATCTGAGTGCCTTTGAAACCTTTTTATTGATGATATTTTTCTCAATTTACAGAATACATCGTCGTTCCGAGAGCCTCCGTGATGTAGCTACGAGTAGAATTTCCTAAGATGTTCTATATTCCATGAGTTCCCAATTTTTGTTCCGTCCATCTGGTTGAGGCGATATGATCCCGGCCGAGTGACTTCTTGTCGGCGTTTCGAGACCGGGGGGTCCCTGAGCCGACGAGTGAGTGTGCCGTGTGCCCCAGCCCAGATGGGTCGAGCGCGTGGGCGAGCGCGAAGGGGGGAGAGCGAGGTGGCCGGAGACGGCGTGAAGAGAGGTGGAAATCCCGCGGCCTTCGTGTTCGTCCCGCGCCCAGGTCGGGTGCGCTTGCAGTAGGGGGGTTACAAGCGTCCACGCGGGTGAGGGAAGCGAGCGGCCCCAAGAGAGCGCCTGTCCCGTCCTCGTCCCGCGCGGCCAACCTTCTCTAAGAAGGCCCTGGTTCTTCCTTTTATAGTCGTAAGGAGAGGATCCAGGTGTACAATGGGGGTGTAGCAGAGTGCTACGTGTCTAGCGGAGGGAGAGCTAGTGCCCTAAGTACATGCCAATGTGGCAGCCGGAGAGATCTTGGCACCCTGCTGGCGTGATGTCGTGGCTGTCGGAGGAGCAACGGAGCTTGGCGGAGGGACAGCTGTCGGAGCGGTCGAGTCTTTGCTGACGTCCCCCTGCTTCCGTAAGGGAGCTGAGAGCCGCCGTCGTCAGAGGGCACGCGAGGCGCCATCATTGCCTATCTGGCGGAGCTAGCCAGATGGGACACCGGTCTTGTTCTCTGCGGCCCGAGTCAGCTCGGGGTGGAGTGATGATGGCGCTCCCTGTTGACGTGGCGGGCCCGTGCCCGAGGCCGGGCGACGTGGGGGCTCCTCCGAAGCTGGGGTCGAATCTGTCTTCCGTTGCCGAGGCCGAGACCGAGCCCCTGGGTCGGGCGAGGCGGAGGTCGTTCGGCAGAGGCCAGGGCGGAGTCCGAGCCCTGGGGTCGGGCGAAGCGGAGTTCGTCGTCTTCCGGGTCTTAGCCCGAGTCCGAGCCCTGGGGTCGGGCGGAGCAGAGTTCGCCGTCTTCCGGGTCTTAGCCCGAGTCCGAGCCCTGGGGTCGGGCGGAGCGGAGTTCGCCGTCTTCCGGGTCTTAGCCCGAGTCCGAGCCCTGGGGTCGGGCGGAGCGGAGTTCACCGTCTTCCGGGTCCTAGCCCGAGTCCGAGCCCTGGGGTCGGGCGGAGCGGAGTTCGCTGTCTTCCGGGTCCTAGCCCGAGTCCGAGCCCTGGGTCGCGCGGAGCGGAGTTTCCTATGGCGCCTTTGGCAGGGCCTGACTGCCTGTCAGCCTCACTCTGTCAAGTGGCACTGCAGTCGGAGTGGCGCAGGCGGCGCTGTCCTTCTGTCAGACCGGTCAGTGGCGCGGCGAAGTGACGGCGGTCACTTCGGCTCTGCCGGGGGGCGCGCGTCAGGATAAAGGTGTCAGGCCACCTTTGCGTTAAATGCCCCTGCGACTCGGTCGGTCGGTGCGGCGATCTAGTCAGGGTTGCTTCTTAGCGAAGGCAAGGCCTCGGGCGAGCCGGAGATGTGTCCGCCGTTAAAGGGGGGCCTCGGGCGAGACGGAAACCCCTCGGGGTCGGCTGCCCTTGTCCGAGGCTAGGCTCGGACGAGGCGTGATCGAGTCACTCGTATGGACTGATCCCTGACTTAATCGCACCCATCAGGCCTCTACAGCTTTATGCTGATGGGGGTTACCAGCTGAGAATTAGGCGTCTTGAGGGTACCCCTAATTATGGTCCCCGACAGTAGCCCCCGAGCCTCGAAGGGAGTGTTAGCACTCGCTTGGAGGCTTTCGTCGCACTTTTTTGCAAGGGGACCAGCCTTTCTCGGTTGCATTTTGTTCTGGTGGGTGCGCGCGAGCGCACCCGCCGGGTGTAGCCCCCGAGGCCTCGGAGGAGTGGTTTCACTCCTTTGAGGTCTTAATGCCTTGCGTAATGCTTCGGCTGGTCTGGTTGTTCCCTCATGCGAACTGGTCGTAGCCCGGGTGCACGGTCGGGGCCCAAGCTCTCGGGCTGGTATGTTGACGCTGTCAACGGTTCGGCCGGAGCCGGGTTTGCGAGAGCAGCCCCCGAGCCTCCGCACAGGGCGAGAGGGCGATCAGGGATAGACTCGGCTTTTTTACATACGCCCCTACGTCGCCTTTCCGCAAGGAGGAGGGGGGGAGTGCGCCATGTTACCCTCGATGGGCACCGAACATGGTGTCTCCGGTGAGCTGCAAGCGGGTAATCCGAGTGGACGTCTGTGCCTCGTTCGTTGGGGGTCGGCTAGGGGCTCAGAGGCACGCCCAAAAGTACCTGCGGGTGATCTGCCGGACCCGGTCCCCTGGCGACGGGGTCCGAGGGCTCGATGCCTCCCTCCGATGGGATTCTGTTACAAGATCGCTCCCGCTGGTCTCGGAAATGTCCTAGGGTACCTCGGGAGCGCAGCCCGAGCCTTGGTTATGTATCGAACGTACCCCTGGTCATCCCTCGCTCGGTGTCTGAGGCGACTGTGAACCCTTCGGGGGCCAGCCTTCGAACCCCTGATCAGTAATGGGCGCGGAGCCCGAGTAGCCTGAGGCGGCCGTGGAGCCCTTCGGGGGGCCGGCCTTCGAACCTCTGACCAGTAGTGGGTGTAGGGCCCACGCGATCTGAGGCGATTGTTGAACCCTACGGAGGGCCAGCCTTCGAACCTCTGATCAGTAAGGGGGGGCTCGGAGCCCGGTTCCTTCACAGGGAAGGATCCTTTTCGGGGTATCCCCCTTTCCCGGTCCCTGTTGCAAGAGATAGAGAAAAAAGGAAAAAAGGAAAAGGATACGAAATCCAAGAATTTTTTACCGGTGAACTGGGTACCGTTGTCGGTGATGATGGAGTTTGGAACCCCGAAGCGATGGATGATGTTGGTGAAGAACGCCACCGCCTGCTCGGACCTGATGCTGTTCAGGGGTCGGACCTCGATCCACTTGGAGAATTTGTCGATGGCGACCAGCAGGTGCGTGTAGCCCCCGGGCGCCTTCTGCAAGGGACCAACGAGGTCCAGACCCCATACAGCAAAGGGCCAGGTGATGGGTATCGTCTGCAGAGCCTGAGCGGGCAGGTGGGTCTGCTTCGCATAGAATTGGCACCCTTCGCAGGTGCGGACAATTCTAGTGGCGTCAGCCATCGCCGTTGGCCAGTAGAAGCCTTGTCAGAAAGCATTCCCGACAAGGGCTCGAGGCGCTGCATGATGGCCGCAAGCCCCCGAGTGTATTTCTTGCAGGAGTTCCTGACCTTCGGCGATGGAGATGCATCGCTGGAGGATGCCCGAGGGGCTGCGGTGGTAGAGCTCCTCCTCATCGCCCAGCAAGACGAACGACTTGGCGCGTCGCGCTACCCGACGAGCCTCGGCTTGGTCGAGGGGTAGCTCTCCTCGGCGGAGATATTGCAGGTACGGGGTCTGCCAATTTCGATCAGGCGTGGCCCCACTCTGCTCCTCCTCGACGTCCAGTGCCTCGCCCTCGGGGGCCGAGGGTACCTCGGGCTGAACCGAGGACGCCTCGGGCTGTGCCGAGGGTCCCTCGGGCTGTGCCGAGGGTGCCTCGGGCTCGGGCGTGTCGTCGATCTTGACGGAGGGTTGATGCAGATCCCGAGAGAAGACGTCCGGGGGAACCGTTGTTCGCCCCGAGGCTATTTTAGCCAGCTCGTCCGCGGTCTCGTTGTAGCGCCGAGCGATGTGGTTGAGCTCGAGCCCGTAGAACTTGTCTTCCAGGCGCCGAACCTCATCGCAGTAGGCCTCCATCTTCGGGTCGCGGCAGTGGGAGTTCTTCATGACTTGGTCGATGACGAGCTACGAGTCACCGCGGGCGTCGAGGCGTCTGACCCCTAGCTCGATGGCGATCCACAACCCGTTGACCAGAGCCTCGTACTCAGCCACATTGTTGGACGCCGGGAAATGGAGGCGTAACACGTAGCGTAGGTGCTTCCCGAGGGGCGAGATGAAGAGCAGGCCCGCGCCGGCTCCTGTCTTCATCAGCGACCCGTCGAAAAACATGGTCCAGAGCTCTGGTTGGATCGGAGCCGTTGGCAGCTGGGTGTCGACCCATTCAGCTACGAAGTCCGCCAACACCTGGGACTTGATGGCCTTCCGAGGAGCGAACGAGATCGTTTCGCCCATGATTTCCACCGCCCACTTCGCGATCCTTCTCGAGGCCTCTCGGCACTGGATGATCTCCCCCAGGGGGAAGGATGACACCACAGTTACCAGATGAGACTCGAAGTAATGTCGCAACTTCCGCCTCGTCAGGATCACTGCATACAGCAGTTTCTGAACTTGTGGGTAGCGGATCTTGGTCTCGGACAGTACCTCGCTGACGAAGTAGACTGGCCTCTGAACGGGCAATGCATGCCCTTCTTCTTGCCTCTCGACCACAATCGCGGCGCTAACCACTTGGGTGGTCGCGGCGACGTAGACCAAGAGGGCTTCTCCATCAGCTGGGGGCACCAAGATAGGCGCCTTTGTAAGGAGCGCCTTCAGGTTCCCGAGAGCTTCCTCGGCCTCAGGGGTCCAAGTGAAACACTCGGTCTTCCTTAAGAGGCGGTACAGAGGCAGACCTCTTTCGCCGAGGCGTGAGATGAAGCGGCTCAGGGCCGCGAGACATCCCATGACCCTCTGTACGCCTTTTAAGTCCTTGATGGGCCCCATGCTGGTGATGGCTGCGATCTTCTCTGGGTTGGCTTCGATGCCTCGCTCGGAGACGATGAACCCCAGGAGCATGCCCCAGGGCACCCCGAAGACACACTTCTCAGGATTGAGCTTGACTCCTTTCGCCTTGAGACATCGGCATGTCACTTCAAGGTCGGAGAGGAGGTCGGAAGCCTTCCTCGTCTTGACCACGATGTCGTCGACGTAGGCCTCGACTGTGCGACCGATGTGTTCGCCGAACACATGGTTCATGCACCGCTGGTACGTCGCGCCCGCATTCCTCAAACCGAACGGCATGGTGACATAGCAGTACATGCCGAAGGGCGTGATGAAAGAAGTCGCGAGCTGGTCGGACTCTTTCATCCGGATTTGGTGATACCCTGAGTAGGCATCGAGGAAGGACAGGGTTTCGCACCCAGCGGTGGAATCCACGATTTGATCGATGCGAGGTAGAGGGTAGGGAACCTTCGGACATGCTTTGTTGAGACCAGTGTAGTCTACACACATCCGCCATTTCCCCCCTTTCTTCCTCACAAGCACAGGGTTGGCAAGCCATTCGGGATGGAATACCTCTTTGATGAACCCTGCCGCCATTAGCTTGTGGATCTCCTCGCCTATCACTCTGCGCTTCTCCTCGTCGAATCGGCGCAGAGGCTGCCTGACGGGTCGGGCTCCGGCCCGAATATCCAGCGAGTGCTCGGCGACATCCCTCGGTATGCCGGGCATGTCCGAGGGACTCCACGCAAAGACGTCGGCGTTTGCGCGGAGAAAGTCGACGAGCACTGCTTCCTATTAGGGGTCGAGCCCGGAACCAATCCGGATCTGCTTGGAGGTGTCACCACTGGGGTCGAGTGGGACGGCCTTAACCGTCTCCGCTGGCTCGAAGTTGCCGGCATGGCGCTTCACGTCTGGCACCTCTTTGGAGAGGTTCTCCAGGTCGGCGATGAGGGCCTCGGACTCGGCGAGGGCCTCGGCGTACTCCACGCACTCCACGTCGCATTCGAACGCGTGTTTGTACGTGGGGCCGACGGTGATGACCCCGTTGGGGCCCGGCATCTTGAGCTTCAGGTAGGTATAGTTGGGGACGGCCATGAACTTCGCGTAGCATGGCCTCCCCAGTACCGCGTGGTAGGTTCCTCGGAACTCGACCACCTCTAACGTCAAGGTCTCCCTTCGGAAGTTGGAGGGCGTTCCGAAGCAGACGGGAAGGTCGAGTCGTCCGAGGGGCTGGACGCGCTTCCCAGGGATGATCCCGTGGAAGGGCGCAGCGCCTGCCCGGACGGAGGACAGATCGACGCGCAGGAGCCTGAGGGTCTCGGCGTAGATGATGTTGAGGCAGCTGCCCCCGTCCATCAGGACCTTGGTGAGCCTGACGTCGCCGATGACGGGGCCGACGACGAGCGGGTATTTCCCCGGGCTCGGCACGTGGTCGGGGTGGTCAGCTTGGTCGAAGGTGATGGGCTTGTCGGACCAGTCTAGGTAGACTGGCGCCGCCACCTTCACCGAGCAGACCTCTCGGCGCTCTTGCTTGCGATGCCGAGCCGAGGCATTCGCCACATGCCCACCGTAGATCATAAAGCAGTCGCGGACCTCGGGGTACTCTCCTGCTTGGTGATCTTCCTTCTTGTCGTCGTCGTGGGCCCTGCCACCCTCCGCGGGTGGCCTGGCCCTGTGGAAGTGGCGCCGAAGCATGACGCACTCCTCGAGGGTGTGCTTGACGGGCCCCTGATGATAGGGGCACGGCTCCTTGAGCATCTTGTCGAAGAGGTTAGCACCTCCGGGGGGCTTCCGAGGGTTCTTGTACTCGGCGTCGGCGACAAGGTCCGCGTCGGCGGCGTCGCGTTTCGATTGCAACTTCTTCTTGCCTTTCTTCTTGGCGCCGCGCGGAGTAGACGCCTCGGGAGCATCTTCCGATGGGCGGCCCTGGGGCTGCTTGTCCTTTCGGAAGATAGCCTCGACCGCCTCCTGGCCAGAGGCGAACTTGGTGGCGATGTCCATCAGCTCGCTCGCCCTGGTGGGGGTCTTGCGACCCAACTTACTCACCAGGTCGCGGCAGGTGGTGCCGGCAAGGAACGCGCCGATGACATCCGAGTCGGTGATGTTGGGCAGCTCGGTGCGCTGCTTCGAGAATCGCCGGATGTAGTCCCGAAGAGACTCTCCCGGCTGTTGCCGGCAGCTCCGAAGGTCCCAGAAATTCCTGGGGCGCACGTACGTGCCCTGGAAATTGCCGGCGAAGGCTTGGACCAAATCATCCTAGTTGGAGATCTGCCCCGGAGGAAGGTGCTCCAACCAGGCGCGAGCAGTGTCGGAGAGGAACAGGGGGAGGTTGCGGATGATGAGGTTGTCGTCGTCCGTTCCACCCAGTTGGCAGGCCAGGCGGTAGTCCGCGAGCCACAGTTCCGGCCTCGTTTCCCCCGAGTACTTTGTGATAGTAGTCGGGGGTCGGAACCGGGACGGGAACGGCGCCCGTCGGATGGCCCGACTGAAGGCCTGCGGACCGGGTGGTTTGGGCGAGGAACTCCGATCCTCCCCGCTGTCGTAGCGCCCCCCACACCTGGGGTGGTAGCCTCGGCGCACCCTTTCGTCGAGATGGGCCCGACGGTCGCGACGGTGGTGCTCGTTGCCGAGGTGGCCCGGGGCCGCAGGCGCGGTGTTGCGCGTGCGCCCGGTGTAGACCAAGGCTTCCCGCATGAATCGGGAAGTCGCGGCATGAGGTTCCGAGGGGTAACCCTGCCTTCGGGAGGCAGAGCTCTCGGCCCGTCGGGCCGCAGCGCCTTCAAGGAGATTCTTGAGCTCTCCCTGGATTCGCCGACCCTCAGTGGTTGATGGCTCCGGCATCGTGCGGAGGAGCATCGTTGCGGCTGCCAGGTTCTGACCGACCCCGCTGGATGCGGGTGGCGGCCTGACCCTGACATCGTTGGCGATGCGGTGCTGGAGACCTTGGGGCAGGTGACGCATTTCTCCGGCCGGGGGTTGGCCCGCCCATACCTGCCCGACGTCTCGACGGATCGGCTCAAGCGCTCCTGCTCCCTCGTCGAGCCTGGCCTGCGCCCCGCGGACTTGCTTGAGCTGTGGGTCGTGACCCCCCGCCGGAACGGGGACCACAGCTAGCTCCCGCGGGATGTCGGCGCGAGGCACCGGCCTAGGAAGATCACCGTCCTCCGGCATGCCAAGATGGTTGCCTTCGGAGGGATCCCCTAGCTCGACGTGGAAACATTCGCGGCTTGGGCCGCAGTCCTCATCGTCAAGGCTGCGGCTACCGTCGGAACAGTCGGAGAGGCAGTAGTCACATGCGGTCATGAAGTCCCGCATGGCACTAGGGTTGCCAAATCCGGAGAAATCCCAACAGATGCTAGGATCGTCATCTTCCTCGGACCCAGAGGGCCCGTAGGTCGAGACGTCCGTCAATCGGTCCCAAGGCGACCGCATACGAAACCCCAGTGGGGTTGCACTCGCCTCAATGAGAGCGCCCGCCAAAGCGAGGCCGCTAGGCGGGTTGAGGCTGAGTCGAAATGACGTAAGATGGGAGTTAGTCAGTACCTTTTGGTCGACGAGGAGCGACGTAGTCACATCGGGGACTGGCTGCACCGTCGTCTCAGGTACGAGGGCGACGTCCTGCAAGCTCTCCGCGAGCGCGCTGGCGTCGTCTTCTTGCTCGGGATCAGCGCGTCACGGGGGGACGGCGCTTGCCTTCGTCTCGAACGCGAGGTCGACGCCCGGCGTGCCCTCCGTTGGGGCGCTGGGAACGTCGATTCGCTCGACGGTCGACGGAGCGCGGCCTCCCGCTTGGCCTTGGTTGCCCCGCCTCCTCCTCCGTTGGCGGAGGAGAGGACGGGGCGAGCTCGAATGTTGTTCTTCCACCCCGCGGGGAAGATGCCGTCGATTCCGCCGCCGGCGCGCGGGTTGTCGGCCGCCATTGTCGTTGTCGCGCGGCGGTGGAAGGAGTATCATGTCGTAGCTGCCGTCGAAGGACATGAACTCCAGACTCCTGAAACGGAGCACCGTCCCGGGACGGAGAGGTTGCTGGAGACTGCCCATCTGGAGCTTGACGGGAAGCTGTTCGTCAGCACGCAGCAGGCCCCTACCTGGTGCGCCAACTGTCGGCGTTTCGAGACCGGGGGGTCCCTGAGCCGACGAGTGAGTGTGCCGCGTGCCCCAGCCCAGATGGGTCGAGCGCGTGGGCGAGCGCGAAGGGGGGAGAGCGAGGTGGCCGGAGACGGGCGTGAAGAGAGGTGGAAATCTCGCGGCCTTCGTGTTCGTCCCGCGCCCAGGTCGGGTGCGCTTGCAGTAGGGGGGTTACAAGCGTCCACGCGGGTGAGGGAAGCGAGCGGCCCCAAGAGAGCGCCTGTCCCGTCCTCGTCCCGCGCGGCCAACCTTCTCTAAGAAGGCCCTGGTTCTTCCTTTTATAGTCGTAAGGAGAGGATCCAGGTGTACAATGGGGGTGTAGCAGAGTGCTACGTGTCTAGCGGAGGGAGAGCTAGCGCCCTAAGTACATGCCAATGTGGCAGCCGGAGAGATCTTGGCACCCTGCTGGCGTGATGTCGTGGCTGTCGGAGGAGCAACGGAGCTTGGCGGAGGGACAGCTGTCGGAGCGGTCGAGTCTTTGCTGACGTCCCCCTGCTTCCGTAAGGGAGCTGAGAGCCGCCGTCGTCACAGGGCACGCGGGGCGCCATCATTGCCTATCTGGCGGAGCTAGCCAGATGGGACACCGGTCTTGTTCTCTGCGGCCCGAGTCGGCTCGGGGTGGAGTGATGATGGCGCTCCCTGTTGACGTGGCGGGCCCGTGCCTGAGGCCGGGCGACGTGGGGGCTCCTCCGAAGCTGGGGTCGAATCTGTCTTCCGTTGCCGAGGCCGAGCCCGAGCCCCTGGGTCGGGCGAGGCGGAGGTCGTTCGGCAGAGGCCAGGGCGGAGTCCGAGCCCTGGGGTCGGGCGAAGCAGAGTTCGTCGTCTTCCGGGTCTTAGCCCGAGTCCGAGCCCTGGGGTCGGGCGGAGCGGAGTTCGCCGTCTTCCGGGTCCTAGCCCGAGTCCGAGCCCTGGGGTCGGGCGGAGCGGAGTTCGCCGTCTTCCGGGTCCTAGCCCGAGTCCGAGCCCTGGGGTCGGGCGGAGCGGAGTTCGCTGTCTTCCGGGTCCTAGCCCGAGTCCGAGCCCTGGGTCGGGCGGAGCGGAGTTTCCTATGGCGCCTTTGGCAGGGCCTGACTGCCTGTCAGCCTCACTCTGTCAAGTGGCACTGCAGTCGGAGTGGCGCAGGCGGCGCTGTCCTTCTGTCAGACCGGTCAGTGGCGCGGCGAAGTGACGGCGGTCACTTCGGCTCTGCCGGGGGGCGCGCGTCAGGATAAAGGTGTCAGGCCACCTTTGCGTTAAATGCCCCTGCGACTCGGTCGGTCGGTGCGGCGATCTAGTCAGGGTTGCTTCTTAGCGAAGGCAAGGCCTCGGGCGAGCCGGAGATGTGTCCGCCGTTAAAGGGGGGCCTCGGGCGAGACGGAAACCCCTCGAGGTCGGCTGCCCTTGTCCGAGGCTAGGCTCGGACGAGGCGTGATCGAGTCACTCGTATGGACTGATCCCTGACTTAATCGCACCCATCAGGCCTCTGCAGCTTTATGCTGATGGGGGTTACCAGCTGAGAATTAGGCGTCTTGAGGGTACCCCTAATTATGGTCCCCGACACTTCTGCTACTATGAATGGTCCTTCCCATAGAGGTGACAATTTATGCCATCCCTCCCCTGTTAGAATTCGGCTGAGGACGAGATCTCCCACTGCGAAGGATCGACGCCGTATGACCTTATCATGATAGCACCTCAGAGTTTGCTGGTATCGCGCTGATTGAATCACCGTATTCAGTCGCTCTTCTTCGAGTACGTCAACGTCTTCTAGCCTAGTGGCTTCAGCTTCTGCTATGTCATCAAAGATTAACCTTGGTGCCCTGAACTTGAGATCGGCAGGTAGCACTGCCTCCGAACCATAAACCATAAAGAAGGGGGTATTTCCATGCAGAGCTCGATTGGGTTGAGTTCTCAGACTCTAGACTACGTATGGCAGTTCTCTGATCCATTTTCCTGCGAATTTCTCGTTCTTGTCGAAGACTTTCTTTCTGAGTGCTTCTAATATCATCCCGTTAGCTCTTTCTACTTGCCCGTTGGCCCTTGGATGTGCCACCGAGGCATATTTGATCTGAATGCTCTTTTGCTCACAGAAATAGAAGAATTCCGAACTGGTGAAGTTGGATCCTAGGTCGGTTATGATGCTATTCGGTATCCCGAACCTAAATATTATATCTTGTATGAATTCCACTGCCTTAGCTGAAGTTAGAGAAGCAATGGGTTTGAACTCTATCCATTTAGTGAATTTGTCGATAGCCACCAGTACATGAGTGTATCCTCCTTGAGCTTTTTTGAAAGGTCCAATCATATCCAATCCCCAACACGCGAACGACCAAGTTATGGGTATAGTCTGCAGCTGCTGTGCTGGTAGATGCTGCTGTTATGACAGGTACTGACAAGCTTCACACCTCTGGACTAACTCGGCTGCGTCACTCTTCGCTGTTGGCCAATAGAAACCTGACCTGAAAACCTTCCCAACTAGGGTCCTGGATGCTGCGTGTACTCCACATTGCCCAGCATGGACTTCATCCAGAAGTTGCTTTCCAGTGGCTGAGAGAATGCATTTCATGAGGACTCCTGATGCACCCCTTCTGTATAGTGTTCCCCCAATGAGTGTATAGTGAGCTGATTGCCTTGCGATGCGCTTGGCTGTATTCTTGTCATCTGGCTCCTCCTCATTTTTTATATATTTGATGATCGGCCTCCTCCAGTCATCAAAATCTGACTCTGGTTGGCTCAAGGTATTACATTCTTCTGCTTGATACAGTGAGATGCTTGGGTGTGGTATTTCTTGAACAAAGACTCCAGGTGGGACCTGAGTTCGACTGGATCCTAGCTTGGACAATACATCAGCCGCCGTGTTTCGATCTCTTTCTACATGGTGAAATTTCAAACCTTCAAATTTATCTTCTAGTTTCTGGACGGCAGTGCAGTATTTTCCCATTGAATCGCTCAAACAATCCCATTCTTTATTTATCTGACTTATGACTACCAGAGAATCTCCATATACCATCAGTCTCTTGATGCCCAGTGATATAGCAATGTTCAGTCCATGAATCAGAGCTTCATATTCTACTGCATTGTTAGAGGCTGGAAATAACAACTGAAGGGCATATCTGAGGTGCTCACCTCCAGGTGCGGTAAAGAGGATCCCTGCGCCTGCTCCCTGTAGCTTTAACGAGCCATCAAAATACATTCGCCATACTTCTGCAGTTTCTGGGTTATCTGGTACTTGTTGTTCGGTCCACTCTGATACGAAGTCAACTAGTGCTTGAGTTTTAATGGCAGTGCGAGGCCGAAATTCGATGTCATGAGATCCCAGCTCGCAGGCCCACTTGGCTATTCTCCCGATGGCTTCTTTGTTGTGAAGAATATCTCCTATCGGAAATCCCGTGACTACTATGACTTTGTGGTCGTCGAAGTAGTGACGGAGCTTGCGTGCAGTTAGAAGTACTGCATATAATAGCTTCTGAACTTGAGGGTATTTCTTCTTCGAGGGACCCAGAACTTCACTGATGAAATAAACAGGATGTTGTACTGGGTATGCAAGCCCTTCTTCTGCTCACTCGACTACCAACGCGGTGCTCACCACGTGAGTCGTGCAAGAGATATATAGCAGCAGCTCTTCAGCTGGTTGAGTCGGCGTGGCTCGACGCGGTGGTTTCAGCACTGGTGGTGTTGTCAAGAACTTTTCCAATGCGTCTAGGGCTTCCTGTGCTTCTGAAGTCCATTGAAACTTGTTCACCTTCTTGAGTAACTTATAAATTGGTAAGCCTTTCCTCCCAGCCTGGATATGAATCTGCTCAGGGCTGCCATACATCCGGTAAGTCTTTGAACTTTCTTCTATGATCGCGGTGCCTCCATCCTCTTGATAGCTTCGATCTTTTCTGGATTATCTTCAATTCCCCGGTGGCTGACAATAAACCCGAGTAACTTTCCTGCTGGTACCCTGAAAACACATTTTTCGGGATTAAGCTTCCATCGATATCGTCGTAGACTTTTGAAAACCAGCTGTAAATCTTCAATGAAATTTTCCGAATTTTCTATTTTGATTACCACATCGTCCACATAAGCTTCCACACGCTTGCCCCAGTGATCGGCTAAGCATGTTTGAATAGCTCTCTGATAAGTCGCTCCAGTGTTTTTGAGGCCGAACGGCATGGAGGTATAGCAGAAAGCACTGAATGGAGTGATGAACACTGTTTTCTCCTTGTCTTCTTTCGCCAGGCTAATCTGATGATACCCAGAGTAGCAATCCAAGAAGGACAGCAAAGAACATCCAGCGGTGGAATCTACCACCTGATCTATCCTAGGGAGCCCGAAGGGATCCTTTGGACAGTGTTTGTTGAGATCCGTATAGTCAACGCACATGTGCCAATCCACTTTATTCTTTTTGAGTACAAGAACAGGGTTGGCTAACCACTCGGGATGTAACACCTCTCTAATAAATCCAGTCGCGACCAAGCGAGCCAGCTCAGCGCGAATGGCCTCTCTCTTGTCGGGTGTGAAACGACGCAGCTTCTGCCGGATCGGCCTCGCCTGGGGGTAGACCTTCAATTTGTGCTCGACCAGTTCTCTTGGGACTCCCGGCATATCCGCAGGTTGCCATGCGAACACGTCTCGGTTATCTTGCAGGAACTGGATGAGCGCGCCTTCCTATTTGTCATCCAGGCTGGAGCTGATGATGGCGGTTTTGTGTTCATCAGTGAACCCAAGGTTGACTCTTTTGGTTTCTTCAATTGGCCGCATAGAGGTCGCAGCTTGAGCCTCATTTGCGGGTACCGCGAGGTCTTCCTCAGGCTTAGAGTTTGCCTGCGCGGAAGAAGTCGCCGACGGTTTGGTGGTGAGGGCCGCCTGGATGGCCACTCGGAAACACTCTGCGGCGCCTTGGAAGTCAGCGTGCACAGTTATGATCCCTTGCGACCCTGGCATCTTCAATATCATGTATGTGTAATGCGGAATGGCCATGAATTTCGCCAATCCAAGCCTCCCGATGATGGCGTTGTACCCGCAGTCGAAGTTCGCCACTTCGAACCTTAGGAACTCGGTTCTGTAGTTCTCCGGAGTTCCGAAGGTGACCGACATGTAGATGTGGCCCAGCGGGTATTCTCCTTCAGTCGGCACGATGCCGAAGAAAGGAGTATCTGACTCGTGGAGCTCTTTGAGGTGAACTCCCAAGCCTTGGAGTGTCCGGGGGAAGGTGACGTTGATGTTGCTCCCCCCGTCCACTAATACCTTCTTCACCCTGCTCTCTCGGATCACCGGATCGACGAGGAGCGGGTATTTGCCTGGGTGGTCGAAGTTGAGCCACTGATCTGCCCGAGTGAAGGTGATCGGGTGCTTCGACCATCGGTATGGGGCGGGAGGACCGGTGGTCGCCACCAGTATTTGGCGATCGTTGTGATTTTGTTGTCTCTTGTTCTCCTGCGACCCGTGTCCGCCGAAGATGACGTTGACCTCTCTGTCGACACGTGGGAAGGCTCCACCTCCTCCCTCCTCCTGTTGCTGGGGTTGTCGCGGTTCTCCTGGTCCTCCCCACGGCGGAGGAGGAGGTAGAGGTTGGAAAGGTCGGTCGTGCCCGACGGAGTGCTTGAAGTCTCTACAATTCCGAAGGGTGTGGCGCATGTCCTTGTGGTACGGGCACTGGGCGTCAAGGATGTCGTCCAGCGTGCGTTCGCCTCCACGAGGTCCTCCCCGGGCGCGAGAGGCAGGTGGTCCGGCGGCGTGTACTTCTTCACGAGGTCTCTTCTCCCAACGCTTGTCGGGCTGCTGATTTGTGTCGCGTCGCGGTGCCGCTGGTGCTGGTTTTACTCCTCCGATGAGGTCCTGAGCTCGCTCGTCGGCGGTGATGTAGAGGTCGGCTTCCCGGAACAGTTGCTTGGAGGTAGTCGACGCCTTCTGTAATATGGTTCGGACGAAGGCCGAGTCATTGGATCCTCTATAGAAGTCCTTGATCACTGCCGCCTCCGCGACCTCGGGGATACGATTTCTCATGGTCTGGAACCTTTTGAGGTACGACCGGAGAGTTTTGTCCCCCTGGTGCTTGACAGATTTGAGGTCCCATGGTTGCGCCGATTTGTCGGAGAGGGACTGAAAGTTGGCGGTGAAGCGCCGACTGAAATCGCTCCAGTCGTCGATGCAATGTCGAGGTAGGTGTCGCAGCCATTGCAGCGCGTCTTGCCCGAGGACAATAGGTAAGTACGCGGTCATTACGTCCTCGATCGCCCCAGCACCTCGAGCAGCGGTGGTGTAGACGGCCAGCCAGCCTCCTGGATCCTTCTTAGGTTCATATTTGTTGACGTTGGATACCTTGAAGTTAGGGGGCCATTGAATGGCCCTGAGGCGTGGAGTAAGTGCCGATACTCCACACGTGTCCTCCTGTCGTCGATGATGTTGTCTGTCCCAGGGAGGGGAGTGATCGTCGTGGTGCCTCGACCGTCCTCGGGTGGTACCTCCAGTTGAAGCCGTGGCTGACTCGGTCCTGGTAGCCTGGCTCCGTGCTGGGACGCCATGGTCCCGGTCGTACTCTTCCCGTCGACGGGTTTCGTTCTCGTGTCGTCGTTCACACGAAGCATTGATGGAGCTTCGCGCGTCTCGACGACTATTGATGGCGTGTCGTAGATCGTTCGGTGGGTGAGCGAGAGGTAGAAGGTGATTGGCTGCCTGAGTGAACAGCCGCCGATAGCCCTCAGCGTCGGGGGTCCGAGGGAGGCCATCAGCTATCCGAGCCAGCACCCCTCCGACTTCACTCGGCGTGTTCATGGCTCGGGCGAAGTCGGGGTTCAGGTTGTGCCCGAAGAGTGGATTTTCCCGACGTTGCCTTGCCTCCTGCTCAGCTTGTTCTTGAGCCCGTCGACGATCACGCCGTCGGGAATTCCTTTGTTCCCTGAAGACACGTTCCTCTGGAGTTTCTCCTATCTCTGAGACCTCGTCTCGCGACACAGGCTGCGCTGGGTCCCGCTCTTCGGCCTCGTGATGTCGCTGGATATTTCGGTGTCGGTTCCTTCGTTGGCGAGATTCCCGCTGAGGAGGTTCCTCTCCGGGTACAGTCGGCTCGTCGTCGGAGACGGGGGGCGACTCCACTCTCCCGATGAAGAGGACGTCGGGGTAGAATGGAGTTGCTGTCACGGCGATCTTCTTTCTGTTCTCCTTTGAGGGCAGAGATGGAGAAAGATCAGCTTGATGGTCCTCTGCTTTCTTTTTCCTTGTGATTCGTGTCCATTCTTTCGTCGGAGAGGTGGACAGCGGAGTTCTCCGGGCTGAGGGACCTTCAGCCCCTATCTTGTCGGGGGTGATCTTTTTTAGGAGCGTCGGAGGTTGCATTTTTTCCTGCCTCGCCCCGATTTTCTCGGAGGTTTCTGAGGAAGGCTTTCTTTTCGGCGGATCCGCGAGGCGATGCAGAGTTCCCTCCTCATCCGCTACAGATGAGATAGTACCAAAGCAAAATATGGATCCGGGGCGGAGGATGATCTTGTGCTGGAAGGTGACGACCATTGAGCTAGCTTGGATCGATGACACACCCCCTACCTGGCGCGCCAGCTGTCGGTGTTTCGGGTCCGACCGCGCACCTGGGGTTGCCCCTCAAGATGCTTTTTGGAGTAGGACGGTGTTATCGACTGTAGCTCGATGGTTCGTGCTAAATGCACGAGAGATAGTGGACAGTTGTGTACAGGTTCGGGCCGCTTTGAGATGCGTAACACCCTACGTCCTGGCTGGGATGCTTTATGCGGTGGGTTACAAAGGAGCTCTCTAGTGTCAGAAAACGTAGAGAGCGGGGTGGATGGCTAAGTGACGTGTGATGTCTCTCTCGATCTATCCTCTTGAAGGGGTGCCCCCTAGGCCTTATATACTCGACCGTGGGGCGTTACATGTGGATATGATAACAACATGAGCCGGAATAGTAGTGAACTAACTGAGTCTATCTTCCTATAGTTCAGCCGACTCATCCTCGCCCAGTTCCGACGTACGGGGCTCCTATGCGGGAAGGTCGGGGCACTGCTTGCAATTATTGCTCAGATGTTGTTGAGCCGTCCGGGCTTGCACCGACCCGGCCTTGTGCTGATTTGTCTCACTGTTCGTTCCTCCCTGGCCCACGAGGGGGATGACCTTACGAATTATGGGGCCTTTGGACCTTTCGTGAGGTCTTTTATCCTTCTAGTGGACCCGGGGGATATCTGTCCCCCACAGTGCGGGCCTCCTCTTCATCTCACCCCTCGGGAAGCACCTCCGCTACGTGCTGTGCCTCCATTTCCCGGCGTCAAACAACGTGGCCGAGTACGAGGCTCTGGTTAATGGGTTGCGCAT
Organism: Zea mays; assembly: GCF_902167145.1. NCBI lineage: Eukaryota > Viridiplantae > Streptophyta > Magnoliopsida > Poales > Poaceae > Zea > Zea mays. Next base: position 251,944,213 of record NC_050096.1, on the reverse strand, counting down.
CGCCATCGAGCTAGGGGTTCGGTGCCTCGACGCTCGTGGCGACTCGCAGCTTGTCATTGATCAAGTCATGAAGAACTCTCACTGCCGCGACCGGAAGATGGAGGCCTACTGCGACGAGGTTCGGCGCCTGGAAGACAAGTTCTACGGGCTTGAGCTCAACCACGTCGCTTGACGATACAACGAGACTGCGGATGAACTGGATAAAATAGCCTCGGGGCGGACAACGGTTCCCCCGAACGTCTTCTCCAGAGACATACATCAACCCTCCGTCAAGACCGACGACACGCCTGAGCCCGAGGAGGCCTCGGCCCACCCCGAGGAGGCCTCGGCCTAGCCCGAGGTATCCTCGGCCGCCGAGGGGGAGGCACTATGTGTGGAGGGAGAGCGGAATGGGGTCGCTCCTAATCGAAACAGGCTGACCCCGTACCTGCAATATCTCCACCAAGGAGAGCTACCCCTCGACAAGGCCGAAGCTCGGCGACTAGCGCGGTGCACCAAGTCGTTCGTCTTACTGGGAGATGAAAAGGAGCTCTACCACCACAGCCCCTCAGGCATTCTCCAATGGTGCATATCCGTCGCCGAAGGACAGGAGCTATTGCAAGAAATACACTCGGGGGCTTGCGGTCACCACGCAGCACCTCGAGCCCTCGTTGGGAACGCTTTCCGACAAGGCTTCTACTAGCCGACCGCGGTGGCCGACACCACTAGGATTGTACGCTCCTGCCAAGGGTGTCAATTCTACGCAAGACAGACGCACCTGCCCGCTTAGGCCCTGCAGACAATACCCAACACCTGGTCGTTTGCTGTGTGGGGTCTGGACCTCGTCGGTCCCTTGCAGAAGGCACCCGGGGGCTTCTCGCACCTGCTGGTCGCCATCGACAAATTCTCCAAGTGGATCGAGGTCCGACCCCTAACAAGCATCAGGTCCGAGCAGGTGGTGGCGTTCTTCACCAACATCATCCATCGCTTTGGGGTCCCAAACTCCATCATCACCGACAATGGCACCCAGTTCACTGGGAAGAAGTTCCTGGACTTCTGCGAGGACCACCACATCAGTGTGGACTGGGCCGCCGTGGCTCACCCCATGACGAATGGGCAGGTGGAGCGTGCCAACGGTATGCTTCTGCAGGGACTTAAACCGAGGATCTACAACGACCTCAACAAGTCCGGCAAGCGAAGGATGAAGGAACTACCCTCGGTGGTCTGGAGTCTGAGGACGACGCAAAGATGAGCCACGGGTTTCTCACCGTTCTTTCTAGTCTATGGGGCCGAGGCTATCTTGCCCACAGACTTAGAATACGGTTCCCCGAGGATGAAGGCGTACGACGGCCAAAGCAACCAGACCAGCCGAGAAGACTCACTGGACCAGCTCGAAGAGGCTCGGGACATAGCCTTACTACACTCGGCGTGGTATCAGCAGTCTCTGCGACGCTACCACGCCCGAGGGGTTCGGCCCCGAGGCTTCCAGGTGGGAGACTTTGTACTTCGGCTGTGGCAGGACGCCCGAGGGCGCCACAAGCTTACTCCTCCCTGGGAAGGGTCGTTCATCATCGCCAAGATTTTGAAGCCCGGAACATACAAGCTGGCCAACAATCAAGGCGAGGTCTATAGCAACGCTTGGAACATCTGACAGCTACGTCGCTTTTACCCTTAAGATGTTTTCAAGTCGTTCATATACCTTGCTTTCTATACATACACAAATAAAGTCTAACCGTCAAGGAAGGGTCAGCGTTGCCTCGGCAAAGCCCGACCCTCCCTCGGGGGCTAGAAGGGGGGAACCCCCTCTGCGTCAAAATTTTCCTCGGAAAAGTTTTCTACCAAAACGACTATACTGATAACAGAATCCTGCAAAACGAGTAAGAGCGCACGTAAGCGGCAAGGCCGACCGAGCCGAGGGACTCCTACGCCTCCGGAATACGGATACGTCACTCATCACCTTCCGCGAAAAGTAACTCTTACTCGGATAAGCGATTCTGCTACTGACGAACAAGTCCGGATACTCGAAATGAGAGGAAAAGAAACGCAGCTTTATAACACGATAACAAAGTGTTTAGGCCTCGGTGGCCACGAAAAACACATGTATGTTCCAAACAGACTGCTCCGGCAGAATCAGGCATCACCCGGGGGAGGAGCGGCACCCTCGGCTTCGTCTCCACCCTCGGCGAGATCTGGCTCGGCGCCAGACGGCAACGCGAGCGGAAGGATCTCCACCTCGAAGGAGGACGCCAGCACCGCTCTTGGGCTCGCGACGGCCTCGTCAAGCCTCTGAACCTCGGCTAGGGCAGCCTCGTCTTCGTCGGGTAAACAGTACCCCTTGCTGGCCCACTCTAGATCCACGTCGTAGTGGGAAGCGAGCACGGCGAAGGCCCGCCTAACGCCGTGATGCAGCGCCTCATGGAGTCTGCTGCGCACATGGCCGCCCAAGGCCCGCAGGCGACTCTGGGGGGAGCTACCCGAGGGGACGTCATCGAGGCCAAAGACCTGGCAGAAGTCCGAGATAGCTTCGGACATGGCCACACGGTCGGCCTCCTTCTGCTCAGCCGCCTGGGCAAGTGCCTTAACGAACTCATGGAGGGCTGTCTCGAACTCTGCAGACAGCCAAATAGAATTCTTCAGACACGAGTTGAAGAATGAAGCCAAATCAAAGTCATAAAGCGGCCGAAACATACCTTCAGCCCGGGCACGTTGCTCTGAGGCCGCGGCTTGGGCGGACTGAGCAGACCCGACGGCCACGGCCAGGTCCTCCGCAAGGGCTCCGGCCCGAGAAGACACCTCGGCTAGCTGACCCCCAAGGGCCTCAGCTCGGTCTATAGCCTCGGCAGCCTGGCTCCGAGATTGGTCCCGCTCACCAATAACATGGCCAAGCTCCAGCTGCCGCTGCTGCGCCTCCGTCCGTGCCGACGTCGCCTCTACCCGTGCCGCCGCTGCCTCCGCCTCCAACTCATCATAGAGCAGCCGAAGGTCCGCCACCTCGGTGCTCCGTTGGGCGAGGCGTTCATTAGCCTCGGCCAGCGCGGCCCTCAAGAACCACAGCGAGCCCCAGACGTCGGTCTCGCGGCGGATGAACAGCGACTTGGCGGTGCTCACATCCGTCAGCTCCTGAGGAAGGGAAGCAGGGTGTTACAAAGAATGCCCTAGTCACGCGAAAGGTATGCCTAAAATCCTTACCTGGAGGACCCTGGGAACGTCCCTGGAAAGGATCTCCAGGGTCGACCGAAGCGACCCCATCGCCACCTCGGCATACTCACGGAGCTCATCCCGAGACTGCTCCTCCCGCACATCGTCAAGGACAAAGAGGGGTTTCGAGGTGCCGTGGGTCCAGAACCGGAGCGCCTGCCCACACCACTCATTGGGGTCGCGCCGCGCGGGGATAAGGTCGCTGCTCCCCAAGACGGGCCGCGGTTCTGTGCGCCCCTCCTCCAAGGCATCGGGACCCCCTGCAGTCGACGCATCAGGTACCACCGCTGACGGCGTACTGGGCTTCCCCTCGACTAAGGAGGCGGGCTTCCGATCACCGACCTCAGCAACGGCGGTCGCCCTCTCGAGCAGCGGCACCTCAGCCATCCCAGCATCAGCGGCGACGGGTGGCTCCACGGGCAGAACAGCGACGGCCTCGGCAGAAGCTGGTGCCGACGTCGGCAACACGACAGGTGGGCTCAGGGCCGCGGCCACGCCAGCAGTCTCCCCCAGCACGATGGCCGCCCCGATGGAAGGGTCAGCCTGGGAGGCTTGCCCCAGGGCGACACGTGCCGCCTGGGCCCCCCGCTTGAGGGCGTCTTGTGCGGAGGCTAGCCAACCGGCGTGGCGCGCTACGGCACTGGCTGCAGAAGCCGACACCGTCTTAAGGGCCTTCCGGGGGGCCAAACCGGCCGAACCATGCCTCCGTATGCTGAAAGGAAAAGGTAAAGCAGGATCAGGACACACGGAGAAGGAGCCAAAACAGAGGTATCCTCAGATACTTACCCGCTCCAGACCAAGGCCAATCATGCCTGCGGGGAGGCCCCTCGGGCCTCAGTCCCCACAGGCACCGCCGAGGTTCGCCTCGCTGCCGGCTTCGGCGCCGTTCCCACCTCGGGCGCCCGGGGCGCCGAAGGGACGGCCTGCCCAGGCGCCGTCACGACGGCCCGAGGATCAACCTCCTGAACAGCCGGCATGGGCGACTGCTCTTGGGAGATAGGCGGGTCGGCCTGACTCCCCGGGGTCACCTCAACTACCTCGGCCGAGGGGTCAAGTACCCCTCGGCCTGCCCCTGCTCCTCGGACCGGGACCCTGATGTCCCGGCCCCAGATACCGACGGCGCCAGCCCACTTGGAGGCTGGCTCTACGACCCCTGGCCCAGCCTCAGATCCGGGCTAAGGCCAAGGCGGGCCGCCATGTCGTCATCCTCGTCATCATCGTCATCATCATCATCGTCAGGCGTCTCCGGCGACGGCTCCCTCGGGAGCCCATCCCTCTCCTGCCTCTGACGGCGCCTCTCCAAGGCGTCCCGGGCTCGCATCCGCTCGCGAGCCCGGGCCTTCTCCGCGTCCTTCTTCTCCTTCTTCTTCTCCGCGGCGACCCTCCGTGCGGCTCGGTCCACCGCGTCCTCCGGGACCGGTGGCAGGGAGGGCTTGTAAAACCCCAACTCCTGGAGACGAACGGAAATCCCGACGGCAAGAATCAAAGGCAACCCGACACAAGATAGGAGAAGGAGCGGACACTCACCAGGGACACGTACCCACGCTCGAGACGCATCACGGGCTGGGTAAGGGCGCCGACAACCAGCCTCCCTACCGGGCTCGCTACCCGCCTGCGGAGGTCGTCGACAGAGAGGGAGGCCGAGGACGTCTGCGAACCCTCCAAGTCAACCCCCGGCTTCATCTCCGAAAGCGGCAACCGCCGCTCCGCCAAGGGAAGCACCCTCCGGCGATGGATGGCGGCAACCACCCCCGCGGCGGTGAGCCCCCCATCTTGTAACTCCTGCAAGGCCTCCAGAAGGGGCTGGAGTTTCTCCTGTTTCTCGCGTGTGGCCCCCCAGCGCCAGTTGCTGCCGGCGGCAGTCACCACTCGTTGAGAAAACGACGGGAGCCTTCCGTCGTCGTTCTGGAGGTAAAACCACCGGTGCTACCACCCCTTGTTCGAAGACACAAGGATGGCGGAGATGTACTGCTGCGCGCGCCCTTGCCTCAACTGGAGGGTGCAGCCACCGGCCCACACCGCCATGCGGACCTTCTTTTCCCCCGTCGTCAAGGCAAAAAGCTCCACGGAGAAGAGATGGGTCCACAGATCCTAGTGGGGGTCAATCCCCAAAAAGCCCTCGCAAACCGCCGCGAAGATGGCCGCTTGCGCAATGGAGTTGGGGTTGAAGTTGTGCAGCTCCACCCCGTAGTAGTGCAGGAGTGCCCGCATGAAACGGCTCGCTGGCACTCCGAACCCCCGCTCGTGGAAGGAGACGAAACTAACCACATACCCCGGCGGCGGAGTCGGGACGACCTCGCTCACAGGGACCATCCACTCCGGCTGCGGGTCGCCAGAGAGGGCATGGAGAAAACCATCAGCGACGAGGGCCTCCAGATCGTCCACCGTGACAGTGGAGAGAGGCCACGGATCGCGCGGCGAAACGACGGTCACCCTGTCGGCCATCGCCAAACGAAGGGGGGGAGACGGAGCGGACAAGGTGCGCGTTTTTTTCTCTAGCTATTCTCTTAGGTTGCGGAAACCAAAGCAGAAGGCGAGCAGCAGAGTAAAGAACCACCACCGGCCCCTCTTCCGGGTATATAAAGGCCCGGGCGAGATCCGTTCAACACTTCGCCCGAACCCGCCGTGAAATTCAAACTCGAAGGCAAAACGCCCGTTCCTCGAACGACTCGCGCACGCGCAACGGCCGCCCCGCGAACCGCCCGTCCCGTCGCATTAACTCCTCGACAGGGCAAGCGCCACCTTTGGTAGGCGAAGCAGGCGTCGTTTCACCTCCGCCATGATGATCGTGTCAAAAAAGGTGTGCCACACCGTTTAAATTCATATCCTTTTCCTCTTCCCCTTTCTCTCTCTTGTTACAGGGACCGGGAAAGGGGATATTTCGAAAGGGATCCTTCTCCGCAAAGGAAGCGGGCCCCGAGCCCTCCTACTGATCAGGGGTTCGAAGGCTGGCCCCTCGGAAGGGTTCGACAGCCGCCCCACAGCACTCGGGCTTCAGTCTCATTACTGATCAGAGGTTCGAAGGCTGGCCCCTCAGAAGGGTTCGACAGCAGCCTCAGAGCACTCGGGCTCCACGCCCACTACTGATCAGGGGTTCGAAGGCTGGCCCCTCGGAAGGGTTCGACAGCCGCCCCAGAGCACGCAGAGCGAGGGATGACTCTAGGTACGTCCGATACATGGCCGAGGCTCGAGCTACGCTCCCGAGGTACCCTAGGACATTTCCGAGACCAGCAGGAGCGATTTTGTAACGGAATCACACCAGAGGGAGGCATCGAGCCCTCGGACCCTATCGAACGGGACCGGGTCCGGCAAATCACCTGCAGGTACTTTTGGAGCGCGCCTCTGGGCCACTAGCCGACCCTTATCGAACGGGGCACGGGCGTCCACTCGGATCACCCGTTAGCAACTCGCTGGAGACACCATGTTCGGCGCCCTCCGAGGGCAACATGGCGCTTTCCCCCTTCCTCCTTGCGAAAAGGCGACGAAGGGGCGTATGATAAAAGTCGAGATAGTCCTTGATCGTCCTCTCGCTCCGTGCAGAGGCTCGGGGGCTGCTCTCGCAAACCCGGCTACGGCCAAACCGTTGACAGCGTCAACAAACCAGCCTAAAAACTTGGAACCTGACCACGCACCCGGGCTACAATCAGGTCGCATGAGGGAACAACCAGACCGGCCAAGGCATCACGAAAGGCATTAAGACCTCAGAGGAGTCAAACCACTCCTCCGAGGCCTCGGGGGCTACACCCTGCGGGTGCGCTCGCGCGCACCCACCGGAACAAAGTGTAACCGAGAAAGACCGGTCCCCTTGCAAAAAAGTGCGACAAAGCCTCCAAGCGAGTACCAACACTCCCTTTGAGGCTCGGGGGCTACTGTCGGGTACCGTAATTAGGGGTACCCCCAACACTCCTAAACACGGCTGGTAACCACCATCAGCACAAGCTGCAGAGACTGATGGGCGCAATTAGGGTCAAGGCTTCGTCTACTCAAGGGACGCGATCTCGCCTCGCCCGAGCCCAGCCTCGGGCGGGAACAGTAGTCCAGGCGAATTCACGCCTCGCCCGAGGGCCTCCTCAAGCAACGGGCGCACCCTTGACTCGCCCGAGGCCCAGCTCGGGCAGGCTTCACAGTGAAGCAACCTTGGCCAGATCGCCTCACCAACCGACCGTATCGCAGGCGCATTCAATGCGAGGATCACCTGACACCTTATCCTGACACACGTGCCTCAGTCGGCAAGGTCGAAGTGACCGTAGTCACTTCGCCCTTCCACTGACTGACTTGACAGGAAAACAGCGCCGCTCGCCCCTCTCCGACTGCTGTGCCACCCGCCAGGGTGAGGCTGACAACAGCTGAGTCCAGCCTCAGGCGCAACAGGAAGCTCCGCCTCACCCGACCCTGGGCCTCGGCCGCCTCGCTCGACCCTAGGGCTCGGCCTCAACCTCGACCTCGGAAGGGGGTCTCCGCCTCGCCCGACCCCAGGGGTCGGCCCCCGCCTCAGCCTCGGAAGGTGGTCTCCGCCTCACCCGACCCTAGGGCTCGGCCTCGACCTCGACCTCGGGAGGAATCACGTCCTCGCCTGACCTCGGCCTCAGGAGGCGTCTCCGCCTCGCCCGACCTTGGGCTCGGACCGATCGCGCCACAGAGGATACATCATTACCCTACCCCTAGCTAGTTTAGGCTACGGGGGAACAAGATCGGCGTCCCATCGAGGCTCGCCCCGTGTTGGGGGCCTTCGGCTTCCGAAGGTCCTCAAAAACGTGATTTGACAATGTTTTCTAAGTATGCGAGCAGGTATCTTCGGAATCAGGTTGCGGGTATACAGAAGCATGGTCAGGACGAAGCTTGGCTGGGACGGCGATCACGACGAAGGATAGGATGATCACGAAGCTATGTGCAGAAGAGCTTCGGCATAACGGTGGGAAAGGGAAACCGACTTAAAGATGAAAAGCCAAATTAGACCTCGAAGAATTAATATAGAGTTATTGATAAATGTAAAGGGCATTAATGTAATTTTGCATGGGCTGCGACCCACGCCTATAAATAGGTGAACAGTATTCCTGTACTGTTCACGCTGACTTGGCATTCACTTTTGCGTCACGCCTGTATTCTCATTCCTTCAAGCCGAAGGTACATTTGTAATTTACCATTGTTTACATAAGTAATATATATGGAAATAGATTAATAATAATGTTTACAGAAATTATGTTATTTTCTGTACTTTGTATGAATGTTCTCCATCTTTTATCATGATCATGAAGGTATGTCCTTCATGACCTTCGTCCTATATTCGTTATATCTGAAGGGAAATAATGATTTGAAGGACGAAGGGCTTTGATATTTAACATTCTATGTTGCCTTGGTCTTGATTCATAGCATTTGAGAACAAGTCCCCAACATTGGCGCCCACCTCCGGTGAACTCACTTCCATTTTTTGAGTCTTGAACACTTTCGGCAAGCATCACCTTCGTCATGCCGCCGAAAAAAGCTTCAACGACAGGGGCTGGTACTCTACATCCGCTGGATCCCAATCAGGACGTCCTTTCTCTCAGGGAGGCCCGAAGTCAAAAGAGGAAGGCTACTAGTCCAACGCCTCCGGAGGACGACTTGGACCAGGAAATCCAAAACCTAGAAATGCTTCAGCAACAGGTTCAACGGAAGAAGGAGAAGATGGCCCGTCTAGCTGACCTTCAGAGGCAGATAGATGAAGCGTCGGAAGAGGTTCGTCATCTTGTTCAAGATGACCAGAGCCGAAGGCCTCAGCGCAGAGAGCTCCATCAGGAGGGTTTCTACAATGAGGAAGACTGGTATGAAGATTTCCATCATGGAAATTTTGCTTTTGATGATGCTTCTCCTTTGTCAACAAAATTACAGGCTACACCATGGCCCCAGTCTTACAAGCCACCTCAGCTCCCCATGTATGACGGTCATTTAGACCCGAAGCAATTCTTGATGAGCTATGAGGCAACCATATCTTCGTATGGTGGCAATACGGCAGTCATGGCAAAGTCTTTTGTCATGGCCGTCAAGAGTGTCGCTCAGACTTGGTACTCTTCTCTTCGGCCAGGGACAATCACCTCATGGCAAAAGCTGAAGGATATCTTGATAACCAGCTTCCAGGGATTTCAGACAAAGCCAGTCACCGCCCAGGCTCTATTCCAGTGTACTCAGGATCACGAAGAATACCTTCAGGCGTATGTCCGAAGGTTTCTGCGTCTGAGGGCGCAGGCGCCAACAGTGCCCAATGAAATTGTCATTGAGGCCATGATTAAGGGACTTCGGTCGGGACCTTCAACGCAGTACTTTGCCAGGAAGCCACCACAAACGTTGGAGAAGCTGCTCCAGAAGATGGACGAGTACATTCGAGCTGACAATGACTTCCGCCAAAGAAGGGAGGAAGCATTCAGGTTCTCTGAAATGACCAGGGGCTTCGGAGGAAGATTTCACCCGAGGCACGTTAGGTCAATTCATAACTCTACTCAAAGTGATGATCGAGGGAGCCAGCAGCAAAGGCCACAATACTCTTCACAAGTTTCGGGGCAGCAACAAAGTTCTTTTCGGCCGTCAGCGCCAAGGGGCAGAGGCGCCAGGGGCTTCGGGGGAAGGTTTGGAGATCAGCCAAGAAAAATTTACTGCCTATTCTGTGGTGAAGACAAGGGCCATACTACCAGGATGTGCCACGTTACCATCCAGAAGCAGAAGGAGATAGCAGAAGCAGCAGCACAACAAAGTCAGCCGAAGCAGGTCATGCATACTGCTTCGTATCATTCGCCTTATATTCCAGAATATGTAGGCAACCACCCTGCAGCTTCTGTTGCTTCGGCAAGCCAACCCCAAACATCTTGGCAGCAGCCTCCACCGCCACCACCAACACAAAGAGGTCAGCAGCCAGAAGGGAGTCAGCGCGTCAACCTTCAGCGGGACTTCAGAGAGGAGTCCGAAGCTCACACAGTCAATAGCACTGTGCCAGAGTCGAAGCACATTTACTGACAAATATCCTACCTCAGCAGCAGCTCTTTCACATTTTCATATTCACTATTACTTTCTTTTTAATAAGGAACAATTAAGGGTAGTTTTAATGTCTTTTATCGCCTTTCAATTTTTTGTAATAGTTTCGCTTTTTTCTGTAATAAAAATATATCTTCTCCATAGGCCTAAGCTGCTGAAGCATGAGAATTTATGTTGGCAAGGAGGATTTTCAAAGTTGTCAAAAACTTGTTCTAAGGAACAAAGTACAATTTATTCGAAGCAACAAAAAGCCGTTCCTAAGGGAGCGCAGTGTAAGTTTTCTGAGCCTACAGCGAAAAATAAGCGCTGATTCCGCTGAAAGTAAAAGGCGAAGAAGCTCCTAAGGGAGGCTTACAGCGAAAAATAAGCGCTGATTCCGCTGAAAGTAAAAGGCGAAGAAGCTCCTAAGGGAGGCTTACAGCGAAAAATAAACGCTGATTCCGCTGAAGTAAAAGGCGAAGATGCTCCTAAGGGAGGCTTACAGCGAAAAATAAACGCTAATTTCATCAATCTTCGGCAAATATCATTTTGCACAACATTACATCATTACATCATTCGCATAGCATAGCATCATACATCATAGTGCATCAACAATACAAGAAGGGAGGGTTTTGATATTGATGGCCGAAGATGGTTTTAAAGAATTACTGACAAGGCACAAGAAATAGCCGCTGAAGAGTTATACCTTCGTCAATTACCGAAATGAAAGGATCTATTGGTTATTGATTTTACAAGGATTGATTATTGATTTTTACGAAGCATGAAAAGAAGGGAAGGTGTTTTTTCGCCGAAGGCTCAAAAATGGTATGTGTATGATGTTTCATGCATCGTCAAAAATGGAGTTATAAACAGCTAATATGTTACACAATGTTACACGATTTTTGACAAATATTACTGAAAGGGAATTAGACTTACACCTAGTTCCTAAATAATTTTGGTGGTTGAGTTGCCCAACACAAATAATTGGACTAACTAGTTTGCTTTAGTGTATAAGTTATACAGGTGCCAAAGGTTCACAACAAGCCAATTAAAAAGACCAATGTTGGGTTCAAAATAGAGAGCTAAAGGCATCCCGAAAGGCTCCCTGGTCTGGCGCACCGGACTGTCCGGTGTGCCACCGGACAGTGTCTGGTGCACCAGGGGACTTCACGCTGAACTCCTTAGCCTCAGGAATTTTCAGAGCCGGCGCGCTATAATTCACCGGACTGTCCGGTGTACAACGGACAGTGCCCGGTGCTCCAAGAGGACGCGGCTCTGGAACTTGGCAGCCTCGGGAATTCGCAATGGCTGCTCCGCTATAATTCACCGGATATGTCCGGTGTACACCGGACTGTCCGGTGTAACTACGGGGCAACGGCTACTTCGCGCCAACGGTCACCTGCAACAGCAATTAATGCACGCCAGAGCGCGCAGAAGTCAGGCACGCGCGTAGTGGCGCACCGGACACTCTACAGTACATGTCCGGTGCGCCACCGGACATCCAGGCAGGCCCAGAAGTCAGAGCTCCAACGGTCGAATCCCAACGTCTTTGGTGACGTGGCTGGCGCACCGGACATGTCCGGTGTGCACCGGACTGTCCGGTGCACCATACGACAGTCAGCCCCACCAAACGGCTAGTTTGGTGGTTGGGGCTATAAATACCCCCAACCACCCACCATTCATTGCATCCAAGTTTTCCACTTCTCAACCACTTACAAGAGCTAGGCATTCAATTCTAGACACACCAAAGAGATCAAATCCTCTCCAATTCCACACAAGGCTTTAGTGATTAGCGAGAGAGATTTGCCGTGTTCTTTTGAGCTCTTGCGCTTGGATTGCTTCTTTTCTTTCTCACTTGTTCTTGTGATCAAAACTCCATTGTAATCAAGGCAAGAGGCACCAATTGTGTGGTGGCCCTTGCGGGGAAGTTTTGTTCCCGGTTTTGATTTGAGAAGAGAAGCTCACTCGGTCGGAGGGATCGTTTGAGAGAGGGAAAGGGTTGAAAGAGACCCGGTCTTTGTGACCACCTCAACGGGGAGTAGGTTTGCGAGAACCGAACCTCGGTAAAACAAATCCTTGTGTCACACTCCTCATTTGCTTGAGATTTGTTTTGTACCCTCTCTAGCGGACTCGTTTTCATTTCTAACGCTAACCCGGCTTGTAGTTGTGTTTATATTTGTAAATTTCAGTTTTGCCCTATTCACCCCCCTCTAGGCGACTATCAATTACAAACTAAATGTTTTTACAGCAGCATTTAATCTTCTTTTAGACTACTTCTGCAGCTTCATTTAAAAGTTGATCAACAACTCTATCCATGATGGCTTCTGCCATTTGTCTAATTTCGTCATCCCCCTTTGTCTGAGGGCTTGGGGCTAGCTCAGCAGGTTCTGAGAAAAGAAAAGGTACAGATATATTATTACAAGCCGTGAACAAGTTCAAAATCAAAAGATTACAGCGAAGAGCCAATTATCACTAATTAGTACCTATTTGCCCTTCGGGCTCTGTACTTTTCTCAGCAGCCTCTGTTATTTTTCTAGCGTCGTGAATGCCTTTTTCGCTCTTTTGAATAATTTCTTGAGCCATTTCTCGTCCGCCGTTGTCCCAAATATCGGTGAAAAATTTTCCGCTGATCATGCTTGCTTCGGCTGAGGGGTCTTTAATGTCTTCGGAGGACAAAGTAGCTTCGGATTGCGCTAAGGATTTTACATGCTCGCAACCTTTCCTCTCCAAAACAGTAGAAATTCCTCTAGCACCCAAAAAAGCACATATGTCTCCGCGGCTATTCAGTATTTCCTCGAAGGCCTCAGCTTCGTGACTGATCCATTCAATCGGACCTTCGGGATTGCCCCTTGAGAAATTCTCTTCGCTAGAGAATGTGCCAACGTTGGCGAAGCTGGATTTTATCTTCTTAACACATTTTATAGATTTAACATAGCATCTTCTCTAGGATGCACGAAGCTCTTTAACATTTATTTCTAAATGATCGGCCCATTGGTCATTAAGCTCTCGTTTTGTCTCTTCAAGTATACGTTCTTCTTTAGCTCTAGCTAGCTGCTTCTGAAGATCTTTAATTTCGCGTTTCTGCGCTTCAGTCTGGGCCTTTGAGGCAGCTTCGTCCTCTTTTACCTTGTCCACCAATGTAAGCAGAATTTTATCCTTTTCCAGAGCTTCGTTTCTCAGCTTAATAACCTCTGATCGTAGGTTGTTGAAAGCAATATCATAGCTCTCGTCTTCGGCATTCTTTTGCACTCTCAACGCGTTGCTTAGTATTAAACCCTATATGTAAAAGAGTTGGTATAAGAATAAAAGAATGATTTGCAAATTATAAAATTTCCAAACACACAGTTCTCATACCTTCAGGCTATTGTATGCAAGGCTATCCGCAAGATCCTCCTTCGTCATAGCACATAATCCAGCTTCAAGCTTCGGAAACCCCATGCTTCTAGCCATCTCCCAGCAGACGGATAATTCTTTGTTGTCTGGGAGGCAGTATAGGAAGTCATCTTCGTCTGTCCCATTGAACACTAGTGCCCCCTTCGGATATTTCAATTCTCTGGCATAGTGATTAGCTTCAAAAATCTCTTCTTCGGATAATTTCTTTCCCGAAGCGTGTCGCACAATATAATCGTATATTTTTGAAGGTGCTTCGGGGGCAGCAGTGTCAGTTTCTTCAACCAAAATTGGCTCTGATATTTTTATTTTTTCGGCTGCCTTTGCAATGTTCGTTTCTTCGGTTTCAAAAGGTTTTACCTTGGTTGGCTCTGAAGGCCCAGCTTCAGTTTCAAATTGTTGCTTCGAAGCTTCAGCACCAAAGGCTTCAGTAGACACTTCAGAAGTTTCAACAGTTTTCTTTGGAGTTATGCTTGAAGATTTAATTGTCTCCAAAACATCTAATACATTAACCATTCTTTTTCTTTTTGGGGTTACAGTTGGACCTTTCTGGCTTTTTCCTGTCTCAATCTTTGCCGAAGGACTTAAAACTTCTGATGTTTTTGCTTTTTCAGTCCTTGGTTCTTCCATCTTTTCTGTTGCTGGCACTTTGGCCAGCTCTTTGATTTCTGGCAGCAGAGTCTTTGGTTCTTCCAATTTTTCTGTTGCTGGCACTTCGGCCAGCTCTTTGACTTCTGGCAGCAGAGTTGATTCCTTAGCTTCGGTGGCCGAAGAGGTCTCACCGGCGAACTCAGGCACTGTGGCCAGTTCAATGTAACGTGGCCGGTGTGTGAGAACCTTTACCCTTTTCCTCTTCGGCGCCGACTCACTAGAAGCGGCTGAAGCAGTTTCTTTCGCAGAGGAAGTGTTCTTTCTTTTTTGACCCCGCACTGGATAATGGTAGTCGGGGTACACGAACCCAATTGCGTCAAATACTCGGTTCAGTCTTTTCTTTTTTCGGCCTCCGAAGGCTGCTGACAGTGCAGTATCTTCGGCCTTTGAATATACTCCAAGCAGTTCTTCACTTACAGTTTCAATGCTTTTTAGCCAGTCATCATCTGGCTCAACAAATTTATCTCCGAACTTAAAAGTGTACTTCAGCCTGACTAGTCCACCTTCGTAAGTCTCTTTAATGGTCTCCTGTGGCATTTCCCATTTTTCCACAAGCGGCCATACTCTGAAGGCAATGTGTTCTTGGACCAAATCCCTCGTCCCAATAAAAGAGCAAACAACTCCGAAGGCTCTCTGGCATTCTTCGGCTGCTTCATTCATTTCCACCTTCGGCCTCCGCAGGCCGAAGCGTTGCCAGATGGGGCGCATAATGATTTTCTTTATATCTTCTTGAGATTTCAAGTCATTCTTCATGTAAAACCATTCCGTCATCCAGTCGCCAGGCCATCTCTTTCGAAAGGTCGGCACTGGGCAGCTTGACCTAGACCGGGAGCCGAAGCTGTAGCAGCCAAAGTTGTTGTGATATTGTTCCTTACCCTAGGGTTTTGTCTCGTATAACAATTCGTGTATGTTGCAGAAGCTTTTCGCATCAGGTTCCAAGCCTTGGCTTCTCACGGCCCACACGAAGATATTCATCCTTATGATTGCTTTGGGGGTAAGTTGGTGAAGGTAGATTTCAAATATCTTCAGCACCTCTACAACAAAGCTGCTTAGGGGAAATCGTAGTCCAGCTTTCAAGAAGCTTCGGAATACTACGACTTCATTTTCCTCAGGAGTTGGACAAGTCTTCTCTCCTTCGTCGGCCCTCACAACGGACAAGTCCCAGAAATATCTTCCCCTCATGTTGATAAGATGATTTTCTTTAATACTTGATTTGCCGAAAACCGCATGGCTTGGTCGCCAAGGTCGATCTTCGGAGTCTTCACCACCACTATCCACATCATAGCTGTCGCTGTCACCAGTATCTTCAGATAAACCTTCCAAAATTTCTTTAGTAATCTTCTCTGTATTAGTCTTCGACATAGATTGAAGAAAACCCAGATGCATTTCCTCAGAAAGACTCAGCTTTGAACCACCAACAACTTTGTTATCTTCAGACATCCTTGCAAACGCTAAGAAAGTGCTCTCAACGCCGAAGCCTTAAAATTTAAAAGGCCGAGCAAAGGCTGTTGGGCGTAGGCTAGAGGTTGGGTGAGTAAAAACAGTTGGCAAGAGAGCGTGTCAAATAACTCGGGATGAGCTCTTATTTATATGCCCAGAGCGTTGGAAACTGGAGGGTCCCGCTTGTCAAAGACTGTTGCTATTCTAGCAAAGAGAAGGTGTTTTTTCGGACCTTCGGCTTAAGGCCTTCGTCCATATCGCAATATGAATTTATCATTACAGCAAAATTAATATTGCGAGGGGCTACTGTTGGGAGCCTTCAGCTTCCGAAGGTCCTCAAAAACGTGATTTGACAATGTTTTCTAAGTATGCGAGCAGGTATCTTCGGAATCAGGTTGCGGGTATACAGAAGCATGGTCAGGACGAAGCTTGGCTGGGACGGCGATCACGACGAAGGATAGGATGATCACGAAGCTATGTGCAGAAGAGCTTCGACATAACGGCGGGAAAGGGAAACCAACTTAAAGATGAAAAGCCAAATTAGACCTCGAAGAATTACTATAGAGTTATTGATAAATGTAAAGGGCATTAATGTAATTTTGCATGGGCTGCGACCCGTGCCTATAAATAGGTGAACAGTATTCCTGTACTGTTCACGCTGACTTGGCATTCACTTTTGCGTCACGCCTGTATTCTCATTCCTTCAAGCCGAAGGTACATTTGTAATTTACCATTGTTTACATAAGTAATATATATGGAAATAGATTAATAATAATGTTTACAGAAATTATGTTACTTTCTGTACTTTGTATGAATGTTCTCCATCTTTTATCATGATCATGAAGGTATGTCCTTCATGACCTTCGTCCTATATTCATTATATCCGAAGGGAAATAATGATTTGAAGGACGAAGGGCTTTGATATTTAACATTCTATGTTGCCTTGTTCTTGATTCATAGCATTTGAGAACAAGTCCCCAACACCCCGGTAACAAGTAATGATGGCTCCCCGCGTGCGTCCATGACGACGGCGGTTCTCAACCCCCTACGGAAGCAAGGAGACGTCATCAAGGTCCCAGCAGCCCCGACAGCTGTGCTTCTACAGGGCTCCAGCGCTCCTCCGACAGCCACGACACCGCGTACACAGGGCTCTAGCACCTCTCCGACAGCCACGTTGGCATGTACACAGGGCTCTGGCACCTCTCTGCCGGACACGTTAGCGCATAGCTACACCCCCATTGTACACCTGGACCCTCTCCTTGCATCTATAAAAGGAAGGACCAGGGCCCTCATGCAGGAGGGTGGTCGCGTGGGAGGACGGGCTGACGAACAGGCTCTCTCTCTCTCCCTCGCGAACGCTTGTAACCCCTACTGCAAGCGCATCCCCCCTTGGCGCAGGATAACACGAGCCGCGTTCTTCCCCCCTTGTGTTCCGTCTCGCGCCAACCCATCTGGGCTGGGGCACGCAGCGACAATTTTACTCGTCGGTCAAGGGACCCCCGGGGTCGAAACGCCGACATCAGCCGAGCGCGACCAGAAGTAGGAGGGGTTGTGGTTACGTGGGTGCCAAGACGTGTGGATGGATCCTATGCATGGAGAGGGTGCGACGTGCTCCAGAGGGCTCGCTGACTTCCATATAAGTTGGAGCCAGTTTCAGACCAGCAACAGACATGGGCGTAGTCCGTGTAACTCGATTCTCCCATCGGCATAAGGCAGAGGAACTACCCCTATGAAAAGGAGGCACATATCTCAGCAGGCATAGTCATCTTTTAGCTCTTGCTTTCTCTGTACCTAAGAACACATCACAATACAATTCCACAAACTCACGGGGCGTAGGGTATTACGTGCTCGGGTGGCCTGAACCTGTACAATTCCACAAACTTCATATTTCTAGCTTGATCATTTCAATGCATAGTGAATTTAAAAATCTTTGTCCATATAAGCAAACCAATATAGAGACCATATTATATCCATTGTACATTGCCTCCTTTGATGTCTGATTATCTAATAGATGATCTTTTTGTAAGGAAAATGGACCTCGGGCCATTTGGCTAAATGAGTTTTGGTGTTTGATGATTAACACAACCTGTGAACTAATGTGTTTGCTAGTGTTTATGTTTATAGTTCACAGGATGCGAAGAGGATTGGACTAAGACACTGAGGATGCAACACCTCAAATGAAGACATAAAAAGAGCTTAGAAGTCCAAGACTCAAGACCAACGGAGCCCAAGAACAAAATACAGAAGACCTAGAAGATGGGCTGTCAGCTGGCGCACCGGTGGCACACAGTTGGCTCACCGGTGGCACACAGTTGGCTCACCGGTGGCACACAGTTGGCGCACCGGTGGCACACAGTTGGCTCACCGGTGGCACACAGTTGGCACACAGGACAGCCAACAGAGTTTTCTGAGAGGAGGCACCGGACTGTCCGGTGTGCACCGGACAGTCACTATTCTGTCCGGTGCACGTAACGGCTAGCTGTCAGAACTAGCCGTTGGCTGCACGCAGTTGGCTCACTGGTGGCACACAGTTGGCTCACCGTTGGCACACTGTTGGTGCACCGGACTGTCCGGTGTGTCAGAACTAGCCGTTGGCTACACACCGTTGGCACACAGTTGGCTCACCGGTGGCACACAGTTGGCGCACCGTTGGCACACAGTTGGTGCACCGTTGGCTGACAGGACTGTCCGGTGTGCCACCCTTGTAGCAGCCTGCTTTTCAACGGCTAGTTGAGTTGGGGCCTATATATACTTCACCCAATCAGCTATTTGAAGGTGTGGGAGCCCAAGCAACATACCAAGGCATATTGTAGACATTTCCAAGTGCTCAAACACCCAAGTGCTTAATAGAATCACTCGGTGATTAGCGTAGGTGCTTTGCAAAGTGCTTATGTTAGTTAGACCGTATTAGCGCTTGCTCTTGGCGAATCCTAGTTAGTTGAGTGAGTTTAGACAAACCACACAACCCCTCGGCCCTTGCGCGGGCCGTTTTAAATGTATCGAGTGGGGCGAGAGTCTTAACCGTGACAACCGTGTTTGTGTCACGGCCGCCACCGTGTACCGGAGGGAACGAGGCCCGCGGCGTTTTGGCCGGAATCTCGATAGTGGAGACGGCGGGGAGCGTCCGAGAGGAGCCGGAAGCGGAGCACCACTTGCACGTGGAGAAGGCCCGTGGCTCTCTACGGAGTTACTCGACCGAGGTGCTTGGCCCTCGCGTGGGCTTCCCTTTGCGTAGGGGCACCAACGAGGATTAGTCGGGACCTTGCGCGGTTCCGGATACCTCGGTAAAAATATTGGCGTCATCCACAAGAGTTTGCTTCTCTACTTTGCTCTTTAAGTTTCCGCATTTATATTAAGCATTTAAGTTTCAATCTTGTATTCATGCTTATATAGTGTAGATTGAAACTTAGACATTGCGGTAGAGATAGCAACACTTAGACAAAACCTAGTTTGCACATTCTAGTTTGATTATTGGCATATGATTTGCTCTAGGGATTTAATTGTGGCCTAGTTTAGTCAAAGTTTTAGAAGTCCTAATTCACCCCCCTCTTAGACGTCACCCGTTTCCTACAAGTGGTATCAGAGCCTGGTTTGGCTCATTTGAAACGCTTTAGCTTCACCGCTAAAAGAGCCAACGCTTTTTAGAGGAAGGGATGGATACCCATAGGCCACCACTTCGACAACACTAACTTCCCATATTATAGTGCTAGAATGGCTTGTTACCTAGAGGTCGTTGATCTAGGTGTTTGGCGAGTCACTCGTGATGGGATGAAACCCCCCAAGAATCCCGAGAAACCCACCACGAGTGAGGAAAAAGAAATTCATTTAAATGCTAGAGCAAAAAATTGCTTGTATGAATCTCTTAGCATGGATATTTTTAATCAAGTATTCACCTTGAAAACTGCTAATGAGATTTGGCTAAAATTGCATGAGCTCCATGACGGCACATCAAATGTCCGTGAGCAAAAACATTGCCTAGTCTTAAATGAGTATAATTCCTTTGCTATGAGAGATGATGAGCTTGTTAGAGATATGTATTCTCGTTTAAATCTAATCATCAATGAGCTCAACTCTATTGGCATAAATAAGCTAGGTGATGCGGACATTGTAAGGAAGATTATCTCCCTGCTACCGCAACGAAGATATGGGAGCATCATGACCATCCTTCACAACATGGAGGACTTGAGTACTATGACCCCGACCATTGTGATTGGGAAAATCGCGGCTTTTGAGATGTCGCGAAAAATGTGTCGGGGAGAGGAGCCAACTTCCTCAAGGCCATATGCCTTTGCATGTGATGAAAGGAAGGGTAAAAAGAAGGATCCCACTCCAAGTTCCTCAAGTGAAGAAGAGGAAGAAGAAGAAAGTGATGATGATGAAGATAATCAACCATGCACATCAACCTCTGAGGACGAAGAAACAATCCGACGTGTCGGAAAGGTAATGGGGATGATCCGCAAGATTAATCTAATGGGTGTGCCCCTGCAGGTCGAAGATATTCTCTTTAACATTGACAGGAAAAAGCAAAGAAAGATAGGATGCTTCGCATGTGGGGAGAAGGGCCACTTCAGGGACAACTGTCCAACTATGGCCAAACCCAAAAAGGAGAGGAGCAAAGGCAAGGCGCTAACAAGTGTTAGAACTTGGGATGACTCTTCAAGTGAAGATGAACATCCAAGGACGTGCAGCCACCGGTCCTCATCACGCTCATCACGGTCATCACACAAATGCCTTATGGCAAGAGGTAACAAAAGCATTCCATCCTCTAGTGATGAAAGTAGTAGTGATGATGAAGGTGAGGGAAAGCCCTCCGTAGATGAGCTTGCGGAAGCCGTTGAATTTTTCCAGGATGTTTGCACTAAGCAAAAAGCTCAACTTAAAACCTTGAAAAATAAGTTGATTAGCTCCCAAAATGATTACAAAGGTTTGCTAGAAAAAATTGAAACTTTTGCAAACTTAAATAGTGAGCTGTCAACTAAAATTGAGCTATTAGAGTCTAGTGCTCCATCCACTGCTACCGATGATGGCCTTATTAAAAAGAATGAAAAACTTAAGGCTAAGTTAGCTAGCTCCCAAAATACTATTGAAAATTTGCTAGAGAAAATGGAAATTCTTAGCATACACAACAATGAGCTAACTACTAAGCTAGAAAACATTGGTAGCACCCCAGAAGTATCTTTGATTGAAATACCTAAAATTATTAAGAAAGATGCTTCTACTTCCTGCTTTGATTTAATTGATGATTCTAACCCCTGCAATCAAGTTCTTGTTAAGAATGTTATTATAGAAACATGTTCTGACGAGATTGCAAAGGAAAATGAGCAATTAAGGCAAGAAGTGGCTCGCCTCGGCAAGGCTTTGTATGACAAGAAAGGCAAAGCCAAACAAATCCGACCTCCATAGGATAACAGCACTGCGGGAGTGAACAAGCCTATGGAGGGAGAAACCGTGATTTGTAGGCTATGCCACATGGAAGGTCATAAGTCTTTCTAATGCAAGGCAATGACCGGGGATAAGCAAAAGCAAAAGCTCAAGCAAAAGCCAACAAACAAAATCTCCAACACCTACATCAACAAGGTGGACAAAAAGGCTGCTACACCATATTTGATCAAGAAGAAAAAGAATGGAAAGGTGATAGCAATCAAGGCCAACAAGCAAGCCAACAAAGAAAAGGGGGCCAAACACATCTGGGTGCCAAAGGAAATAATTTCAAACATGAAAAGCACCAAGAAGGTTTGGATCCCGAAAGGGAAGTGAGTGGACCGAAGGTCGTCGGGAAATTTGGAGACTTGGCAAAGTTGGGATGTATATCATGGGATACATCATATTGGATCAAGTTTAATTGCCAAGTGGGTTAGTGAAAATTTTGGACCCAAATTTCCCACCCATGACTAAGGTAACTAGATTTATTGTATTTCTTATCTTTAGATATGCGTATCTATCTACCTTGTATCTAGTTTACCTTTTATGCCTAGTATTTACTTTTGTTTTAAAATTATGCATACTAGGTAAATCACATGGTAGGACTGCTTGTCTTTAATTCAAATACTTAAGCAAACCTACATGATTTAAAACGTTTATTTAAGCACGACACATAGCTTCTCTATCACTCCATAGTAAATGATACATCAATTGATAACTTTGAATTCTACAAGTTGTATCATTTAACTTATATGTGCCAAAGTTCGGATTACAGATAATCTAACCCTCTTGATATCAAATCAAAGTGCATGTCTCCTACAAGTATTCAAAACTTGTATGCACACCTTTAGGGGGAGATTACTCTATAATCTAATACTTTGAGACTAACACCTTTTCAAGTATATTTTTATGTGATAGTCTCATTGTAAGGAAAATGAAGTCCCCGGAGAATGACAACAAACTTCCACTGCAAAATCTCCAAGAACTTTTATGTCTCACAAGCCTGCCATTGGTTTTCAATTGGTCCTCCATTGACTTTCAATTGGTATCTTTGAGACTACATTAAGTATCATTTACATGTCTTCTCCAATATTTGATTAGACTATATTTCATATCTTATACTTCCCATGTTGCTATAAATGCATATACTATTAACTCATATTTTGTTACCTATGCATAAGGGAAGTTAGTTTATTCAATTTATGTCTTGCACCTCTATTTCTCACATGCTTTTTCCTAAGTAGAAGATCCCTGCCAGGGGGAGTTTTTCTTCGTCTCTAAAGGGGGAGAAAATTCTTTCTAAAGGAGAACTCTCATTTAGGGGGAGTAATCTTTTAGTGCTTCTATTGATATTAATGGATAATTCTTTAGAGAGGGCAAGTCTTATTTGTTTCCTATATGCTTTTAATGTCTTCCTTTTCGGTGGTTGATGTCAAAGGGGGAGAAGTTGTACGGACCAAAGCAATGAAAATGTTATCAAACACCAAACACCACCAAATTAAAATTTTGATCTTTCAAGTGGTTTTTGCATTTTGGTCTAAAATAGGAAGTAATTGAATTATGGAGTTAGGGGAGGCTTAAGTCCATAATATCACTAAGTGGGGATAAAACATGCATCCTAGCAAGTAGATTGTGTATTTTCATTCAAATGTTTGTTATATTTGCTTGCTTTGGTTGTGTTGTCATCAATCACCAAAAAGGGTGAGATTGTAAGGAAAATGGACCCCGGGCCATTAGGCTAAATGAGTTTTGGTGTTTGATGATTAACACAACCTGTGAACTAATGTGTTTGCTAGTGTTTATGTTTATAGTTCACAGGATGCGAAGAGGATTGGACTAAGACACTGAGGATGCAACACCTCAAATGAAGACATAAAAAGAGCTTAGAAGTCCAAGACTCAAGACCAACGGAGCCCAAGAACAAAATACAGAAGACCTAGAAGACGGGCTGTCAGCTGGCGCACCGGTGGCACACAGTTGGCTCACCGGTGGCACACAGTTGGCGCACCGGTGGCACACAGTTGGCACACAGGACAGCCAACAGAGTTTTCTGAGAGGAGGCACCGGACTGTCCGGTGTGCACCGGACAGTCACTATTCTGTCCGGTGCACGTAACGGCTAGCTGTCAGAACTAGCCGTTGGCTGCACACAGTTGGCTCACCGGTGGCACACTGTTGGCTCACCGTTGGCACACTGTTGGTGCACCGGACTGTCCGGTGTGTCAGAACTAGCCGTTGGCTGCACACCGTTGGCACACAGTTGGCTCACCGGTGGCACACAGTTGGCGCACCGTTGACACACAGTTGGCGCACCGTTGGCTGACAGGACTGTCCGGTGTGCCACCCTTGCATCAGCCTGCTTTTCAACGGCTAGTTGAGTTGGGGCCTATATATACTTCACCCAATCAGCCATTTGAAGGTGTGGGAGCCCAAGCAACATACCAAGGCATATTGTAGACATTTCCAAGTGCTCAAACACCCAAGTGCTTAATAGAATCACTCGGTGATTAGCGTAGGTGCTTTGCGAAGTGCTTAGGTTAGTTAGACTGTATTAGCGCTTGCTCTAGGTGAATCCTAGTTAGTTGAGTGAGTTTAGACAAACCACACAACCCCTCGGCTCTTGCGTGGGCCGTTGTAATTGTATTGAGTGGGGCGAGAGTCTTGCGAAACCGTGACAACCGTGTTTGTGTCACGGCCGCCACCGTGTACCGGAGGGAACGAGGCACGCGGCGTTTCGGCCGGAAGCTCGATAGTGGAGACGGCGGGGAGCGTCCGAGAGGAGCCGGAAGTGGAGCACCACTTGCACGTGGAGAAGGCCCGTGGCTCTCTACGGAGTTACTCGATCGAGGTGCTTGGCCCTCGCGTGGGCTTTCCTTTGCGTAGGGGCACCAACGAGGATTAGTCGGGACCTTGCGCGGTTCTGGATACCTCGGTAAAAATACCGGCGTCATCCACGAGAGTTTGCTTCTCTACTTTGCTCTTTAAGTTTCCGCATTTATATTAAGCATTTAAGTTTCAATCTTGTATTCATGCTTATATAGTGTAGATTGAAACTTAGACATTGCGGTAGAGATAGCAACACTTAGACAAAACCTAGTTTGCACATTCTAGTTTGATTATTGGCATATGATTTGCTCTAGGGATTTAATTGTGGCCTAGTTTAGTAAAAGTTTTAGAAGTCCTAATTCACCCCCCTCTTAGGCGTCACCCGTTTCCTACACTTTTGTCATTTGATCTTTCATAGAATATCCCGTCTCCACATATACAAATGACCTTACTTATCGGATATCCTTATCATCGTTTGGTATTGATCTTTTATACCTTTCTACCATGAGCAATCCATATATATGAGACATTTTCATATCAAACCTTGTCTCTTGACTATTTTCAATCATGATTGCTTCTTCAACTTTATTGTTCAACACTTAGCAAACTGATTAGTCCATTAAGTGTGTTGTTATCCAAATCACCAAAGCCCACAAAACGGATAGATACACTTTCAATCTCCCTCTTTTTGGTGATTGATGACAACACTCTTAAAGCTTGTAGGAAATTGATAAACAATATTTTGAATCTTATGATATTTTTTTGCTCCCCCTAGTTATGTGCATTTAAGAGAATACCAAATTTGGCTCAAATGCCAAAAGCACATATATTGGTCAAAGTGTGGAGATAACATATAGCATAACATTCGTGGGGTGCAATGTGTCATAAAGTAAACATGATTCTCATGACATATTATTCACTCATCAATTCTCCACATTTTATGTTTTACTTATGATTCTCCCCCTTTTGTCAATTATTTCTCCCCATTTTCAAAATTCTTCTTACACTTAGTTACATAAGGCTAAAGGTAAGCTTTAATGCACAATTTATCCCCCTTTGTCATAAATCTCCAAAAAGGGTACAAAGGATATAAAGGGAAGAAATTTTGATTAAGCAAGATTTGAACACACTATCATAAAAAAGGGTCCTTAGATGCAGAGAGATAATGGAAAAGTGACATGAAGTGATGTACCTTTGTGTTTTACCTTTTCAAGAAGTTCCAGACTTGTGTTGTATTTAGAAGTGACATGAAGTAAATATGTATCAACGTGATGCTCTTGTTGGCGTAGTTGTGACATAGGTCCAAGATATCAAATGAAACTTGTCATACTAATTGGAACATAAATCTTGATACCTAGAGTCTATATGTCACCTAACATTTTCTTATCACAAGAGACATCATGAAAATTGCACAAGTACGAATTCTACAAATAGTGATCATGTAGGAAAGATACCAATTGATATTATATGATAGATAAGCAAATCACTAATTGCATATTATACTAAGCTCTCCTCATGTTTTAATGCATACCTATTGAGAGTACTTTACAATTTAAAGTACCTTTGGCACAAAAGGTATATCAATTTGGTTTGCCTCGTGCCCCTCCAACTGCCTTAACCCACTTATTGACCTTGGGATGCCTATATACCCCTAAGCTTGGGGACTGTATAAATAGCCCTTGGAGCTCACTTGTGAAGAGTAGAAGAAAGTTTGAGAGTAAATACACCCGAGTGCTTCCTCTTTTATCTAAGTAGCTTAGGTTAGTTGCTGGAAGTCGGAGTTGAGTTTGAGCTTTACCTCGCGAGTTTTGAAGTTTTCTTCGAAGTCCTTGGGTATAACTTTATAAAGGATATATACCAGGGCACCCAAGACACGTCGATAACGAAGATGTTGATTTGTGGGACTAACTCGGACTTGGCTATAAGACTTGAACTCGGACTTGGAGGAACTCAGCCCACATGTTAGGATAAAATATATGCCCTCAAATAGATAAGGAAGATGATGATTCGTGAGTGATAAGGACTATCTTGTAACAACGGCATGTCCCAACTTATAAGGTAGTGTTTGGTTGAAGAGCCAAGTAGAACGGAGCCGTTCTGTTCCAGTTTTGTTGCTGTTTGGTTACAAAGAAACTAGAACGGAATGACTCCAATTAGGGAATATTCTCCTCAGATCCGGAACCATTCCGCTCCAAAAAATCAACGGGACGGAGCCGCTCTGTTCCCATCCCGCTCTCACAGTCACGCTCTGTTCCGTTCACTCTGCAACCAAACAAAAAACAGAGCCGCTCCGTTCCAGATTACCAAACACAGAACAGAGCGGCTCCGTTCCTAGAATCAGGGATGGAACGGTTCCGTTATACTTGGCTCCTCAACCAAACACTACCTAAGAGAATCCCCATGTAAAGGTAAGATGAAGAATATGTGAAGTCTAGATAGACTAGGACTCTTTGGTCCATGTCATTGTCTGGTAAGATATCATGAGTTTCTTGTAACAAGACGCCTTCTCCCCTTGAGCTGTAAATGGAGGGACAAAGGTGCCCCTTACAGGCAAAGCACACCACATCATATGCAATAACTACCGAAATATTCAACGTAGGGTATTATCTCAGTATTATCTCATGACGACGACCCAAACCCATCTACATTCTTATATACTTGTGCTTTTACCTTACAAGGGCTCAACCTGTCGAAATTCTCGTGTCCTTGTTAATTTACCTTACAATCACCCGTACAAATTCACTGAAAAAAAATACTCGACAGTTGACCTCTATGTAGGAGCTATCATACTGATCATAGTAGATCTAACGATGTCCACGAATCACCGGCAAAGACAAGAACGATCAACACAGGACCAGATCGGACCAAAATCAGATGGGAGTAAATCAAGATATAGAGTCAAAACCGAACTTCACCACGACCCCAACTCGGTGACGAGGTGGACTCGAGATACAAGATCAGTTTCGACGCTAGATTATACTGTAGGAAGGATGAACCATGTTTACTGCAGAGCATACCTGTTCTTGTACCAGATATTAGATCCAGCGCTTTCATAATTAAAAAAAGAGTATCAAATCCAAGAAGTCAACAAACAGTACCATGGTTATTTAGCTAATAATTCTTGTCCGAGACAGCAAGTTCACTTGTGGTTACAACGGTACATTCACAAACAACACAATAGTAGGGGGGGTTTTCCCACCATTCCACATCGTCCAGGTTTAGAGGAGCAGAGCACGCCACATCCTCAATCAAAGTTTCGAACAATTTATGAGTTATGATACAGACAAGTAACGGGATCTCCTTGCACTTCGAAACTATAAGGAAGCATGCTATGAGAGGTAACGACATAACAGTAGAGATAGGCAGAAGAGTGGGCTCCCCTGCACATAAATACAATCACTCAAAAGTAAATACTTAGATAATAATTTTGCACTGAATCTGAATGAAACAAAATTACACACAAATTTGAAGCAACCAGGTCTGCAGAACCAAAAAGCTCCGCACATTCAGAACTGTAGGGATGAAGAAGAAGCGTTATCAAAATTCAAGTTACCTAGCAGGGTTAAAATACTGGCTTATCAAGGATACACTTTAGATTGAAAGGCTTGCGAAGAGAAGTTCGAGCTCCTCATCTTGAGATGTAGTCCTCTGCATTGGAGAGTGTAAGAAGTAAAGAAGAGAATTGTCAAACAAACTTGATAAAAAATAAAATAAACAGGGACAAAACTTTCTCATCACCAGAAGTTGAAAGTAATGTTTCAGATCATAGGCTTAGATAAACAGATTTTATGCAATTATTTGGTTAGACATTTATCATTCTATAGTTGTTCCGTATAAATTAAGTTTTTTTATCATAACTATCATAAGTTTTACTGCATAATAATGGAAAACATGGAAGTGGGCAAGTGGCTTTAGCAATTTTGTGTTTTAAGGGGACAAGTCAAAGAAGGTTTAAAAGATCGGCTCTTGTTTTAAGGTAAAACATAAATAGTGCAATAATAATGCTCAAACGAAACCATAATCTATTTATGTGTGCCAATACAGGGTTTGTACTCATGGAATACATTTAGTCAATTTGATCATGTTGCCATGATACATCAACCACATTTCAACCACTATGGCTAAGCAGTAGATGCAATATTCCTTGCATATAGACAGCCCACAAGCCACAATCATAAAAAGCCTGATGTATGACCATGCTCAAACTAGGTGATCAAAACATCATAATTTATCTAATAGTATGTTGAATGTGCTATTTTGCAGTCTAAAACACAGGAAAGAACTGGGTACAATATAGAAATTACATGAGGCTTCCAGTTGTCTGTCTCCATCCACAACTGGTTTAGCTAATATATTTTGGTTGTGGAACACTTTGACCCAAGTCTATTGTAAAATCAGAACTATCCTCACTAATCTAACCGTATGTGCAAGCGTGCAAGTGAGACTCCTGATCCGTTATATCATGACCCAACTGTATGTCATATTTAATATTTAAATCCTACCACCACCGGCTCACGTAGATTTATAAAAAAAACTAACAAACCCCAGGTATATCTACGAATGGATCATGATCCAACAGACAAGCGTGCTAATCTAAATAAGGCTAATCAGGACAGCATGTATTAAAATCCAATGCTTACACTTTTAATCATAAGTTTGCCACAAGGCCGTCGGAAAAATCAATTATTAAACATTGATCATTCCCTTGTTACAGCCAATGGGTTTCTTTACATATCTATAGTATAGGCCAAGTGTCTATTATGAAAATGTATCATCATGAAAGAACATGAATACCACAACTATAGAAAATTCCAACAACCACTACTGGGCATGAGACAATTTCATTTGTAGGATGGTCGAAAATTCTGAGGTATGTAGGTCTAGCTCTTCTGTGATCATGGCTTCAAAAGAAATAACACAAAAAGATTTCCAGTTCTAGAAATACACATGTAAATCTATACTATAAAAGAGTCAAGGAATTGAAAAATATAAGTTACCTACAATTTATTACCCACACGGACACACTATATAGTGATCCTTAGATTACATGATAACTTTAATCCAAAGGTGCACATTAACTGATGGTGGGCCACATATAAAAAAAACTGGATACTAAAGTCGTCTGTTTATGCGAAACACGCATTCCTGAAGCGTCCCTCCGCCCACGAACATTTTTCACCCAACTTCAATGTACCCAGCTCCTGTACCCGCCTGAGATTTTGGTGTGCCTTTTCTGCCTCTTTCCTTCCCTGCGCTGCCCCTTCCAATCCTGCTCCCCTCTGGCTCTTTCCTTGCCTAGACTAGACAAGGGCAGGCAGATACAAAAACTAAACCATATCCATGGAGAAGAATTGAAGAAAGGTGGCCACGATAGCGACATAACTGATGGAGTTCGTCATGGCACATATCGAGGCCTCCCCAGGCACACCGAGAAGGTGGGACATGTCCACATCCTCCACAAGCAGATGGGCAGCAACTACCCGTGCACCCAAGCCACCACGCTCGTCCCCTTCTTCACGTATGCACCTCAGCCCCAAGAACCACTGCCCTACCTCTACCTCATGTATGTGCCACCCTTCCCCGAGCTCCCACGCCTCAACTCTAACTACCCACCCTCCCCCCAACTCTAATCTTCTCTTAACTTTCCTCATCATGTTGCGTTTTACAATTTCAGGATAATGTTTATTAAAGACATAGACATGCTTTTACATAAACACAACTACAGGTGCATAACTATTATTGTACCTACTGTACTTGTTATTTCACATTGTTATTGAATGATAGAACCAGGCAGCCAATCCTGTGTTCTCGTTGCATCAATATGGATCGTGAATCAAATGCCTGAGTACATTAGATTGATGTTTTTTCTATATTAAAGGTCCCATCTTGTACATTTGGCTCCTTGCAAATTTCCTTGCTCGAGGGCTCAAATCTGCTTATTGTATCACACTCCTCATCAAAATCTGGCTGGCACATATAGATGAAACAGCCTACTTATGGCTAGAATGACCTAATAAAGAACAGAGTTAAATACTAGTGCAATAAGGCATAAAGAATAATTCTTCCTTGCAACTGATTATGAAAAAACTTCTGACTATGACTCCTGTTATAGACACAAGAAAAAGATATATCTTCGAAAAGCACGAGTCATATTATGTACCAGAGATGAAATATTGAAGATAATGAAAAGGTTGCTCAACAGTCAGTGGTGGCAAACACAGTCACACACTTTGATGGCTCCGCATGAAAAGAAAGGTCACTGAGGACTAGACACAGGCGTGGACATGGTTTGTGCAGTCATCCAGAGACGTTGATCGATTATTTTCTAAACTTTGTAATATGTGCATGTGCCAGGTAATGAGGAAGAGTAAAGAATGGCTAAAAATGATAATACCAACACAATTATCATGCGAAGTTTAGTTCTAAGATTGAGGCTTTCAAAATAGAGATAACATGTATATTAATTTTAATTTTTGAAAACATATTAAAACTTACTGTCTCAACTTGCCATAAATATTCTAAGATTATGTAACACTGGCAAGAGTATTGTATTCTTTTTATAGAAGAATATGTGTAAATCCTGTATTTTGGGTGGGCTACCTTGCAAACTCCATTCTGTCACGTGAATATATTTATCACAATCTACAACCTCTCTCATTCTCAATATTATTTATTTAATTCCTTATTGATCATATATAAATTCTCTAATGACAACCATAAACATGTGCGTGTCACACACGCACTTCCTCTAGTGCAATGTTGATGCTCATCATTTAATTGTGATGAGGCATATTTACTGTGTTTTACCAACAGTCAAATCATGGAAAACTAAAATACATGAAACAGCAGGTTGTGCTACACTGCTGAATGAACACATATAATAGGACGATAGGGCATACCACCAGCATAGAGTTGTTCAAAGAAATTATGAGTCTACAACAGCATTTGTGAGAATTAGTGAAAGCCTCTCGTTCAGAATGCAGATAGGCTCACCTTGATGGACAGCAGATGACGAAGTTTGTTTAGCACCTTCATGCGGTGTATGGCGTAGGAACTATGAGCTGGTAGGTCGTTAACCCTCACTATCTCGGCATCGATGGCAGCCTCCCTGTCCCCTTTCTGTGCCCCATTCTGCTCGCTAGCAAAATCAGCTTTTAATCAGTGAACTAAAAGACAGACCTATCAACTGAAACTAGATGCAGTAGTAGGCAGTTGTGTGCTTTGAACACGCAAGCCAGAAAAAACAAATCCTACGGATGCCAAAAAAAAAACCACACATGATATATATACTTAACCATACCCTCTAGAGTCTCTTTCACATAAGTTTACAAAAGAAACCAGAATCGAGATTTCACTTAGATAAACCGTAGTGACCCCTTTTGCAGTTATTATTAACATAAACGGCTCATGTCTTGATCCACTGTTTCTTGAATCCCCTAGAGCTAGAGGGGTGGAATAAGCAATGGCGCAGAGCCATACAGCATAGCAGAGATTACCCTAGGAACACAGACATACATCGATATTTCTAATGTAAAGATCAGACAAAGAGAACATAGACCTAGATTCCAGAAAACCCGTTGGGAATCCTAACCCGTTGCGAGGAGGCAACAAGCTCACGGCGTGGAGATTGGGGCTAGAGAAAGCAAGGAAGAGGAATACCGCAGCAGCAGCAGCAGCAGCAGCAGAAGGGTTGGTGGCGAGTGCGGTGCTGTTGCCGCGGTAGAAGGGCGTGTTGCTACCCCCTCCTTCCATGATTCAATTCTCTGTGAACGGTCGAATTGCCTGTGGTGAGCGCAACGAGAAGGGTGAAGGGACGCAGAAGGAACTCGGATTCTCGGAAGGTTCTAGAGTCCCGCCGCCGCTGCCTCCTCTGGAATCGTGATTACCGAGTCCGAGCCAGACGATCTGGACGGAACAGAGGACGTGGCGAGCCTGATCGACGTGGCCCATCTTTTGGCCCAATAATACAAACTGGGCTGCTGCCCTTGTGTTTTTTTTTTGGGAACTCTGTAAATCGGCCTAGAAAAGAAAGCACCTAACACGAGATAATTGCCATTATAGAAGAAGAGAGAAGGGGATTCAACGAAATGGAGGCGTTGGCGTTGGTTTCTCTGTTTTAGAGACGCAGCCGACAGACAAACTCTAAAATGGATACGAGACAACACTTGGAGCTACGTAAACAGGTATCAGTGTCCTGTCACCGTTTACCGTTCCCGTACGCAGACGCCGTCTGGCATACTCTTCTCGTCTCCGTCGCTTCTTCTTCGCCGGCGACGAGGAGGCCCGTGCGGAGCGCATGAGAGACGTCTCCAGAATAGCCTCCGTCTTGCGACCCCGCGGCGCAGGAGCGCACGCCGGCGAGATACCTGGCTCCCGCAGCGGCGGGTTGTCCAGGAAGCTCTTGTCGTAGGCCCCGGTGGCTAGGCCGGCCGGAACCTGGCCGCTAAGCTGGTTGGAGGACAGATTGAGGGAGGTGAGTCGCAGGTTCGCAAGCGCCGGCGGTATGGCACCGGAGAGCTCGTTTGACGACAGGTCAAGGACGCTGAGCACCGGCATGACGACGAGGAGGAGTTCGAGGAGAAGCGGCCGCGTCGGTGCAGTGCGGACGGACTCGCCATATACTCGGCCGATGAGCTCGGGTTCAGCAAGGCCAACGCCGGTGGCACCCCGATGTGCCCGTTCGACTGCGACTGCTGCTTCTGAGCTCTGAGTTTGTCGGCTGCCTCTCCCCTGCCGGAGGTGATTTGCACGAGGCTAATTCCAGTGTAGTTGTACTTGATGAATTCGGTGGTGTGTCCGCTTACATTTGTGCTCTGATGAAATGGAAATTTTGATCCTGAAATTCAGAGTCAATGCTTACTGACTGGAGCATTAAGAATTTATGTTGACACATCTAGAGCTTGTTGTTTGTTGATCAGCCGTAGCTAAATACCTAGCGTTTCAGTGCAACACAATTTGCCAAGTATGTCATATATCACTGAGCGTGTTTTTGTGGGCATTGCATCTGACAAGCTCGACCTTTTCCCCAGTGCGGTAAATGCGGTTTTTATTATCTGGCTGAAGAATACGTTCCAATGGGAGGATCAACTCAGAAATGAGGTTTTTCTTATCGTGCGATACTGTCTGTGGCTGCTGCTTGATTGCTTTGAGAAACAGAAAATATATATCAGGGCCCAAAGGAATGGGATGCCAGATGCCCAGATTACACCAGACAAATCTTGAAGGCTTCTTGTTGGCTCTGTCGATACATATTTTATGGTGATTTTGCTTACATTCTTTCTGGGGCATGCCTCACACTGATGAAAATTTAGTATGTGTTTTCTCGTGCTTTGAAACAAAAAAAATGAAATTAGGCAGAAGTAAGCCATGATTATAAACTTCGCTTATTGTGTGGTGGAATGGTAGTATCCAAGTATCACTACCTCTATGCAGATCGACTGAGTCAGCATGGAGAAGATAGCAGGCGTATACGCCCCAAACTTGACATGAGCAGGAACCAGCTCATCGGAGAGATACCAGCAGAGCTGGGCGCCATGCCGGTGCTCAGCGTCCTTGACCTGTCGTCGAACGAGCTCTCCGGTGCCATACCGCCGGCGCTTGCGAACCTGCGACTCACCTCCCTCAACCTGTTCTCCAACCAGCTTAGCGGCCAGGTTCCAGCCGGCCTAGCCACCGGGGCCTAGGACAAGAGCTTCCTGGACAACCCCGGCGTCTGCACCGACGCTGCGGGAGCCGGGTATCTCGCCGGCGTGCGCTCTTGCGCCGCGGGGTCGCAAGACGGAGGCTATTCCGGAGGCGTCTCTCATGCGCTCCGCACGAGCCTCCTTGTCGCCGGCGAAGGAGAAGCGACGGAGACGAGAAGAGTACGCCAGACGGCGTCTGCACACGGGAACGGTAAACGGTGACAGGACACTGATACCTGTTTAGGCAGCCGCAAATGCTGTCTCATATCTATTTTAGAGTTTGTCTGTCGGCTGCGTCTCCAAAATAGAGAAGCCAACGCCAACGCCTCCATTTCGTCGAATCCCCTTCTCTCTTCTTCTATAATGGCAATTATCTCACCTAACACCGGACTCATCGCCGCCTCCTTCGCCGTTTCGCCTTCCACTTTTCCGCGCCGCCGGTTCGTGCCAAAACCCTACTCCCTACAAAATGCAGCGGCGCCTAAGCTGAAATCGGTGAATCGTGCGCCGCGGCGAAGAGAGAACTCGAACTCGGCAGGACTTGTGCGGAATAGGAGGGGAGCGGCCGAGCGGTGGTCAGAGAGGGAGATAGAGATCATCAGGTTTGCCATGTCCTCCAGGGCTGGCGGCGGCAAGCCGTTGTGGTCTGCCTCCACCATCGTCGCCAAAGTCGCGAGTGGGTACCACATCCTCAGGATCGATGGCTACTCCAGGACCATGGAGACCCCCACAGGAGAGTCCATCGCGTCCCTCCCGTTCTCGGTGGGCGGCCGTTGCTGGCGCATTCGCTACTACCCCAACGGCGACAAGTTGGAGAATAAAGAATACATCTCGCTTTATCTTAATCTCCACGACAGAAGCGTCGAGGCAGAGAAGGCGCAGTTAATGTTCCGTTTCGTCGGTGACGTAGCGGAGCAGCCGTTGATTCTGGGAAGACTGCATACCTTCGAAAAGCAAGGTTGGGGGTACGCCAAGTTCATCAAAAGGAAAGATTTGGAAGAGTCGAAGCATCTCGTGGACGATTCTTTTTCCATCAGATGCGATGTGGCCGTGCGCTTCAACGATGTCCGCGTGGAGAAGGCGCCGGAAGCCGCTGCTGCAGCAGCTATGATTTCCGTGCAACCATCTGACCTGCACCAGCACCTCGGCAGTCTCCTGCTGACCCAGAAGGGCGCCGATGTGGTGTTTGACGTCGCCGGTGAGACGTTCGCAGCGCACCGGTGCGTGCTCGCAGCCCGCTCTCCTGTCTTCACTGCAGAGCTCTTTGGTGCGATGAAAGAGGGCCACACCGGAGGCGTGGTGCGCATAGAGGACATGGAACCTCGGGCGTTCAAGGCATTGCTCTACTTCCTTTACACCGATTTACTATTCCCAAAGACAATGGCAACGACGATGAATCAATCTGAAGACGGAGACGTAGGCGGCGACGATGAAGACGTTCTGTGTCAGCACCTACTGGTCGCTGCAGACAAATACAACTTGGAGAGGCTGAAATCGCTATGTGAAAAGAAGCTGTCTGAGTGCATCCATGTGGGCACGGTAGCAATCATCCTGACGCTAGCTGAGCAACACCGCTGCCCTGGACTGAAGAAGGTGTGCCTCCATTTTCTCAGATCTCCTGCAAATTTGAGGGCAGTCGCCTCCAGCGACGCCTTTAAGCATCTGAGCAGCAGCTGCCCCTCTGTTATGGTGGAGTTGGTTGCCATGCTTGGCAACTCAGCGTAGACCTTCATCTAAGCAGCAAACTGCACTTGGTGATTTTTTCTGGATCGACTTGTATTATCAAGCGGTCTTGGAAAAATGCTACTAGTTCATAGTTTCCACTTCCAGTAGCTATGCATCCTAAGTTTCAAGGTAGATTCTGAAGTAGTTGAATCCGTTGGCGCTTTTGGTACACCATTTCGCAGCGGATGATTTTGGTATCTGGTAGCTAGCTTTGAATGTCTGCCAGAAGCCCAGAAGTCCATCTATGTCCTTAACATACAATTCTCAGACGTTGGAAACTTGGAATGCAATGCAGTTCTTGTTATTGTTATTAAGTTGTAGAATTCGTTTACTTCTAGTTCTCTAGCCGTCAATCTAGATGCATATATACATCGTTGTCAGATCATCATATATATATATATACAGCATCACGTTGGAGTTGGTTGTTTTGTGGTTGCCTATGGAGATGGACATCTACACTAGCTTTGCTGCAACATCTTCGCTTTTATTTGGATGCACATTTCTGATTGTAACACTGAGCATGCTTGCTGCTGTGAAACTGAGATGTATTTTGATCGAAACAAAGTCAAACCATATGCATTGGCCATGTTAAAA
Organism: Zea mays; assembly: GCF_902167145.1. NCBI lineage: Eukaryota > Viridiplantae > Streptophyta > Magnoliopsida > Poales > Poaceae > Zea > Zea mays. The sequence goes on along the minus strand of NC_050096.1, from coordinate 251,908,326 downwards.
ACATATCTTGATGTGGAGAATGACGATTCCGATCAATCTCAAAGCCAGATTATTCCCTTGTCAAACGATGTGATCTCTTATTATCGTATGTACTGTTGATGGTGAAGATAATCTAAATGTTAGGAATGACTCGGTCCGATAACCGAGTTGGAATCTATCTCGTTTCCTCCTTCCGTTAGATTCGCGTCGGCTGGGGCGCAAACTGTTTTCTGGTTGTGTCTCAAGAAGTCATATTAATAAGCGCCATTGCATTCTGCCTTCGCTAAACCTTTGGCCGCCATAGCTCAGAAATGACTTGAGCCTCTGTTTGATTCGCTGTTTAATTTGTCATACTTTATCTAACTTTTTTCTTCCTTAAGATTGAGTTCTTCAGTTCAAACTACTAATCTTAGACGAAGTGTGTCATAGTTAGCCATAAACTCTTTTGCATTACTCTAGTGACTGGATTAACCCTAATGGCCTCCGTCGATCCCAATGCCCCTTTAGCACCATGCAACGATGGGGCCGAGGGAGACGAACAAAGGCAGCGCCACCACCTAACGTCGTCACTGTATTAGCCAACGTCGCCGGCCTCAACATTGGACCAAAAGGTATATTGGCAAGTTCCTCTCTCCCAATCTCTCTAATGCTAGATCTATGAGTATCAGTTCGTTATTGAGTCGCTCCATGTCTCTAATGCTAGACCTATGGGTATCAATTCATTATCGAGTCACTGGATTGAAATGGGGAGTGGGGACTTAGCTATTGTTTGGTTCACATATTTGTAACGTAAATGGAAACTGATAACTTTAAACCATGTTCGGTTAAATTTAACCATAATTAGATACCACACCATAAATTGATATCATTATATTTAAACTTGTTACCGTTAGTAATCGAGTGTGAATCATTACCGTTACTATTTATGTTACATTTTGTGTATCAAATGGCACCTTAGTGGTACTGTCTTGCTGTAACTTGTAAGCGCAGTAAATTTAGAAAGATTCTAAGGGTGTGTTTGGTTGAGAAGTGGGACAGAATAGAGTGGCCCCATTCCAACAAAATAAGAGCGAAATGGTTACTGGATCTATCGGCGTTTCGAACCCGGGGAGTCCCTAGACCGACGAGTAAATTGTCGCCGCGTGCCCCAGCCCAGATGGGTCGGCGCGAGACGGAGCGCGAAGGGGGGGAAGAAGCCGGAGGGAGACAGGCGTGAGAGGTGAAACCCGCGGCCTTCGTGTTTGTCCCGCGCCCAGGTCGGGTGCGCTTGCAGTAGGGGGTTACAAGCGTCCACGCGGGAGGGAGCGAGCGGCCTTACGCGAGCGCCGTCCCGTCCTTCCCTGCGCGGCCAACCCTCTGTGAGAGGGCCCTGGACCTTCCTTTTATAGGCGTAAGGAAAGGATCCAGGTGTACAATGGGGGTGTAGCAGTGTGCTAACGTGTCTAGCGGAGGAGAGCTAGTGCCCTAAGTACATGCCATCGTGGCAGCCGGAGGGGTTTTGGCACCCGGTTCGTGTGGTGTCGTGGCCGTCGGAGGAGCGCTGGAGCCTGGCGGAAGGACAGCTGTTGAGGCTGTCGAGTCCTTGCTGACGTCCTCTTGCTTCCGTAAGGGGGCTAAGAGTCGCCGTCGTCATGGAGCGTGCGGGGCGCCATCATTACTTGTTTAGCGGAGCGAGCCAGATGGGACGCCGGTCTTGTTCCCCGTAGCCTGAGTCGGCTTGGGGTAGGGTAATGATGGCGCCTCCTTTGACGTGGTCGGTCCGAGCCCTGGGTTGGGCGAGGTGGAGGCTCCTCCGAGGTCGAGGTCGAGTCTGTCTTCCAAGGCCGAGGTCGAGTCCGAGCCCCTGGGTCGGGCGAGGCGGAGACTGTCGGCTGAGGCCAGGGCTGAGTCCGAGCCCTGGGGTTGGGCGAAGCGGAGTTCGTCATCTTCCGGGGCTGAGCCCGAGTCCGAGCCCTGGGGTCGGGCGAAGCGGAGTTCGTCGTCTTCCGGGGCTGAGCCCGAGTCCGAGCCCTGGGGTCGGGCGAAGCGGAGTTCGTCGTCTTCCGGGGCTGAGCCCGTGTCCGAGCCCTGGGGTCGGGCGAAGCGGAGTTCGTCGTCTTCCGGGGTTGAGCCCGTGTCCGAGCCCTGGGGTCGGGCGAAGCGGAGTTCGTCGTCTTCCGGGGCTGAGCCCGTGTCCGAGCCCTGGGGTCGGGCGGAGTGGAGTTTCCTATGGCGCCTGAGGCTGGACTTGGCTGCTGTCAGCCTCACTCTGTCGAGTGGCACAGCAGTCAGAGCGGCGCAGGCGGCGCTGTCCTCTTGTCAGGCCAGTCAGTGGAGCGGCGAAGTGACTACGGTCACTTCGGCCCTGTCGACTGGAGGGCGCGCGTCAGGATAAAGGTGTCAGGCCACCTTTGCATTAAATGCCCCTGCGATTCGGTCGGTTGGCGTGGTGATTTGGCCAAGGTTGCTTCTTGGTGAAGACTGGGCCTCGGGCGAGCCGAAGGTGTGTCTGTTGCTGGAGGGGGTCCTCGGGCGAGACGTAAATCCTCCGGGGTCGGCTGCCTTTGCCCGAGGCTGGGCTCGGGCGAGGCGTGATCGCGTCCCTCGAATGGACCGATCCTTGACTTAATCGCACCCATCAGGCCTTTGCAGCTTTGTGCTGATGGGGGTTACCAGCTGAGATTTAGGAGTCTTGAGGGTACCGCTAATTATGGTCCCCGACAGTAGCCCCCCGAGCCTCGAAGGGAGTGTTAATACTCGCTTGGAGGCTTTTGTCGCAGTTTTTTGCAAGGGGACCTGCCTTTCTCGGTTGCGTTTTGTGCCGGTGGGTGCGCGCGAGCGCACCCGCCGGGTGTAGCCCCCGAGGCCTCGGAGGAGTGGTTTGACTTCTTCGAGGTCTTAATGCATTTCGCAATGCTTCGGCTGGTCTGGTTGTTCCCTCATGCGATCTGGCCGTAGCCCGGGTGCACGGTCGGATCCCAAGTTCTCGGGCTGGTATGTTGACGCTGTCAACGGTTTGGCCGGAGCCGGGTTTGCGAGAGCAGCCCCCGAGCCTCCGCACGGGGCGAGAGGACGGTCAAGGACAGACTCGACTTTTTTACATACGCCCCTGCGTCGCCTTTCCGCAAGGAGGAGGGGGGAAAGCGCCATGTTGCCCTTGGAGGGCGCCGAATATGGTGTCTCCAGTGAGCTGCTGACGGGTAATCCGAGTGGACGCCCGTGCCCCATTTGTTAGGGGTCGGCTAGAGGCCCAGAGGCGCGCTCCAAAAGTACCTATGGGTGATCTTCCGGACTCGGTCCCCTTTTGACGGGGTCCGAGGGCTCGATGCCTCCCTCTGATGGGATTCCGTTACAAGATCGTTCCCGCTGGTCTCAGAAATGTCCTAGGGTACCTCGGGAGCGTAGCCCGAGCCTTGGTTATGTATCGAACGTACCCAGGGTCATCCCTCGCTCTGTGTCTGAGGCGGCTGTGAACCCTTCGTGGGCCAGCCTTCGAACCCCTAATCAGTAGTGGGCGCGGAGCCCGAGTGGCCTGAGGCGGCCGTTGAACCCTTCCGAGGGGCCGGCCCTCGAACCTCTCACCAGTAGTGGGCGCGGAGCCCGAGCACTCTGAGGCGGCTGTTGAACCCCTCCGAGGGGCCAGCCTTCGAACCTCTGATCAGTAGGGGGGCTCGGGCCCGTTTCCTTCGCAGAGAAGGATCCCTTTCGGGGTATCCCCCTTTCCCGGTCCCTGTTGTAAGAGAGAGAAAGAGGAAAAGGGAAAGAATATGAAATCGAGATGACGTGGCGCACCTTTTTTGACGCGGTCATTATGGCGAAGGCGAAGCGTCGCCCGCTTATCCTGCCAAGGGCGCCGCCTGTCCCGCCGCGGAGTTAATGCGACGGGGCGAGTGGTTCGTGGGGCAGCCGTTGCGCGGGCGCGGGCCGTTCGAGGAACGGAACACGGGCGTGTCGTCTTCATGCCGTGGGAGAGGGTTCTCTCGCTGTCCCACGAGGGGATGTGAGCTTGACTGACGACGTGACCGCTGCTTCTGCCCGCCTGCCACCGCCATTACTGCCGGCCCATTTTTGGCCGCATCGACCGTCGCGCCTTCTCCCGCGGCTGACTGGCCCGTGACCGATGCGCCTGGCTGGCACTGTTGGGTCATACGCAGGGTTGCCTCGAGTCGCGGTACTGGTTCCGCAGTCGAGGAGGCGCGGTAGTGGCGCGAGTGGCGGTGCAGTTGCTCGCACGTAGCAACCGGCGCGCCGGTTGCATGACGTGTGGGCCTAGGCCTCCATGCTGGGCGTGTTGGAGTCGGAGGGGTGCGCCCACTTGGCGCGGTTGCATGCCGACTGCACGGCTGTCCGCCCTTTCACCCGCTGGTCTGGGCGAAAGTGGAGGAATGCTTATAACCGTTGGGCAGTTGCATGCGCCGCGCGCGGCAGTTTGGCTTCTTCTGCCCTGGGCCAGCTTGCATGACACGTGGGACCCAGCCCCCGTGCCGTAGGGGGAGGACCTTGGAGCGTGTTGGAGAAGACTCAGCCCGCGATGGCTGAGGACGCAAGTGGGGAGAGTCGCCTTTAAAAGGAGGGTGATCCCCTTGAAAGGCGACCATGTCTTTGCGCTCCCTTATGCATCGCGTCTTTCCACCTTCCGAGCCCCCGGATGGGGAACACCCACAATCCTTTCGCCTTGTCGTTGGAGGAACACAACTTCATGGAAGTTGGTACCTTTCAGCCATCGTTCGGCTTCAAGGATTTTCATCAGGCAGCTCGGCTGCATCCCCTCGCCGGTGGTCACCCAAGACGGTGACCACCAGCCCCTGGGTGGGGAGAAGCAAGCCGGGCTGTGGCCTCTGCCCCTCCCTCAGCTTCAAGGATGTTCATCATCAGTGCTGGGGAGGGGAGTGCGTCGAGTTGGGGTCGGTCCCTGCGCGGGCGGCGGCCCGCTCCTTCCCTTAGTGATGGGGGGGGAGGGCGTTCGCCGTTCGTGGCGCTGGCAGCTGCCGCGTGCCCGGCTCTCTGACCCGAGTGGCTTCGGAGCCGCTTCCGGCGCCACCTTCCGCCACGGCAGCCGGAAGAGGTTTCTCCGCCGACGAGATAGCCGGTGCCGCCCACGGACTGACCTCCAACTCTACGGCCTTCTGCTCGTCCTTGCCTCTCGAGTGAGGGCATGGGCGAGGGCCTTATGGCAGCAGCATCCGCCCTGAGGTCATTGCTGCTGCTGTTCGACCCCCCGGAGCAGAAGTCGTCGTCGTCGCTGCTGCTGGAGCGGGCGACGGTGAGCCATCTGTCGGCCTTCTGTTGCTCCGCATGCCCCCCAATCGTGTGGGGTTGTTCGTACCTGCGGAGGTGGAACCGGAGTTCCGTTTGTGATGGCACCTTGAATGCCGGTGTCTTGTTCATTGCGGTTGTCGGGGCCCGAACATGTATGTATTTTCGGCACGGAGCCGTGTTTTTTCCTCATTTCGAGCACTAAGACTCGCCTATCGTGTAGCATCCCAAAAATTCAAATTCTGAAATTTTCTCAAACTCGCCCTAAATTCAAAATGAATTTCAAATTTCATTTCAAAATGTTTGTTTGCGAGTTGATATCAACAAATAAAGTATAGTGGTCTATATTCTCTCTAAAATCCTCCTCAAAATATCCTACAAATATTTCCCCAGTGATCCCCTCAAATTGTTTACAGAAATACTGCCCAGATATTTCCCTAGTGATCCTCTTCAAGTTCTTTCCAGAAATACTGCCCAGATATTTCCCTAGTGATCCTCTTCAAGTTCTTTCCAGAAATACTGCCCAAATATTCCACCGATATATCTCCAGGTATTTTCCTCTTGAGAAATACCTTCAGAATCATTTTTCAAGTCCCTACAAATATTTTCTTCATAACTTTCCTCATGCTCATACGTATACGTATGCCTCCAGTGTCATACGGTGAGCTCTACAAGCTAATCTCACTTATACAAGACAAATACATGCTAATCTCCCACTAATCCTCTCATCCTCCCACTAAGTGCTGGTTTGGTGGACATGTAATTGGAGGGGATCCATGGGGGAGTAATCCCCTCCCTATTCAAATTTGAATAGAGAGGAGATTACTCCCCTTGGATCCCCTCCAATTCCCTGTCCACCAAATCAGCACTAATCCTCTCATCCCTCCCCCTAATCCCCCCACCATGGCTATAAATAGACGGGCAAGGGCCTCCTCTCATCCCACCCCAAGCCATTTCATGGCAACTCTCCCCCCCACACACACACCCACTCCATGTTCCACACAAGCACACACTAGCACAAGGATCGTTCGATCGTTCGTCCCCTGTTCTTAGTTTGTTCGTTCATTCGTCCGATCGTTCGTCCGATCGTTCATGGTTCGTTCGTCCGTTCGTTCAAATAATCTTTTTCCTACTGTTATGCTGCCGAAATTCCGATCGTTCGTTCGTTCGATCATTCGATCGTTCGTTCATAGTTCCTATTCATCGTTCATCGTTCGTTCATAGTCCCTATTCATCGTTCTTCCAGATAATCTTTGTCCTGCCGTTATGCTGCCGAAATTCCGATCGTTCGTTCGTCCGGTCATTCGATCGTTCGTCCGTTCGTTCATCCAAATAATCTTTGTCCTGCCGTTATGCTGCCGAAATTCCGATCGTTCGTTCGTTCGATCATTCGATCGTTCATCGTTCATTCATAGTTCCTATTCATCGTTCATCGTTCGTTCATGGTCCCTATTCATCGTTCTTCCAGATAATCTTTGTCCTGTCGTTATGCTGCCGAAATTCCGATCGTTCATTCGTCCGATCATTCGATCGTTCGTCCGTTCGTTCATAGTTCCTATTCATCGTTCATCGTTCGTTCATAGTTCCTATTCATCGTTCATTGTTCGTTCATACGACTATTCACCATCACTATTCATCATTACTATTCACTGACACTATTCACCATCGTTACTATTCAGTGTTACTATTCATCATCGTTGCTACTCATCGATGATATCTAGTAACTTTTTCGTCGTCACTATTCATCGTTACTATTCATCGATTAGCCGATCACCCCAAATTTCAACTACTCATACATCATGTTGTCCAGTCCACCTAAGACCAGCCAGACCCATATTCCAGTCATACGAACTCTGGTGACTGTGATTTTCCTTCCAGTGGGAACTTCCCATCTGGTCACCCATCCCACGTTTCTCCAAGTTGAGCACGCTTAACTTTAAGATTTCTTCGAACCAGGCTTCCAAACTCTGATTCTAATAATTCTTGTTTCTAAATTCTTATCAAACTATTCCCTATCCAACCATGTCATCCCTTAAGCATGGTCCATATTCCAAAAAAAAACTCCCAAAATACTCTTGTCCCATATTCTGTCGATAACTCTCCTGTTCATACTAAGTCAGACGATTCATTCGTCACTATTCTCACCAACAGTGAACTTCACTGTGCTACACCACATACACCCAGCTACCCTCTCCCTCTCCACACACACTCAACACCCTCAGCCAAGGCAAACACCCCACCCACTCAGTTACTCTGCTCTGCCGGCTACACGCATAGTGTCGCTTCGCCTCCAGTCCACCCTCCTGGTAAGCACCTCTGCTCCACCACCAGTAATATCACAACACCACATGACACAGATTCTACTCAAGACTCTACCCATCCATATATTGATATTCTGACCACTATACTAAATATTTGTTGGTATACTTGCTGGTTTGTATGTTTGCTTATTCATGTTGCATAGTTATCGGAGCGTTTGTGCCGTCTCATGGAGGCCAGATCCGCAAGTCTACGCTAGGCGGTGGAGCCAGAAGCCAGTTCCGCGAGCTCCCCTTCCCCCTTCGCCGAATAAGCACGGCAAGCTCACTGGATCCCTTTGATGCATAAATTACCTATGATTTTTCAACCACAACCCTCAGCCTGTTATTTTATGCATGATATGATTTTGAGACAAGTTATTATGGCCACCCAGCCGCTTGCCGCAATCAATCCCTGATATATATGTTCCAAATGATTTGAGAACAGGTGTGAGTTTTCAAAAGAAAATGCTTTTCAAAATGTGTGTGATGAAGGGTTTTCACCCTTATCACCTTGTGAGTGGGATAATCAGGGACTCCCTGGTTTAGGGGAGGGCCTAAGGTGTTGGCTCAGCTGGTTTAGGCGTGAGCAGAAGGATTGTCACCTCATATAAGGACCGGTTTGTCATCTTCACTACCTGTACTCTAATAGTACAACCACTCGAGACTGTGTGGGCAGTCACTCAATCTGAACTCGTACGGTCCAACCCCAGGGTTATGAAGGCTGGGGAGCACCGGGAGGATAAGGAGGGGGGAAAGTTTTGTCCGGTTTTCACATGGTGGTGGCCTGACTCCTTCCGAATAACTGTTAAGGTTAGGACGTGCGGGGAAAGAAAGAGTGTCGGATTCGGGTCTCATTGGCCATGGGATCGCAGAGCCGAACTAGTGGGTAAAGTGTACCCCTCTGCGCAGAGTTCAAATCTATTCGAATAGTCTGTGTCCACAGGAATGGACGAGTCTGGTATGGTATGGCAATTAATGTTTTGTTTTCCAAAAAAAAGAGATGGTTTTGAGAAAAGTGGTTTTAAAAAGGTTCGGCGGTTGAGCCGTGAGCTATGGTGGACGGGAAGTCCAGTAGCTGTTTTTGAAAAAGGAAAAACCAGTGGGAACTGCTGAGATACCTGGATGGTTTGGTCCAGGGGATTTTGTTATAATACTGAAAAACTTCCTGCTCCTTTTGGAGAGGATGCGCTTTGCAAAAATACAAAATGTTTTTCAAAACAACTCTGCATAAAATATTGTTGTTTCTGCAAAATATCCTGAGCTCCACATATTCCATGCATTATATCTGATTTTCCCCATTCCGCGGGTGAAAGTGGGCTGCTGAGTACGTTTGTACTCACCCTTGCTTATTTATTTTTTTCCAGAAAAAGGAGATCGGGTAAGAGTTACGACTGTTCCCAACCTTGCCTGTGGCTGTTGGACCGCTGAATTGCTTCGCTGCGTATATCGGGCTGCTTCAGCCCCACTCTGATGATATGTCCCGAGTTGTGGACCAACTCTTAAAAGTTGTCCGCCACCTTTATAGGTTTGTATCGTTTAAGTAGATCTGTAATCATCTGATGTATAAATGTGTTTACTAGCCTCCTGGGACTAGTAATTGTATCACATTTGAGTCTCAGAGGATTGGGACGCTTCAGGTGGTATCGGAGCTGTTAGGTTGGCCACAGGACGTAACCCTTAGCCTGATCCAAAAGTTTTTGAGTCAAAACTATTTTCTTAAAAAAATTCTTGCTCTCATCCCTTCATTTCAAAAATGCTTTCCCCTTTCCTTCTCTCAGAAGTCAGATGGAGGTCCGTTGCTAAACCAGCTTTTGCCAGAATGAAGATGGTTTCCCCAAGTTGCTGAGAGCATGCACAGTTCGCCTCGGAATCAAGAGCCAGCCAGAGTATGATGGTCGTGAATTCGTCGAGCATGGCACAAAGAAGTGTGTCGTGACTGTATACATTGGATCCAGTCCACACCATGTGGAATGGAGTGTCACTGCTGCTAGGCACAGATTCAAAGACACCTGCCAAGTCGTCACTCGCAAGGCATTGAGGGCCCTATGCCAGATCTATGAAGAAGAAGTGGCCGACACCCCGCTCAGATTCTTTCCGCCCTTTCAGAGAGACCGTCCCGCTTGGATGGCCAGGATGCGTGCGTTGGAAGAGCAGCAGCTGTTTGAGGACGACCCCACAGTCGTGTACCTCACTGCATACCTGCTCACCCTGGATGCACAGTATGCTTTCTTGGCTCGGCACCACCGTCAGATGATTGCCCGAGCAGAAGATGCAGAGAAGCGCAACCGTCAGCTGCATGTGGATCTCACCATAGCTCAAGCCCGTGCAACTGCCTTGGAGAGTCATGAAGTCATTGCTGTTGAAGCCCTGAAGCAAGCCAAGGATGAGCACGTCCAGAAGTTGACGGAGGCCTACTTGGTCACCCATAACCAACGTAGAGCCCTATGGATCCAAGAGCCCGCTTCATCCAACCCAGTTCAACCCAGGAGAGTAGAAGACCCCCAGATTCTTGAAGGTCACCCGGTCTCTACCAGAGGAGAAAAGAAGGCTTGGGAACTACCAGAAGGAGCCATAGTCTTGGAAGGAATTCCAGTCTTCCCTCAGGCTATGGATAAGCAAGAGCACCTTGAGTCCTCCCAAGATCCCCCGCTAGAGTTGTTTGAGCCCCTCGCCATGAAGAAGATTCTAGCACCGTCCCTTGAGGTCAAGGAAGAAGCTGCAAGCACCCCGCCAGCACCGCCGCCCTCTGAGGAGCTACAAGAGCCAGTCCCGCTTGAAGAAGAGTCTGATCTCATCTTGCCATCTCAGTTGCCACCAGAAGAAGTCATCAACATCAGCTCCCTCTTAACCCATCCAGGTGATGTCTCAGATTGAAGTTGTGAGCCAGCCTTGCCAGAAGAGAAGCTGACTGGTCTGAAGTTAGTTATGCCCAGTCCTCTGCATGCATTGAGTAGTGAAGTTTTTCTTCACTTTGGCTAGAGCCCTGCGTGTATGAGAGGTAATCGTGTAGACTCGTGTTTTTCAAAACTCTAATTGTGTGGCCCCCTAGGGCATTTCAAAATGAATTTCGCTTGATGTTTTGTCCCCTTTTGAGTGCATGTGTGATGCTTTAACGTTAGTGCTCATAAGTTGCTTTTAGCATAGTTCTCAATTCAGGAGCCGAGCAATAGTAGTTATGCTTAGCCCCCGAATCTGAGTAGTCCGTGCTTTGGAAAAACTCCATTCTTCCCTTATTCAAAACATTTGATTTGTTTGTGCTTATCATTGCTGAGCTTGTGTGGTTTCTTCCTTTTTAAGAAAGGTTTTCTCTAAAAACATAGATCACAAATTAGATCCAATCCTCACCTTATGCTTCCATTCTTATCTTAACCCATCTCAAGAGAAAAAGTGCCTTAACCAAGAAGATACCGAGAAGCTTACCCTTGAAGCCTGGAATAAGCTACAGAAGAAACCAATCCAGTCGCTCAGTTAAAAGGACCGACAATGAGAATCAAAGCACTGCCCCTGAGTCAAAGTAAACAGAAAAAGAGGACAGAAGGAGTTATTACCATACAGAGAGGCAAAGATTCTTGGAACCAGAAACCACAAACATCAGGGTCGTTGACCCCACCACTCACCCGTGCTCCCCGCACGCTGCCCTGCCTCCATGCACACTACCACCGCCCCATGCCCCCTTTGCAGCGCACCCACCGCCGCCATTACATTACCGCCAGCAACACCATCCCCCCTCCATCGAACTTGTTACCTTGTGTCACCTGCTCCATCACCACTACCCCGCAACCAAACACCAACACTCGCCTATAAACCCCCCCCCCCAACTCCCTCAACTCCCATCCCAAGCAAAGCACACTCCAAATAAATCCCCTCTGCCAAATCGCAAGCAACTCCATTTTTTCCACTCCCTCGCCCCTAAGATCACAATGCTTGGTGATTCTTGGGTTGAAGACTGTTGTACATGGTTCATAGTATTCGGTTTCCTCCTCTGTATGATGGTAATACTCTTTGATAGAATCCTTCAGTGGGAAGAGCAAAGAGAAAGAAAGGGTTAGTGAAAAGAAGATAGTGAAGAGAAGATAAGAAGAAGGTTCTCCCAGAATCGACCTTGTGTCAGTCATTTCTCCGCAGCCTGCTCAAACAGCAACAGCAAAAGAAGGCCCCGTAACACCCTTGTTATGAGGTACTTCAAGGAGTTCAAATCCCCAAGATTCAAGAGTTCTATCCTCATCCTTTTTAAGTGGGGTAGTGTTCCAGTAAGGTTCCTGCTATGGAGAAAAAGAAGAAGACCTGTAGCAAGCCTGTGGAGGACCGGATCATCGAAGCATATAAGTTTTTGGATGAGAAGTGGTCACCCAAGTTCCGTTAATGAAGCACCAGAAGACCAATCAAGGAAGGAATCCATGTGGGAGTTCGCAAGAGAAAGGTTTGCGTGTTGGCATCGATGCTTCTTCAATAAGCTAGCTGCCAAGCGAAACCTAGAAGCCTGAAGATGATTCTTTGAGTAGCCAGAATTAGCGTTTTCAATCAGCAACCGGATGCTCCTGAAAAGCCAGATTTTGTTGAAGTTCCATCTCCTCGAAGAGTCTGCAAAGTGAAGATATGTAGCTGAAGTAAAGCTATACCCATAACCCTTCTAAGACGAATCTCGAGGACGAGATTCCTTTTAAGTGGGGTAGATTTGTAGCATCCCAAAAATTCAAATTCTGAAATTTTCTCAAACTCGCCCTAAATTCAAAATGAATTTCAAATTTCATTTCAAAATGTTTGTTTGCGAGTTGATATCAACAAATAAAGTATAGTGGTCTATATTCTCTCTAAAATCCTCCTCAAAATATCCTACAAATATTTCCCCAGTGATCCCCCTCAAATTGTTTACAGAAATACTGCCCAGATATTTCCCTAGTGATCCTCTTCAAGTTCTTTCCAGAAATACTGCCCAGATATTTCCCTAGTGATCCTCTTCAAGTTCTTTCCAGAAATACTGCCCAAATATTCCACCGATATATCTCCAAGTATTTTCCTCTTGAGAAATACCTTCAAAATCATTTTTCAAGTCCCTACAAATATTTTCTTCATAACTTTCCTCATGCTCATACGTATATGTACGCCTCCAGTGTCATACGGTGAGCTCTACAAGCTAATCTCACTTATACAAGACAAATACATGCTAATCTCCCACTAATCCTCTCATCCCTCCCCCTAATCCCCCCACCATGGCTATAAATAGAGGGGCAAGGGCCTCCTCTCATCCCACCCCAAGCCATTTCATGGCAACTCTCTCCCCCCACACACACCCACTCCATGTTCCACACAAGCACACACTAGCACAAGGATCGTTCGATCGTTCTTCGATCGTTCGTCCCCTGTTCTTAGTTTGTTCGTTCGTTCGTCCGATCGTTCGTCCGATCGTTCATGGTTCGTTCGTCCGTTCGTCCGATCGTTCGGTCGTTCGTCCGTTCGTTCAAATAATCTTTTTCCTACTGTTATGCTGCCGAAATTCCGATCGTTCGTTCGTTCGATCATTCGATCGTTCATCGTTCGTTCATAGTTCCTATTCATCGTTCATCGTTCGTTCATAGTCCCTATTCATCGTTCTTCCAGATAATCTTTGTCCTGCCGTTATGCTGCCGAAATTCCGATCGTTCTTTCGTCCGGTCATTCGATCGTTCGTCCGTTCGTTCATCCAAATAATCTTTGTCCTGCCGTTATGGTGCTGAAATTCCGATCGTTCGTTCGTTTGATCATTCGATCGTTCATCGTTCGTTCATAGTTCCTATTCATCGTTCATCGTTCGTTCATGGTCCCTATTCATCGTTCTTCCAGATAATCTTTGTCCTGCCGTTATGCTGCCGAAATTCCGATCGTTCGTTCGTCCGATCATTCGATCGTTCGTCCGTTCGTTCATAGTTCCTATTCATTGTTCATCGTTCGTTCATAGTTCCTATTCATCGTTCATCGTTCGTTCATACGACTATTCACCGTTACTATTCATCATTACTATTCACTGACACTATTCACCATCGTTACTATTCAGTGTTACTATTCATCATCGTTACTACTCATCGATGATATCTAGTAACTTTTTCGTCGTCACTATTCATCGTTACTATTCATCGTTACTATTCATCGATTAGCCGATCACCCCAAATTTCAACTACTCATACATCATGTTGTCCAGTCCACCTAAGACCAGCCAGACCCATATTCCAGTCATACGAACTCTGGTGACTGTGATTTTCCTTCCAGTGGGAACTTCCCATCTGGTCACCCATCCCAGGTTTCTCCAAGTTGAGCACGCTTAACTTTAAGATTCCTTCGAACCAGGCTTCCAAACTCTGATTCTAATAATTCTTGTTTCTAAATTCTTATCAAACTATTCCCTATACAACCATGTCATCCCTTAAGCATGGTCCATATTCCAAAAAAACTCCCAAAATACTCTTGTCCCATATTCTGTCGATAACTCTCCTGTTCATACTAAGTCAGACGATTCATTCGTCACTATTCTCACCAACAGTGAACTTCACTATGCTACACCACATACACCCAGCTACCCTCTCCCTCTCCACACACACTCAACACCCTCAGCCAAGGCAAACACCCCACCCACTCAGTTACTCTGCTCTGCCGGCTACACGCATAGTGTCGCTTCGCCTCCAGTCCACCCTCCTGGTAAGCACCTCCGCTCCACCACTAGTAATATCACAACACCACATGACACAGATTCTACTCAAGACTCTACCCATCCATATATTGCTATTCTGACCACTATACTAAATATTTGTTGGTATACTTGCTGGTTTGTATGTTTGCTTATTCATGTTGCATAGTTATCGGAGCGTTCGTGCCGTCTCATGGAGACCATATCCGCAAGTCTACGCTAGGCGGTGGAGCCAGAAGCCAGTTCCGCGAGCTCCCCTTCCCCCTTCGCCGAATAAGCACGGCAAGCTCACTGGATCCCTTTGATGCATAAATTACCTATGATTTTTCAACCACAACCCTCAGCCTGTTATTTTATGCATGATATGATTTTGAGACAAGTTATTATGGCCACCCAGCCGCTTGCCGCAATCAATCCCTGATATATATGTTCCAAATGATTTGAGAACAGGTGTGAGTTTTCAAAAGAAAATGCTTTTCAAAATGTGTGTGATGAAGGGTTTTCACCCTTATCACCTTGTGAGTGGGATAATCAGGGACTCCCTGGTTTAGGGGAGGGCCTAAGGTGTTGGCTCAGCTGGTTTAGGCGTGAGCAGAAGGATTGTCACCTCATATAAGGACCGGTTTGTCATCTTCACTACCTGTACTCTTTAATAGTACAACCACTCGAGACTGTGTGGGCAGTCACTCAATCTGAACTCGTACGGTCCAACCCCAGGGTTATGAGGGCTGGGGAGCACCGGGAGGATAAGGAGGGGGAAAGTTTTGTCCGGTTTGGACATGGTGGTGGCCTGACTCCTTCCGAATAACCGTTAAGGTTAGGACGTGCGGGGAAAGAAAGAGTGTCGGATTCGGGTCTCATTGGCCATGGGATCGCAGAGCCGAACTAGTGGGTAAAGTGTACCCCTCTGCGCAGAGTTCAAATCTCGAATAGTCTGTGTCCACAGGAATGGACGAGTCTAGTATGGTATGGCAATTAATGTTCTGTTTTCCAAAAAAAAGAGATGGTTTTGAGAAAAGTGGTTTTTAAAAGGTTCGGCGGTTGAGCCGTGAGCTATGGTGGACGGGAAGTCCAGTAGCTGTTTTTGAAAAAGGAAAAACCAGTGGGAACTGCTGAGATACCTGGATGGTTTGGTCCAGGGGATTTTGTTATAATACTGAAAAACTTCCTGCTCCTTTTGGAGAGGATGCGCTTTGCAAAAATACAAAATGTTTTTCAAAACAACTCTGCATAAAATATTGTTGTTTCTGCAAAATATCCTGAGCTCCACATATTCCATGCATTATATCTAATTTTCCCCATTCCGCGGGTGAAAGTGGGCTGCTGAGTACGTTTGTACTCACCCTTGCTTATTTATTTTTTTCCAGAAAAAGGAGATCGGGTAAGAGTTACGACTGTTCCCAACCTTGCCTGTGGCTGTTGGACCGCTAAATTGCTTCGCTGCATATATCGGGCTGCTTCAGCCCCACTCTGATGATATGTCCCGAGTTGTGGACAAACTCTTAAAGTTGTTCGCCACCTTTATAGGTTTGTATCGTTTAAGTAGATCTGTAATCATCTGATGTATAAATGTGTTTACTAGCCTCCTGGGACTAGTAATTGTATCACATTTGAGTCCCAGAGGATTGGGATGCTTCATGTCGGCTATCTGAACCGCTTCACCAAGCGTGAGTCGCCTCGTGCAAAGGTGACGAGTGAGGTATCCGTATCCCGGAGGCGTAGGAGTCCCTCGGCTCGGTCGACCTTACTGTCCGAGGCTTCTCTTGCTTAGTTAAAGGAAACCCTCGGCCGCTCTTCGATGAGCCGAAGCCAGAGGTAGCGGTGTGAGCACGGACAGAGGCTGAGTTGGCTCGAAAAGAAGACTTGGTCGGCCAGAGCCTGGCCGGGTCGTTCACTGGCAGGACCGACGCCGGAGTTGAGTTGCCGAGGCCACAAGCTGGGCCGATGCCCTCGGGGGACAGCTGGCTGAGGCTTCGGGGTGGCCGGCCCGAGTCGTCTGCTCGAGCCGGATTCCTAGAGAAGACCCTGGCAGCGATGGCCCAGACGTGGTGCTAATGTCGTCCTTCGGAGTGGAGATCCTCCGACCGCGTCGCCGTCCGAGGCTAGGCCGGACCTCGCCGAAGGTGTAGTTGACGCCGAGGGTGCTGCTGCTCCCTTCAACTGTCAAGATCCGAGCCTGCAGGGTCGGGTTATCTTGTAGTGTGTGTATATTTTCTGCGGCCGCCGAGGCACAAACACACCATCGTCGTGTTGTAAAGCTGCGTTTCTTTTCCCCTTGTTTCGAGTATCTGGACTTATTTGTCGGTAACAGAATTGTTTGTGCGAGCGAGAGTTACTTTTCACGGAAGGTGATGAGTGAGGTATCCGTATCCCGGAGGCGTAGGAATCCCTCAGCTCGGTCGGCCTTGCCGCTTACGCGCACTCTTACTCGTCCATAGGGTTCTGTCACCGACGCAGTCGAGAAGGCCCAAAAAATTGTTTCGGCAGAGGAGCTTTCGAGCGTGAAGACCTGTTCGGTCCGCGGAATCACCTATCCGAGCGCGAGTTACTTATCGCAGAAGGTGATGAGTGAGGTATCCGTATCCCGGAGGCGTAGGAGTCCCTCGGCTCGGTCAGCCTTGGCTGCTTACGTGTACTCCGTCGTTTTCGGGATCCACTTTCGAAGTGGTCGAAAAGCACGAAAGACATTCTGGCAGAAAAGATCTTTTTCCGAGGAAAATTTCGACGTAGAGGGGTTCCCCCCTTTTAGCCCCCGAGGGAGGGTCGGGCTTTGCCGAGGCAAGGCTAACCCTTCCTTGATGACTAGACTTCATGTGTGAACGAGGCGTACGAATAACTTGAAAGCATCTTAAGGGTAGAAGCGACGTAGCTGTCGGATGTTCCAAGCGTTGCTGTAGACCTCGCCTTGACTGTTGGCCAGCTTGTATGTTCCGGGCTTCATAACTTTGGCGATGACGAACGGCCCTTCCCAGGGAGGCATGAGCTTGTGCCGCCCTCGGGCGTCTTGTCGCAGCCGAAGCACCAGGTCGCCCACCTGGAGGTCTCAGGACCGAACCCCTCGAGCGTGGTAGCGTCGCAGGGACTGCTGGTACCGCGCCGAGTGTAGTAAGGCCATGTCCCAAGCCTCTTCCAGCTGGTCCAGTGAGTCTTCTCGATTAGCTTGATTGCTTTGGTCGGTGTAGGCCCTCGTCCTCGGGGAACCGTATTCTAAGTCTGTGGGCAAGATGGCCTCGGCCCCATAGACTAGAAAGAACGGTGTGAAGCCCGTGGCTCGACTCGGCGTCGTCCTCAGACTCTAGACCACAGAGGGGAGCTTCTTCATCCATCGCTTGCCGAACTTGTTGAGGTCGTTGCATATCCGAGGCTTGAGTCCTTGTAGAATCATGCCGTTGGCACGCTCTACTTGCCCATTCGTCATGGGATGAGCCACGGCGGCCCAGTCCACCCGGATGTGGTGGTCCTCGCAGAAGTTTAGGAACTTTCTGCCGATGAACTGGGTGCCGTTGTCGGTGATGATGGAGTTCGGGACCCCAAAGCGATGGATGATGTTGGTGAAGAACGCCACCGCCTGTTCGGACCTGATGCTGTTTAGGGGTCGGACCTCGATCCACTTGGAGAATTTGTCGATGGCGACCAACAGGTGCGTGTAGCCCTCGGGTGCCTTCTGCAAGGGGCCGACGAGGTCCAGAGCCCACACAACAAACGGCCAGGTGATGGGTATGGTCTGCAGAGCCTGAGCGGGCAGGTGGGTCTGCCCTGCGTAGAACTGACAACCTTCGCAGGTGCGGACAATTCTAGTGGCGTCGGCCACCACCGTCGGCCAGTAGAAACCTTGTCGGAAGGCGTTCCCAACAAGGGCTCGAGGTGCTGCGTGATGGCCGCAAGCCCCCGAGTGTATCTCTTGTAGGAGCTCCTTCCCGTCTCCCAGCAAGACGAACGACTTGGCGCGCCGCGCCAACCGCCGAGCTTCGGCTCGGTCGAGGGGTAGCTCTCCTCGATGGAGATATTGTAGGTATGGGGTCTGCCAGTTTCGATTAGGCAAGACCCCGCTCCGCTCCTCCTCGATGTGCAGTGCCTCACACTCGGGGGCCGAGGGCACCTCAGGCCGAGCCGAGGGTGCCTCGGGCTGGGCCGAGGCCTTCTCGGGCTCGGGCGTGTCGTTGGTCTTGACGGAGGGTTGATGCAAGTCTCGGGAGAAGACGTCCGGGGGAACCGTTGTTCGCCCCGAGGCTATTTTAGCCAGCTCGTCCGTAGTCTCGTTGTAGCGCCGGGCGACGTGGTTGAGCTCGAGCCCGTAGAACTTGTCTTCCAGGCGCCGAACCTCATCGCAGTAGGCTTCCATCTTCGGGTCGCGGCAGTGGGAGTTCTTCATGACTTGGTCGATGACGATCTGCGAGTCACCGCGAGCGTCGAGGTGTCGGACCCCTAGCTCGATGGCGATGCGCAACCCGTTGACCAGAGACTCGTACTCGGCCACATTGTTGGATGTCGGGAAATGGAGGCGTAGTACGTAGCGTAGGTGCTTCCCGAGGGGCAAGATGAAGAGCAGCCCTGCGCCTGCTCCTGTCTTCATCAGCGACCCGTCGAAGAACATGGTCTAGAGTTCCGGTTGGATCAGAGCTGTTGGGAGCTGGGTGTCGACCTATTCAGCCACAAAGTCCGCCAAGACCTGGAACTTGATGGCCTTCCGAGGGGCGAACGAGATCGTCTCTCCCATGATTTCCACCGCCCACTTTGCAATTCTACCCGAGGCCTCTCGGCGCTGGATGACCTCCCCCAGGGGGAAGGATGACACCACAGTTACTGGGTGAGACTCGAAGTAGTGTCGCAACTTCCACCGCGTTAGGATCACCGCGTATAGCAGCTTCTGAATTTGTGGGTAGCGGATCTTGGTCTCGGACAGTACCTCGCTGATGAAGTAGACTGGCCTCTGGACGGGCAATGCATGCCCCTCTTCTCGTCTCTCAACCACGATCGCGGCGCTAACCACCTGAGTGGTCGCGGCGACGTAGATCAAGAGGGCTTCTTCGGCAGCGGGGGGCACCAAGATGGGCGCGTTCGTGAGGAGCACCTTCAGGTTCCCGAGGGCTTCCTCGGCCTCAGGGGTCCAAGTGAAGCACTCGGCCTTCCTTAAGAGGCGATACAGAGGCAGGCCTCTTTCGCCGAGGTGCGAGATGAAACGGCTCAGAGCCGCAAGGCATCCCGTGACTCTCTGTACGCCTTTCAAGTCCTTGATGGGTCCCATGCTGGTGATGGCCGCGATCTTCTCCGGGTTGGCCTCGATGCCCCGCTCGGAGACGATGAACCCCAAGAGCATGCCTCGGGGAACCCCGAAGACACACTTCTCGGGATTGAGCTTCACACCTTTCGCCTTGAGACATCGGAATGTCGCTTCAAGGTCAGAAAGGAGGTCGGAGGCTTTCCTCATCTTGACTACGATGTCATCGACGTAGGCCTCGACCGTTCGGCCAATGTGTTCGCCGAACACGTGGTTCATGCACCGTTGGTACGTTGCACCCGCATTCCTCAAACCAAACAACATGGTAACATAGCAGTACATGCCGAAGGGTGTGATGAAAGAAGTCGCGAGCTGGTCGGACTCTTTCATCCCGATCTGGTGATACCCCGAGTAGGCATCGAGGAAAGACTGGGTTTCACACCCAGCAGTGGAATCCACGATTTGATCGATGCGAGGCAGAGGGTAGGGAACTTTCGGACATGCTTCGTTTAGACCAGTGTAGTCTACACACATCCGCCATTTCCCTCCTTTCTTTCTCACAAGCACAGGATTGGCAAGCCATTTAGGATGAAATACCTCTTTGATGAACCCTACCGCCATTAGCTTGTGGATCTCCTCGCCTATGGCTCTGCGCTTTTCTTCGTCGAATCGGCGCAGAGGCTGCTTCACGAGTCGGGCTCCAGCTCGGATATCCAGCGAGTGCTCGGCGACATCCCTCGGTATGTCGGGCATGTCCGAGGGACTCCACGCGAAAACGTCGGCGTTTGCGCGGAGAAAGTCGACGAGCACTGCTTCCTATTTGGGATCGAGCCCGGAGCCGATCCGGATCTGCTTGGAGGCGTCGCTGCTGGGGTCGAGGGGGGCGGATTTAACCGTCTCTGCTGGCTCGAAGTTGCCGGCGTGGCGCTTCACGTCTGGCGCCTCCTTAGAGAGGCTCTCCAGGATTCGGCGAGGGCCTCGGATTCGGCGAGGGCCTCGGCGTACTCCACGCACTCCACGTCGCATTCGTACGCGTGTCAGTACGTGGGGCCGACGGTGATGACCCCGTTGGGGCCCGGCATCTTGAGCTTGAGGTAGGTGTAGTTGGTGACGACCATGAACTTGGCGTAGCATGGTCTCCCCAGCACTGCGTGGTAGGTTCCTTGAAACCCGACCACCTCGAACGTGAGGGTCTCCCTTCGGAAGTTGGAGGGTGTCCCAAAGCAGACGGGTAGATCGAGTCGTCCGAGGGGCTGGACGCGCTTCCTGGGGATGATCCCGTGGAAAGGCGCAGCGCCTGCCCGGACGGAGGACAGATCGATCCGCAGGAGCCCGAGGGTCTCGGCGTAGATGATGTTGAGGCTGCTGCCTCCGTCCATGAGGACCTTGGTGAGCCTGATGTTGCTGATGACGGGGTCGACAACGAGCGGGTATTTCCCCGGGCTCGGCACGCGGTCAGGGTGGTCGTCTTGGTCGAAGGTGATGGGCTTGTCGGACCAGTCTAGGTAGACTGGCGCCGCCACCTTTACCGAGCAGACCTCCCGTCGTTCTTGCTTGTGGTGCCGAGCCGACGCGTTCGCCACTTGCCCACTGTAGATCATGAAGCAGTCGTGGACCTCGGGGAACTCTCCCGCCTTGTGATCTTCCTTCTTATCATCGTCGCGAGCCCTGCCACCCTCCGCGGGTGGCCCAGCCTTGTGAAAGTGGCGCCGAAGCATGGCGCACTCCTCAAGGGTGTGCTTGACGGGCCCCTGATGATAGGGGCACGGCTCCTTGAGCATCTTGTCGAAGAGGTTGGCACCTCCGGGAGGTTTCCGAGGGTTCTTGTACTCGGCGGCGACGACAAGGTCCACGTCGGCGGCGTCGCGTTTCGCTTGCGACTTCTTCTTGCCTTTCTTCTTGGCGCCACGCTGAGTTGACGCCTCGGGGACATCTTCCGGTGGGCGGCCCTGGGGCTGCTTGTCCTTCCGGAAGATGGCCTCAACCGTCTCCTGGCCAGAGGCGAACTTGGTGGCGATGTCCATCAGCTCGCTCGCCCTGGCGGGGGTCTTGCGACCCAGCTTGCTCACCAGGTCGCGGCAGGTGGTGCCGGCGAGGAACGCGCCGATGACATCCGAATCGGTGATGTTGGGCAGCTCGGTGCGCTGCTTCGAGAATCGCCGGATGTAGTCCTGGAGAGACTCTCCCGGCTGCTGTCGGCAGCTTCGGAGATCCCAGGAGTTTCCAGGGCGCACGTACGTGCCCTAGAAATTGCCGGCGAAGGCTTGGACCAGGTCGTCCCAGTTGGAGATCTGCCCCGGAGGCAGGTGCTCCAGCCAGGCTCGAGCGGTATCGAGAGGAACAGGGGGAGGTTGCGGATGATGATGTTATCATCGTCCGTTCCACCCAGGTGGCAGGCCAGCCGATAGTCCGCGAGCCACAGTTCCGGTCTCGTCTCCCCCGAGTACTTTGTGATAGTAGTCGGGGTTCGGAACCGGGTCGAGAACTGCGCCCGTCGTATGGCGCGGCTAAAAGCCTGCGGACCGGGTGGTTCGGGCGAGGGACTCTGATCCTCCCCGCTGTCGTAGCGTCCCCCACGCCTAGGGTGGTAGCCTCGGCGCACCCTCTCGTCGAGGTGGGCCCGACGGTTGCGGTGATGGTGCTCGTTGCCGAGGCGACCCGGGGCCGCAGGCGCTGTGTTGCGCGTGCGCCCGGTGTGGACCGAGGCTTCCCGCATGAATCGGGAAGTCGCGACACGATGTTCCAAGGGGCACCCCTGCCTTCGGGAGGCGGAGCTTTCGGCCCATCGGACCGCGGCATCCTCCAGGAGATTCTTGAGCTCTCCCTGGATATGCCGCCCCTCGGTGGTTGATGGCTCCGGCATTGCGCGGAGAAGTATTGCCGCTGTAGCCAGGTTCCGGCCGACTCCACTGGAAGTCGGTGGCGGCCTTACCCTGACATCGTCGGCGATGCGGTGCTGGAAGCCCTGGGGGAGATGACGCACTTCTCCGGCCGGAGGTTGGCCCACCCATTCCTGCCCGATGTCCCGGCGGATCGGCTCAAGTGTTCCTGCTCCCTCGTCGAGCCTGGCCTGCATCTCGCAGATTTGCTCGAGCTGTGGGTCATGACCCCCCGCCGGGACGGGGACCACAGCTAGCTCCCGAAGGATGTCAACGCGAGGCACAAGCCTAGGGGGATCGCCGTTCTCCGGCATACCAAGATGGTTGCCTTCGCCAGGACCCCCTAGTTCGACGTGGAAACATTCACGACTTGGGCCGCAGCCCTCGTCGCCGAGGCTGCGGCTACCGTCGGAACAGTCGGAAAGGCAATAGTCGCATGCGGTAATGAAGTCTCGCATGGCACTAGGGTTACCAAGTCGAGAGAAATCCCAACAGAAGTCGGGCTCGTCATCTTCCTCGGACCCCGAGGGCCCGTAGGTCGAGACGGCCGTCAGCCGGTCCCAGGGTGACCGCATACGATACCCCAGAGGGTTTGGACTCGCCTCTATGAGGGCGTCCACCAGAGCGAAGTCGCTTGGTGGGTCGAGGCCGAATCCAAAAGGCACGAGATGGGAATCGGTCGGTACCTCTTGGTCGACGGACGGTGACGAAGTCATGTCCGGAGCAGACTGCACCGTCGTCTCAGGTACGAGGGTGACGCCCAGCAAGTCATTTGCGAGCGTGCTGGCGTCGTCCGTTTGCTTGGGGTTGGCGTGTTGCGGGGAGACGACGCTCGTCTTCGTCTCAGACGCGAGGTCGATGCCCGACGTACCCCCCGTTGGGGCGCCGGCGCCGTCGACTCGCTCGACAGCCGACGAGGTGCCGCCTCCTGCTTGGCCTTGGTTGCCCCGCCTCCTCCTCTGTCGGCGGGGGAGGGGACGGGACAAGCCCGAATGTTGTTCTTCCACCACGTGGGGAAGACGTCGTCGATTCCGCCGCCGGCGGGCAGGTTGTCGGTCGCTATTGTCGCTGTCGCGCGGCGGGGGAAGGAGTATCATGTCGTAGCTGCCGTCGAGGGACATTGTCGGGGACCATAATTAGGGGTACCCTCAAGACGCCTAATTCTCAGCTGGTAACCCCCATCAGCATAAAGCTGCAGAGGCCTGATGGGTGCGATTAAGTCAGGGATCAGTCCATACGAGTGACTCGATCACGCTTCACCCGAGCCTAGCCTCGGACTCGGGCAACCGACCTCGAGGGACTTCCGTCTCGCCCGAGGCCCCCCTTTTAACGGCGGACACATCTCCGGCTCGCCCGAGGCCTTGGCTTCGCTAAGAAGCAACCCTGACTAAATCGCCGCACCGACTGACCAAGTTGCAGGAGCATTTAACGCAAAGGTGGCCTGACACCTTTATCCCGACGCGCGCCCCCCGGCAGAGCCGAAGTGACCGCCGTCACTCCGCCGCTCCACTGACCGGTCTGACAGAAGGACAGCGACGCCTGCGCCACTCCGACTGCAGTGCCACTCAACAGAGTGAGTCTGACAGGCAGTCAGGCCTTGCCAAAGGCGCCATAGGAAGCTCCGCTCCGCCTGACCCAGGGCTCGGACTCGGGCTCAGCCCCGGAAGACGGCGAACTCCGCTCCGTCCGACCCCAGGGCTCGGACTCGGGCTAAGACCCGGAAGACGGCGAACTCCGCTCCGCCCGACCCCAGGGCTCGGACTCGGGCTAAGACCCGGAAGACGGCGAACTCTGCTCCGCCCGACCCCAGGGCTCGGACTCGGGCTAAGACCCGAAAGACGGCGAACTCCGCTCCGCCCGACCCTAGGGCTCGGACTCGGGCTAAGACCCGGAAGACGACGAACTCCGCTCCGCCCGACCCCAGGGCTCGGACTCGGGCTAAGACCCGGAAGACGACGAACTCCGCTCCGCCCGACCCCAGGGCTCGGACTCGGGCTAAGACCCGGA
Organism: Zea mays; assembly: GCF_902167145.1. Classification (NCBI taxonomy): domain Eukaryota; kingdom Viridiplantae; phylum Streptophyta; class Magnoliopsida; order Poales; family Poaceae; genus Zea; species Zea mays. The sequence goes on along the minus strand of NC_050096.1, from coordinate 251,884,050 downwards.
AGACGACGAACTCCGCTCCGCCCGACCCCAGGGCTCGGACTCCGCCTTGGCCTCTGTCGAACGACCTCCGCCTCGCCCGACCCAGGGGCTCGGGCTCGGCCTCGGCCACGGAAGACAGACTCGACCTCGGCTTCGGAGGAGCCCCCACGTCGCCCGACCTAGGGCACAGGCCTGCCACATCAACAGGAAGCGCCATCATCATCCTACCCCGAGGCGACTCGGGTCACGAAGAACAAGACCGGTGTCCCCTCTGGCCAGCTCCGCCAGATGGGCAATGATGGCGCCCCACAAGCTCTGTGACGACGGCGGCTCTCAGGTCTCTTACGGAAGCAGGGGGACGTCAGCAAGGACTCGACCGCTCCGACAGCTGTCCCTCCGCCAGGCTCCGTTGCTCCTCCGACTGCCACGACATCACGCCAGTAGGGCGCCAAGATCTCTCCGGCTGCCACATTGGCATGTACTTAGGGCGCTAGCTCTCCCTCCGCTAGACACGTAGCACTCTGCTACACCCCCATTGTACACCTGGATCCTCTCCTTGCGCCTATAAAAGGAAGGACCAGGGCCTTCTCAGAGAAGGTTGGCCGCGCGGGACCGAGGACGGGACAGGCGCTCTCTTGGGGCCGCTCGCTTCCCTCACCCACGTGGACGCTTGTAACCCCCCTACTGCAAGCGCACCCGACCTGGGCGTGGGACGAACACGAAGGCCGCGGGACTTCCACCTCTCTCACGCCCGTCTCCGGCCACCTCGCCTCTCCCCCCTTCGCGCTCGCCCACGCGCTCGACCCATCTGGGCTGGAGCACGCAGCACACTCACTCGTCGGCTTAGGGACCCCCCGGTCTCGAAACGCCGACAGTTGGCGCGCCAGGTAGGGGCCTGCTGCGTGCTGACGAACAGCTTCCCGTCAGGCTCCAGATGGGCAGTCTCCAGCAACCTCTCCGGCCCGGGACGGTGCTCCGTTTCGGGAGTCTTGAGTTCATGTCCTTCGACGGCAGCTACGACATGATACTCCTTCCACCGTCGTGCGACAACGACAATGGCGGCCGACAACCCGCCCGCCGGCGGCGGGATCGACGACATCTTCCCCGCGTGGTGGAAGAACAACATTCGAGCTCGCTCCGCCCTCTCCCCCGCCAACGGAGGAGGAGGCGGGGCAACCAAGGCCAAGCGGGAGGCCGCGCTTCGTCGGCCGTTGAGCGAATCGACGCCCCCGACGCCCCGACGGAAGGCACGCCGGGCGTCGACCTCGCGTTCGAGACAAAGGCAAGCGCCGTCCCCCCGCGACACGCTGATCCCGAGCAGGAAGACGACGCTAGCGCGCTCGCGGAAAGCCTGCAGGACGTCGCCCTCGTACCTGGGACGACGGGGCAACCAGTCCCTGATGTGACTACGTCGCTCCTCGTCGACCAAAAGGTACCGACTAACTCCCATCTTACGTCATTTCGACTCGGCCTCAACCCGCCTAGCAACCTTGCTTTGGCGGGCGCTCTCATTGAGGCGAGTGCAACCCCACTGGGGTTTCGTATGCGGTCGCCTTGGGACCGGTTGACGGACGTCTCAACCTATGGGCCCTCTGGGTCCGAGGAAGATGACGATCCCAGCATCTGTTGGGATTTCTCTGGACTTGGCAACCCCAGTGCCATGCGGGACTTCATGACCGCATGTGACTACTGCCTCTCCGACTGTTCTGACGGTAGCCGCAGCCTTGACGACGAGGGCTGCGGCCCAAGCAGCGAATGTTTCCACGTCGAGCTAGGGGATCCCTCCGAAGGCAACCATCTCGGCATGCCGGAGGACGGTGATTTTCCTAGGCCGGTGCCTCGCGCCGACATCCCGCGGGAGCTAGCTGTGGTCCCCGTTCCGGCGGGGGGTCACGACCCACAGCTCGAGCAAGTCCGCGGGGCGCAGGCCAGGCTCAACGAGGGAACAGGAGCGTTTGAGCCGATCCGTCGGGACGTCGGGCAGGTATGGGCGGGCCAACCCCCAGCCGAAGAAATACGTCACCTGCCCCAAGGTCACCAGCACCGCGTCGCCAACGATGTCAGGGTCAGGCCGCCGCCCGCATCCAGCGGGGTTGGTCAGAACCTGGCAGCCGCAGCAATGCTTCTACGCGCGATGCCGGAGCCATCGACTACCGAGGGTCGGCGAATCCAAGGAGAGCTCAAGAATCTCCTGGAAGGCGCTGCGGCCCGACGGGCCGAGAGCACTGCCTCCCGAAGGCAGGGATACCCCTCGGAACCTCATGCCGCGACTTCCCGGTTCATGCGGGAAGCCTCGGTCTACACCGGGCGCACGCGCAACACCGCGCCTGCGGCCCCGGGCCACCTCGGCAACGAGCACCATCGACGCGACCGTCGGGCCCACCTCGACGAAAGGGTGCGCCGAGGCTACCACCCCAGGCGTGGGGGGCGCTACGACAGCGGGGAGGATCAGAGTCCCTCGCCCGAACCACCCGGTCCGCAGGCCTTCAGTCGGGCCATCCGACGGGCGCCGTTCCCGACCCGGTTCCGACCCCCGACTACTATCACGAAGTACTCGGGGGAAACGAGACCGGAACTGTGGCTCACGGACTACCGCCTGGCCTGCCAACTGGGTGGAACGGACGATGACAACCTCATCATCCGTAACCTCCCCCTGTTCCTCTCCGACACTGCTCGCGCCTGGTTGGAGCACCTGCCTCCGGGGCAGATCTCCAACTGGGACGACTTGGTCCAAGCCTTCGCCGGCAATTTCCAGGGCACATACGTGCGCCCCGGGAATTCCTGGAACCTTCGGAGCTGCCGGCAACAGCCGGGAGAGTCGCTCCGGGACTACATCCGGCGATTCTCGAAGCAGCGCACCGAGCTGCCCAACATCACCGACTCGGATGTCATCGGCGCGTTCCTTGCCGGCACTACCTGCCGTGACCTGGTGAGCAAGTTGGGTCGCAAAACCCCCACCAGGACGAGCGAGCTGATGAACATCGCCACCAAGTTCGCCTCTGGCCAGGAGGCGGTCGAGGCTATCTTCCGAAAGGACAAGCAGCCCCAGGGCCGCCCATCGGAAGAGGCTCCCGAGGCGTCTACTCCGCGCGGCGCCAAGAAGAAGGGCAAGAAGAAGTCGCAATCGAAACGCGACGCCGCCGACGCGGACCTTGTCGCCGCCGCCGAGTACAAGAACCCTCGGAAGCCCCCCGGAGGTGCAAACCTCTTCGACAAGATGCTCAAGGAGCCGTGCCCCTATCATCAGGGGCCCGTTAAGCACACTCTCGAGGAGTGCGTCATGCTTCGGCGCCACTTCCATAGGGCCGGGCCACCCGCGGAGGGTGGCAGGGTCCACGACGACGACAAGAAAGAAGATCACCAAGCAGGAGAGTACCCCGAGGTCCGCGACTGCTTCATGATCTACGGTGGGCATGCGGCGAATGCCTCGGCTCGGCATCGCAAGCAAGAGCGTCGGGAGGTCTGCTCGGTGAAGGTGGCGGCGCCAGTCTACCTAGACTGGTCCGACAAGCCCATCACCTTCGACCAGGCTGACCACCCCGACCATGTGCCGAGCCCGGGGAAATACCCGCTCGTCGTCGACCCCATCATCGGCAACGTCAGGCTCACCAAGGTCCTGATGGATGGGGGCAGCTGCCTCAACATCATCTACGCCGAGACCCTCAAGCTCCTGCGCATCGATCTGTCCTCCGTCCGAGCAGGCGCTGCGCCCTTCCACGGGATCATCCCTGGGAAGCGCGTCCAGCCCCTCGGACGACTCGACCTCCCCGTCTGCTTCGGAACGCCCTCCAACTTCCGAAGGGAGACCTTGACGTTCGTGGTGGTCGGGTTCCGAGGAACCTACCACGCGGTACTGGGAAGGCCATGCTACGCGAAGTTCATGGCCGTCCCCAACTACACCTACCTGAAGCTCAAGATGCCGGGCCCCAACGGGGTCATCACCGTCGGCCCCACGTACAAACACGCGTTCGAATGCGACGTGGAGTGCGTGGAGTACGCCGAGGCCCTCGCCGAGTCCGAGGCCCTCATCGCCGACCTGGAGAACCTCTCCAAGGAGGTGCCAGATGTGAAGCGTCATGCCGGCAACTTCGAGCCAGCGGAGACGGTTAAGGCCGTCCCACTCGACCCCAGTGGCGACGCCTCCAAGTAGATCCGGATCGGTTCTGGGCTCGACCCCAAATAGGAAGCAGTGCTCGTCGACTTTCTCCGCGCAAACGCTGACGTCTTTGCGTGGAGTCCCTCGGACATGCCCGGCATACCGAGGGATGTCGCCGAGCACTCGCTGGATATTCGGGCCGGAGCCCGACCCGTCAGGCAGCCTCTGCGCCGATTCAACAAGGAGAAGCGCAGAGTGATAGGCGAAGAGATCCACAAGCTAATGGCAGCAGGGTTCATCAAAGAGGTATTCCATCCCGAATGGCTCGCCAACCCTGTGCTTGTGAGGAAGAAAGGGGGGAAATGGCGGATGTGTGTAGACTACACTGGTCTCAACAAAGCATGTCCGAAGGTTCCCTACCCTCTGCCTCGCATCGATCAAATCGTGGATTCCACTGCTGGGTGCGAAACCCTGTCCTTCCTCGATGCCTACTCAGGGTATCACCAAATCCGGATGAAAGAGTCCGACCAACTCGCGACTTCTTTCATCACGCCGTTCGGCATGTACTGCTATGTCACCATGCCGTTCGGTTTGAGGAATGCGGGCGCGACGTACCAGCGGTGCATGAACCATGTGTTCGGCGAACACATCGGTCGCACAGTCGAGGCCTACGTCGATGACATCGTAGTCAAGACAAGGAAGGCTTCCGACCTCCTCTCCGACCTTGAAGCGACATTCCGATGTCTCAAGGCGAAAGGAGTCAAGCTCAATCCCGAGAAGTGTGTCTTCGGGGTGCCCCGAGGCATGCTCCTGGGGTTCATCGTCTCCGAGCGAGGCATCGAAGCCAACCCGGAGAAGATCGCAGCCATCACCAGCATGGGACCCATCAAGGACTTAAAAGGCGTACAGAGGGTCATGGGATGCCTCGCGGCCCTGAGCCGCTTCATCTCACGCCTCGGCGAAAGAGGTCTGCCTCTGTACCGCCTCTTAAGGAAGACTGAGCGTTTCGCTTGGACCCCTGAGGCCGAGGAAGCCCTCGGGAACCTGAAGGCGCTCCTTACAAAGGCGCCTGTCTTGGTGCCCCCAGCTGATGGAGAAGCCCTCTTGGTCTATGTCGCCGCGACCACTCAGGTGGTTAGCGCCGCGATTGTGGTCGAGAGGCAAGAGGAAGGGCATGCATTGCCCGTTCAGAGGCCAGTCTACTTCGTCAGCAAAGTACTGTCCGAGACCAAGATCCGCTACCCGCAAGTTCAGAAGCTGTTGTATGCTGTGATCCTGACAAGGCGGAAGTTACGACACTACTTCAAGTCTCATCCGGTAACTGTGGTGTCATCCTTCCCCCTGGGGGAGATCATCCAGTGCCGAGAGGCCTCGGGCAGGATCGCAAAGTGGGCGGTGGAAATCATGGGCGAAACAATCTCGTTCGCCCCTCGGAAGGCCATCAAGTCCCAGGTGTTTGCGGACTTCGTGGCCGAATGGGTCGACACCCAGCTGCCGACGGCTCCGATCCAACCAGAGCTCTGGACCATGTTTTTCGACGGGTCACTGATGAAGACGGGAGCCGGCGCGGGCCTGCTCTTCATCTCGCCCCTCGGGAAGCACCTACGCTACGTGCTACGCCTCCATTTCCCGGCGTCCAACAATGTGGCTGAGTACGAGGCTCTGGTCAACGGGTTGCGGATCGCCATCGAGCTAGGGGTCAGACACCTCGACGCCCGCGGTGACTCGCAGCTCGTCATCGACCAAGTCATGAAGAACTCCCACTGCCGCGACCCGAAGATGGAGGCCTACTGCGATGAGGTTCGACGCCTGGAAGACAAGTTCTACGGGCTCGAGCTCAACCACATCGCTCGGCGCTACAACGAGACTGCGGACGAGCTGGCTAAAATAGCCTCGGGGCGAACAACGGTTCCCCCGGACGTCTTCTCCCGGGATCTGCATCAACCCTCCGTCAAGATCGACGACGCTCCCGAGCCCGAGGCACCCTCGGCACAGCCCGAGGCACCCTCGGCTCAGCCCGAGGTACCCTCGGCCCCCGAGGGCGAGGCACTGGACGTCGAGGAGGGGCAGAGCGGGGCCACGCCTGATCGAGGTTGGCAGGCCCCGTACCTGCAATATCTCCGCCGAGGAGAGCTACCCCTCGACCAAGCCGAGGCTCGGCGGGTAGCGCGACGCGCCAAGTCGTTCGTCTTGCTGGGCGATGAGGAGGAGCTCTACCACCGCAGCCCCTCGGGCATCCTCCAGCGATGCATCTCCATCGCCGAAGGTCAGGAACTCCTGCAAGAAATACACTCGGGGGCTTGCGGCCATCATGCAGCACCCCGAGCCCTTGTCAGGAACGCTTTCCGGCAAGGCTTCTACTGGCCAACGGCGGTGGCTGACGCTACTAGAATTGTCCGCACCTGCGAAGGGTGCCAATTCTATGCGAAGCAGACCCACCTGCCCGCTCAGGCTCTGCAGACGATACCCATCACCTGGCCCTTTGCTGTATGGGGTCTGGACCTCGTCGGTCCCTTGCAGAAGGCGCCCGGGGGCTACACGCACCTGCTGGTCGCCATCGACAAATTCTCCAAGTGGATCGAGGTCCGACCCCTGAACAGCATCAGGTCCGAGCAGGCGGTGGCGTTCTTCACCAACATCATCCATCGCTTCGGGGTCCCAAACTCCATCATCACTGACAACAGCACCCAGTTCACCGGCAAAAAATTCTTGGATTTTTGCAAGGATCACCACATCCGGGTGGACTGGGCCGCCGTGGCTCATCCCATGTCGAATGGGCAAGTGGAGCGTGCCAACGGCATGATTCTACAAGGGCTCAAGCCTCGGATCTACAACGGCCTCAACAAGTTCGGCAAGCGATGGATGAAGGAACTCCCCTCGGTGGTCTGGAGCCTGAGGACAACGCCAAGCCGGGCCACGGGTTTCACGCCGTTCTTCCTGGTCTACGGGGCCGAGGCCATCTTGCCCGCTGACCTGGAATACGGCTCCCCGAGGACGAGGGTTTACAACGATCAAAGCAACCAAGCTAGCCGAGAAGAATCGCTGGACCAGCTGGAAGAGGCTCGGGACAAGGCCTTACTACACTCGGCGCGGTACCAGCAGTCCCTGCGACGCTACCACGCCCGAGGGGTCCGGTCCCGAGACCTCCAGGGGGGCGATCTGGTGCTTCGGCTGCGGCAAGACGCCCGAGGGAGGCACAAACTCACGCCCCACTGGGAGGGGCCATTCGTCGTCGCCAAAGTGCTGAAGCCCGGAACATACAAGCTGGCCAACAATCAAGGCGAGATCTACGGCAACGCCTGGAACATCAAACAGCTACGTCGCTTCTACCCTTAAGATGTTTTCAAGTTGTTCATATACCTCGCACCCACGCAAAGTTTAGTCATCAAGGAAGGGTCGGCCTCGCCTCGGCAAAGCCCGACCCTCCCTCGGGGGCTAAAAGGGGGGAGACCCCCTCTGCGTCGAATTTTTCCTCGAAAAAGGACCTCTTTTTAGCAGAATTTCTTTCGTGCTTTTTGACTACTTCGAAAAGCGGATCCTGGAAACGACAGAGTACACGTAAGCAGCCAAGGCTGACCGAGCCGAGGGACTCCTACGCCTCTGGGATACGGATACCTCACTCATCACCTTCTGCGATAAGTAACTCGCGTTCGGATAAAGTGATTCCGCGGACCGAACAAGTCTTCACGTTCGGAAGCTCTTCTGCCGAAGCAGTCCTTCAAGCCTTCTCGACTGAATCGGTGACAGGGCCTCATGGACGGGCGAAAGTACGTGTAAGCGGCAAGGCCGACCGAGCCGAGGGACTCCCACGCCTCTGGGATACGGATACCTCACTCATCACCTTCCGCGAGAAGCAACTCTCGCCCACGCAAACATCCCTGTTACCGACGGAAAGTCTAGATGCTCGAAATAAGAGGAAAGAAGACGCGGCTTTACAACATAGCGAGGGTGTGTTTTCTGGCCTCGGCGGCCGCAGAAGGCACACGCTACAGGACAATCTGATCCTGCAGGCTCGGGTCTTCACGCTGAAGGGGGCCGTAGCACCCTCGGCATCGACGACGCCTTCAGCGAGGTCCGACCCAGCCTCGGACGGCGGCGCGGTCAGGGACTTCTCCGGGAATCCGGCCCGAGCAGGCAGCTCGGCTGGTTACCCCCAGGGCCTCGACCGACCATCTTCCAAGGGCGCCAGCCCGACCCGAGGCTTTCGGCTGATCGACTCCGGCGTCGGCTCCGCTGACGGACAACCCGGCTAGGCTCCGGCCAACCAGGTTCCCATTTTCGAGCCAACTCCGCCTCTGTTCGTACTGATATCGCTACCCCCGGCCTCGGCTCATCGAAGAGCGGCCGAGGGGTCTCTTGAACTAAGCTAGAGGAGCCCCAGACAACAAGGCCGATCGAGCCGAGGGATTCCTACGCCTCCGGGATACGGATACCTCACTCGTCACCTTGACACGGGGCGACTCATGCTTGGTGAAGCGGTTCAGATAATCAACAGGCGAGACTTAGTGCTCGAAAATGAGGAAAAAACACGGCTCCGTGCCGAAATTACATACATGTTCAGGCCTCGACAGCCACAATGAACAAAAAACACTGGCAATCGAAATGCCATTACAAACGGAACTCCGGTTCCCCTCCGCGGGTACGAACAACCCCACTCCATAGGGGAAGGCCTGCGGAGCAACAGAAGACTGACGAGCGGCTCGCCGCCGCCCGTTCTGACTACGACAACAACCACCCCCGCCCCGGGCGGCGAAGCGGCTTAGGCAGCAGCTTCGGGGCAGGTGTTACGACAGGAGGGCTCTCACCCGCAGAGGACGAGAACCAGCCATTCAGGCCGGGAGATGGAGACCCAGGGCTACTGGCGCCCTACCTATCCCGGCATGGCTGGAGGAAGTCCCCGTGGGACTGAAGGATGCCATTCTCCCCCAGGCGCGGGGGAAGAAAAAGGCAGCCGACCCATGCGGGGGCAGCCCCCCGACTCGCCTCATCCTCCATCTTGGCCTGGATGACGAAAATCCTTGAGGCCGAGGGACAGGTAGAGGCCGCAGCCTGGCTCGCTCTCCCCACCGTCGAACTGGAGGTCACCATCTTGGGTGACCACCGGTCGAGGGGTGCGGCCAGGCTGCGTGATGAAAATCCTTGAAGCCGAACGATGGCTGAAAGGTACCAACTCCCACGGAGTTGCGTTCCTCCAACGAGGAGGTGGGAAGACGGCGGATACCCCCCATCCGGGGGCTTGGAAGATGGAAAGACACGGCGCATAAGGGAGGAAGAAGACATGGTCGCCTTCCGAAAGGGGTCTCCCTCCTTTTTGAAGGCAACTCTCCCTACGTGCGCCCCCAAACGCCACGGGCTGAGTCTTCTCCAACACGCTCCAAGGCCCTCCCCTGCGACTCGGGGGCTGGGTCCCGCATGTCATGCAAACCGGCTCAGAGCAGAAGAAGCCAAACCGCCGCGCGTGGTGCGCACAACCGCCCAGCGGTTACAAGCGACCCCCCACTTTTGCCCAGACCAACGGGCGGAAGGGGCGGGCAGCCATGCAGGCGGCATGCAACCGCGCCAGGTGGACGCGCTTCTCCGACTTCTGACACGCCAGCTTGGAGGCCCAGGCCCACGCGTCACGCAACCAGCGCGCCAGTTGCTGCATGCAAGCAACCGCGCCACCACTTGTGCCACCGTCGCGCCTCTTTGGTTGCGGAGCCTATGCCGCGACTCGAAGCGACCCAGCGCACGACCCAGCGGCGCCAGCCTGGCGCGACGGTCAATACGGCCGAAAGTGGGCCGGCAGTAATGACGGTGGCAGGCGGGCGGGAGCAGCAGTCACGTCGTCAGCCAGGCTCACGTCCCATCCAGGGACAGCGAGAGAGCCTCCTCCCACGGCGTGAAGACGGTGCGCCCGTGATCCGTCCCTCGAACGGCTCGCGCACGCGCAACGGCCGCCCCGCCAACCACTCGCCCCGTCGCATTAACTCCGCAGCGGGACAGGCGGTGCTTCCGGCAGGAGAAGCGGACGACGCTTCGCCTTCGCCGTAATAACCGTGCCAAAAAAGGTACGCCACGTCGTTCGATTTCGTATCCTTTTCCTTTTTTCCTCTTTCTCTATCTCTTGCAACAGGGACCGGGAAAGGGGGATACCCCGAAAAGGATCCTTCCCTGTGAAGGAACCGGGCTCCGAGCCCCCCCTACTGATCAGAGGTTCGAAGGCTGGCCCTCCGAAGGGTTCAACAGTCGCCTCAGATCGCGTGGGCCCGACACCCACTACTGGTCAGGGGTTCGAAGGCCAGCCCCCCGAAGGGCTCCATGGCCACCTCAGGCTACTCGAGCTCCGCGCCCATTACTGATCAGAGGTTCGAAGGCTGGCCCCCGAAGGGTTCACAGTCGCCTCAGACACCGAGCGAGGGATGACCAGGGGTACGTTCGATACATAACCGAGGCTCGGGCTGCGCTCCCGAGGTACCCTAGGACATTTCCGAGACCAGCGGGAGCGATCTTGTAACGGAATCCCATCGGAGGGAGGCATCGAGCCCTCGGACCCCGTCGCCAGGGGACCGGGTCCGGCAGATCACCCGCAGGTACTTTTGGGCGTGCCTCTGCGCCCCTAGCCGACCCCCAACGAACGGGGCACGGACGTCCACTCGGATTACCCGCTTGCAGCTCACCGGAGACACCATGTTCGGTGCCCATCGAGGGTAACATGGCGCACTCCCCCCCTCCTCCTTGCGGAAAGGCGACGTAGGGGCGTATGTAAAAAGTCGAGTCTGTCCCTGATCGCCCTCTCGCCCTGTGCGGAGGCTCGGGGGCTGCTCTCGCAAACCCGGCTCCGGCCGAACCGTTGACAGCGTCAACATACCAGCCCGAGAGCTTGGGCCCCGACCGTGCACCCGGGCTACGGCCAGTTCGCATGAGGGAACGACCAGACCAGCCGAAGCGTTACGCAAGGCATTAAGACCTCGAAGGAGTGAAACCACTCCTCCGAGGCCTCGGGGGCTACACCCGGCGGGTGCGCTCGCGCGCACCCACCGGAACAAAATGCAACCGAGAAAGGCTGGTCCCCTTGCAAAAAAGTGCGACGAAAGCCTCCAAGCGAGTGCTAACACTCCCTTCGAGGCTCGGGGGCTACTGTCGGGGACCATAATTAGGGGTACCCTCAAGACGCCTAATTCTCAGCTGGTAACCCCCATCAGCATAAAGCTGCAGAGGCCTGATGGGTGCGATTAAGTCAGGGATCAGTCCATACGAGTGACTCGATCACGCTTCACCCGAGCCTAGCCTCGGACTCGGGCAGCCGACCTCGAGGGACTTCCGTCTCGCCCGAGGCCCCCCTTTTAACGGCGGACACATCTCCGGCTCGCCCGAGGCCTTGGCTTCGCTAAGAAGCAACCCTGACTAAATCACCGCACCGACTGACCAAGTTTCAGGAGCATTTAACGCAAAGGTGGCCTAACACCTTTATCCTGACGCGCGCCCCCCGGCAGAGCCGAAGTGACCGCCGTCACTCCGCCGCTCCACTGACCGGTCTGACAGAAGGACAGCGACGCCTGCGCCACTCCGACTGCAGTGCCACTCAATAGAGTGAGTCTGACAGGCAGTCAGGCCTTGCCAAAGGCGCCATAGGAAGCTCCGCTCCGCCCGACCCAGGGCTCGGACTCGGGCTCAGCCCCGGAAGACGGCGAACTCCGCTCTGCCCGACCCCAGGGCTCGGACTCGGGCTAAGACCCGGAAGACGGCGAACTCAGATCCGCCCGACCCCAGGGCTCGGACTCGGGCTAAGACCCAGAAGACGGCGAACTCCGCTCCGCCCGACCCCAGGGCTCGGACTCGGGCTAAGACCCGGAAGACGGCGAACTCCGCTCCGCCCAACCCCAGGGCTCGGACTCGGGCTAAGACCCGGAAGACGACGAACTCCGCTCCGCCCGACCCCAGGGCTCGGACTCGGGCTAAGACCCGGAAGACGACGAACTCCGCTCCGCCCGACCCCAGGGCTCGGACTCCGCCTTGGCCTCTGCCGAACGACCTCCGCCTCGCCCGACCCAGGGGCTCGGGCTCGGCCTCGGCCATGGAAGACAGACTCGACCTCGGCTTCGGAGGAGCCCCCACGTCGCCCGACCTAGGGCACAGGCCCGCCACGTCAACGGGAAGCGCCATCATCATCCTACCCCGAGCCGACTCGGGTCACGGAGAACAAGACCGGTGTCCCCTCTGGCCAGCTCCGCCAGATGGGCAATGATGGCGCCCCACAAGCTCTATGACGACGGCGGCTCTCAGCTCTCTTACGGAAGCAGGGGGACGTCAGCAAGGACTCGACCGCTCCGACAGCTGTCCCTCCGCCAGGCTCCGTTGCTCCTCCGACTGCCACGACATCACGCCAGCAGGGCGCCAACATCTCTCCGGCTGCCAAATTGGCATGTACTTAGGGCGCTAGCTCTCCCTCCTCTAGACACGTAGCACTCTGCTACACCCCCATTGTACACCTGGATCCTCTCCTTGCGCCTATAAAAGGAAGGACCAGGGCCTTCTAAGAGAAGGTTGGCCGCGTGGGACCGAGGACGGGACACGCGCTCTCTTGGGGCCGCTCGCTTCCCTCACCCGCGTGGACGCTTGTAACCCCCCTACTGCAAGCGCACCCGACCTGGGCGCGGGACGAACACGAAGGCCACGGGACTTCCACCTCTCTCACGCCCGTCTCCGGCCACCTCACCTCTCCCCCCTTCGCGCTCGCCCACGCGCTCGACCCATCTGGGCTGGGGCACGCAGCACACTCACTCGTCGGCTTAGGGACCCCCGGTCTCGAAACGCCGACAGACATGAACTCAAGACTCCCGAAACGGAGCACCGTCCCGGGCTGGAAAGGTTGCTGGAGACTGCCCATCTAGAGCTTGACGGGAAGCTGTTCGTCAACACGTAGCAGGCCCCTACCTGGCGCGCCAACTGTCGGCGTTTCGAACCCGGGGGGTCCATAGACCGACGAGTAAATTGTCGCCGCGTGCCCCAGCCCAGATGGGTCGGCGCGAGACGGAGCGCGAAGGGGGGAAGAAGCCGGAGGGAGACAGGCGTGAGAGGTGAAACCCGCAGCCTTCGTGTTTGTCCCGCACCCAGGTCGGGTGCGCTTGCAGTAGGGGGTTACAAGCGTCCACGCGGGAGGGAGCGAGCGGCCTTACGCGAGCGCCGTCCCGTCCTTCCCCGCGCGGCCAGCCCTCTGTGAGAGGGCCCTGTACCTTCCTTTTATAGGCGTAAGGAAAGGATCCAGGTGTACAATGGGGGGTGTAGCAGTGTGCTAACGTGTCTAGCGGAGGAGAGCTAGTGCCCTAAGTACATGCCATCGTGGCAGTCGGAGGGGTTTTGGCACCCGGTTCGTGTGGTGTCGTGGCCGTCGGAGGAGCGCTGGAGCCTGGCGGAAGGACAGCTGTTGGGGCCGTCGAGTCCTTGCTGACGTCCTCTTGCTTCCGTAAGGGGGCTGAGAGCCGTCGTCGTCATGGAGCGTGCGGGGCGCCATCATTACTTGTTTAGCGGAGCGAGCCAGATGGGACGCCGGTCTTGTTCCTCGAAGCCTGAGTCAGCTTGGGGTAGGGTAATGATGGCGCCTCCTGTGACGTGGTCGGTCCGAGCCCTGGGTTGGGTGAGGTGGAGGCTCCTCCGAGGTCGAGGTCGAGTCTGTCTTCCAAGGCCGAGGTCGAGTCCGAGCCCCTGGGTCGGGTGAGGCGGAGACCGTCGGCTGAGGCCAGGGCTGAGTCCGAGCCCTGGGGTTGGGCGAAGCGGAGTTCGTCATCTTCCGGGGCTGAGCCCGAGTCCGAGCCCTAGGGTCGGGCGAAGCGGAGTTCGTCGTCTTCCGGGGCTGAGCCCGAGTCCGAACCCTGGGGTCGGGCAAAGCGGAGTTCGTCGTCTTCCGGGGCTGAGCCCGAGTCCGAGCCCTGGGGTCGGGCGAAGCGGAGTTCGTCGTCTTCCGGGGCTGAGCCCGTGTCCGAGCCCTGGGGTCGGGCGAAGCGGAGTTTCCTATGGCGCCTGAGGCTGGACTTGGCTGCTGTCAGCCTCACTCTGTCGAGTGGCACAGCAGTCAGAGCGGCGCAGGCGGCGCTGTCCTCTTGACAGGCCGGTCAGTGGAGCGGCGAAGTGACTACGATCACTTCGGCCCTGTCGACTGGAGGGCGCGCGTCAGGATAAAGGTGTCAGACCACCTTTGCATTAAATGCCTCTGCGATTCGGTCGGTTGGCGTGGTGATTTGGCCAAGGTTGCTTCTTGGTGAAGACTGGGCCTCGGGCGAGCCGAAGGTGTGTCCGTTGCTGGAGGGGGTCCTCGGGCGAGACGTAAATCCTCCGGGGTCGGCTGTCTTTGCCCGAGGCTGGGCTCGGGCGAGGCGTGATCGCGTCCCTCGAATGGACCGATCCTTGACTTAATCGCACCCATCAGGCCTTTGCAGCTTTGTGCTGATGGGGGTTACCAGCTGAGATTTAGGAGTCTTGAGGGTACCCCTAATTATGGTCCCCGACAGTATCTTCATATGAAAATTTACCATAAATAGCTGGAACGCTCTCGCTCCACGAAAACGACCGGACGCGAGCGCTCTCCTCCCTCTCATCCCATCTACACTCATACGGCTCTCCAACCAAACAAAGAAAGAAGCGGCTCAACTCTATTCTACTGTTCAACCAAAAAAAAAATAGAGCGGTTCTGTTCTTCTTGCTAAACACATAATAGAACGGCTCTATTCTCAAATACTGAAATAAAACTACTCTATTTTATTTAACTCAACCAAACGCATCCTAAGAGTTGAAGGCCATTCAGCAGTAACGTGCTCACATGACACCTCCTTTTTTTTGTTTTTGTTTGATGGTACCCATCTACGTAAGCAATTAAGCATCTGTGGATATGATTCTATTCTAGCTAGTTTTACTGGAAAAGTCTAGAGCACATCTGGAGCTGGTCGTCCTACAGCCGAAACGCCTGTGCACAAGCGCCCGGCCTACTATTTCACGGCCACAGCACTACGCGATGCCGACTGCACCAGATGGCTGCGCAAGCTGTGCTCCTCCACCTGCAGGGTTGTGATCAAACAATGAGACTTGCAAAACGTACGCGAGGCATTCGATCAATCAACGAAAGAAACATCACTGCTGTCTATTATTACCTGCAGTGCAGAGACCAACCTAAGCAGCTCGACGCACTCTTGCAACGTAGCTTGCTCTTCCCTTGCCACAAGCACCAGCTTTGAGATCAGTGACGCCGTGTCCTCAGCCTGGAGGGAGCCAATGATTAGCACAGGTGAAATCGTCCTGAGCTTATTTTTCACGTGTTTATTAGCTAGCCTGTTACCATCGGACTGGATGATCTTGTCACTGTCTTGGCCGTCAACGTGAGCTCAAGAGCTTGCTGCAGAATGGTCGCCAATGGCGCTAGGGATACCTGTGTCGAGTTGCGTGTTTCATTCATGTTGCTATTGTTGACAAAAAAATATTCATTGCTGAAAAATGCAACCAAAATACCTTGGCACCATTGGTGACGGGAAGCCTGCAAACGGCTGCTCGGGCGCAACCCACTGTTGAGGCCAGGGCGGAGTCATGTGCGGTCTGCAGCTGCTGCCCCCAGCTCTCCAAATCTTTTATCTGCAGGCGTATTCATGACCATCTCATCGTCGTCTCA
Organism: Zea mays; assembly: GCF_902167145.1. Taxonomy (NCBI): domain Eukaryota; kingdom Viridiplantae; phylum Streptophyta; class Magnoliopsida; order Poales; family Poaceae; genus Zea; species Zea mays. The sequence goes on along the minus strand of NC_050096.1, from coordinate 251,868,340 downwards.
GAAACAGAAGTATCAATGCGGAGTCTTTTTAAATGGTATACAAAATCGCAAAATTCAATTGGGTATTAACTGAACCTGGAAATAGAGCACGGTGTCTAGTTTAATCTTCTGCTTCTCCTTCTCAAGCTGCACTCGCTTCCGCGCCACCTTCCCTCTCATCTCCGACACGCTTGCCCACGTGCCCATCAACTCCAGCTCGGCGCTGCCCGTCTTCCTCTTGCGGACGGCGTCCGCGTTAGCGTTCGCGAAGCGCCACTGCAGGAGGCGGCAGTGCGCCATCCTCACGTGGTGGCCGGCCTCCCCGCCGCTGCTGCGCGATGACGATGGCACCGGCGAGGACAGCAGGGTGGCCGTGGCAGCGGCGGCGATGGACGCGTCCTCGGCCGCGTGCTTCCGCCGGTGGAAGATATGGCCCCACCCCAGGCTGATCAGGCTCTTCTTCCCTTTGCTCTCCGGCACCGTGGCCAGCGTCGTCGTCGTCGCCGCCTGCTTGAGCGGCGACCCGCTGCGCCGACCCGGCGAGAGCGCCCACTGCGTGTTGCTCGACCCGAGCAAGCGGACGGAACCCGTGCGGGGGAGCAACGGAGACCGCGGCTTGGACGCCGTCCTCGGCGTGGTGGTGGAGCCCCTGGAGGCGTCGCTGCACTCCGACCCGGAGCTGGCGACGTCGGCGGCGGCGTCCAGGGAAACGGCCATGTTGCCGAGCCTGCGGAGGTCCGACGGCGCGACGCGGCCCGGGGTGAGCGTCACGCCCGCGGGCCTGGTGGACGGGAGGAAGCGCATGGAGCGGCCGAACGCGTGCCCGGCGCCCTTCCCTGATGCCTGCTTCCCGATCTTCCTGGCCTCCGCGTCCGCGTCGGCGAAGCGCGGGACCTCGGTGCAGCTGCGCTGCCGGGAGAGAGAACGTGGCGAGTCGTCTTTGACGAGGTGGTCCGCGAGGGTGGCCACGGACGGCGACGGCGGCGGAGGTGGCGCGGAGGACAAGGGAGACGGCGGGCGCGGGGCCTTGCTCTTGCCGCTCTTGTTGCCGGTGGACGAGGAAGGCCAGAGCGTGCGAGCGATCGAGACGGCCACGGGGGATGTTGTGGCGCCGGGTTCCGGTCGGGAGACTGAGCGCCGGGCGCTCTGGCGGACTGGCGAGAGCGCGGAGGCGGGTAGGGGCGACCGCCCAGGCAGCTCCGCCGTGCCGGAGGCGGACGTCCACCGCTTCGACGACGACATGATGGCACCAGCGCGATGGTCAGGCCAGGTAGAGCTCGGCACGCCAGGTGTGCTTTGGATAAGCAACGACATATATGATGCTCTCGCGTTGGACGTGGGCATCGGCACTCTGGCCGTTTGGCGTAGCAACGGCCGGCCGGCCGCTAGCGATCCAGAGCGAGGCCGGCCGGCGTCCGAGAGGAGAACGAGTCAGCTGCGTGTTCCGCCGTGCAGGACAGCGGACGACGCCGTCGCCCCGTGATGAGAGACAAATGGAAGAGCATCCTTGATGGCTCGGCGACACTACGCACGGAGACGGGAGACGTCGACACCAGAATCGAAGCAACAAGCGAACAGGTGATCTGACGACTCACAGAAAGGGAAACAAATCATATTCCATTCAACAAATTCGATTGATATATGCGATGCGTGTGTATCTTTGCTTCAGCTTGATATATAGAAACTTACATCTCTAGTTTTTTCCATCCATAAAAAATTCTCCATCTGTGCGTGTGCGGGCGGGTGAGCGCGGGGACGAACCACGTGTTCTGGGACCTCGTCCATCCGACGGAGGCCACGTCGCGGAAGCTCACGGCCATTGCCTTCGACGGCTCCCCGCGCCATTGGTTTCACCCATGGATGTGAGGAAGCTGTGTGGCTAGCTTGCAAGCCAGGAGCGTTGGCGTACCATTGTCTACTATACTACTGTTAAGAGCATCTTCAACAACTCACCAATAATTCATCTTCAATGTGAGGTTATCTTTTGTGATCTTTCTCGGTTCAGGTTACGATTAAGCCTTTTCTTAATATAATATTGTGAGGCGGTTTTTCTCTACTGACCAAGTTTATGTGACGATATTAGTGGCCATGCACCAATACTGATTTTGTTACTATTTGAAAGACATGCTCTAGCAGATCATCAGTACTCTCCCTCAGTATGTATGACCTATCGATCAAAATACAATTTATTTATTTTCTTTTTTCCCCTCTTCCCCTGTCTCATCTTCTCCCACACATCGTCCTGACGACTGAAGCTGAATATTGCCAAAGCCTTTGATAGTGCTAGATGAGATTATCTGCTTGAGGTGTTGCATCAGTTGGGTTTCGGTGCTAGATGGAAAGCCTGGGTTTCAATTCTCCTCAGAACAGCCAGCTTCGCAGTCCTTAGGCAGTTTTTTCAACCATGGCTGGGGTTTGAGACAAGGAGAACCTCTCTCTCTCTCATTTGCTTTTCATTCTTTCCATCGACCCCATGCAGAAATTGTTCGCCATGGCATCTCGAGAGAGTGCCCTTACCCCTATCCTCTCTCTCATTCTGCAAGGAGAGTGAATCTGTACGCGGATGCTGCTGCTATTTTCTTAAATTCGAATAGATCAGGAGAAGTGCATGTCACAACTCTGCGGTACCTCGTAGTGCTAGACTCGCTAATGGCCCTCATATGCAGATCATGCAGCGGGCACAATGCAACCTCTGTCACAAACTTGGCCTCTTGGCCAATGACGGAACTCCTAATTTTGATAATGCTTTCCAGGACTTTCAGGCTTGGTTCCAGAAACCATTATCTAAGGAGGTAGGGGCGACTTTGGAAGCCCTGTTCAACATTCATATGCCGGACACCGAACACGTTGACAAGGCACTGATGGGAATTGCAGGTGAAGCTATAGAAGAAATACATGATGAGATGGATAATCTGCAAGCGGAAGCAAGGAGCAATGCTGCAGCACGTCTGGTGGCTGTCTGGTTCCTTGCCAGCCTGTCCGGGTGTATTTTGGTTTTAGATGATGTACTGCAACTCAGTTTTAGTCCCTTTTGCAATCGGCTGCGCTGAGCTGCTGGTTGTGGGTTTTATTTTGGTCGAGATGTTGTACTGCATCTTAGTTTCAGCTTCAATTACGAACAACTCCGGATATGTTGCGCTGCTGCTAGCTTCCAGCCTTGTTGTAGAATACTATTCCAAGGCAATGATGGCCCTTATTAATTTAACAACTGTTAATTGTGTGCTGCTATCAGTCTGGGGTTCATCTATGAATTATGTCAGATTTTAGCATCCTCTCTTGGAATGTTAGGGGGCTAAATCAGCAAGCACGCCGCGATGCGGTGCGTGAATTGATCTCTGCCACGTCCTGCCACCTTGTCTGTTTGCAAGAGACTAAATTATCAACAATCGATAGGTTCACAGCAGATGCTCTAGGAGGGCCAAAGCTCAACAATTTCAGATTCAAGCCTGCTGAAGGAAATAGTGGAACCCAGGGAGGCATCCTTTTGCTTTGGGATAGTGACGTCTTAGACCTGTCTAATGTAACTGTTGGGGAGTTCCACTTATCTGCAAGTGTGACACTTAAGGATCGCCGAGCTTCCTTCTCCCTAACAGTCGTCTATGGGCCAACCTGTAGAAGCCGCAAGCCTTCCTTCCTTAGAGAGATGAACGATCAGAGACCTCCTTTGTCTTCCCCATGGCTGATCCTCGGTGATTTCAATTGCACATACAAAGCTAGTGACAAAAATAATTCTAGAATAAATCATCGCCTTATGCAGTTGTTCAGACAAGCTCTCGATAATTGCGACCTAAAGGAAATTCCTCTGCAAAATAGAAAATTCACTTGGAGCAATGAGAGGCGACACCCCACTTTGGTCAGGCTTGATAGGTTCTTTTGCAACCCAGAGTGGGAGGAGTTTTTCGACAACTATGGGGCTGCACACTCTTTCATCTTCAGTCTCTGACCACTGCCCGCTGCTTCTATCTAATAATGCTAGGCTGAGGCGTCCGTGCTCCTTCAAATTTGAGAATTTTTGGACGGTTTTACCGGGTTTCAAGCAGGTGGTCGAGCACGCTTGGTCGAAGCCGACCCAACATCATGAACCTTTCCATAGACTGTATTATAAACTCCAGAGCACAGCCCGGGCGCTCAGGGGATGGAGCTCCATGCTTGTTCCTGATTCTAAGCTGTTCATGCATATGGCCATGGAAGTTCTCCTTAGGCTAGACCTAGCACAAGAAAATAGGCGGTTGTCGGACTTCGAGTCAAGTCTCCGAAGCAGACTGAAGATGCGTATCCTTGGCTATGCTGTTATTGAAAGGGCACAGAAAAGGCATAATTCCCGTATGTTAAGCCTTAGATTCGGTGATGCCAACACCAAATTCTTTCATCGAAAAGCTAGCTCCAGGAGGCGAAAAAATTTCATTCAACGACTAAAGGTCGGCAATGGATGGGCCCTCTCTCATGAAGACAAGGCCCAGGAGATCCAAAACTTCTTCCAGAATGCGATGAAACAACCACCGCCTAGGAATGTTGACCTTAACTGGGAGATTATTTCTAATAGGCAACATAACCTCTCCAGCTTAGACGCGCCTTTTTCAGAGGTTGAAATTAAAGCAAGCATCGATCTTCTGCCTGCCGATAAGGCACCGGGACCCGACGGCTTCACCGGCTCTTTCCTCAAATCTTGTTGGGCCACTATAAAATACGATTTCATGGCAGCGGTGAATGCTTTCTACAACCTTCGTTGTTGCAACCTTCATCTAATAAATTCGGCCAGCATCATCCTAATTCCTAAAAAAGATGGAGCGGAAACAGTCGGGGACTTCAGGCCGATAAGCCTAATTCATTCATTTATTAAGATTATTACCAAAACACTTGCTCTTCGGTTGGCTCCGAGAATGAATGAGATTATCTCTCCTTTTCAAAGCGCCTTTATTAAATCACGGAGCATCCATGAGAACTTCCTTGCTGTGAGAAGCATGATTAGGCGTTTCCAGCGTAACAACTCACCAACTCTATTCATCAAGCTGGACATTGCGAAGGTATTTGACTCTGTGCGATGGGACTACTTGATATCCTTACCCGACAGGTGGATTGACTGGATTGCTACAATCCTTTATACTTCATCCTCAAGAGTAACCGTTAATGGGGTGCCTAATCCTCCTATTCGCCATGGCAGAGGCCTTAGGCAGGGCGACCCTCTCTCCCCCCTTCTTTTTGTATTGGCGATCGACCCGTTGCAAAAAATCCTGAATATTGTTGCTGAGTCTGGAGCTTTGAGCAAGCTGGGGAACCGCTCGCCTATCCTCAGGATTTCGTTGTATGCCGATGACGCGGCTCTGTTTGTTAAGCCAAAAAAAGAGGAAATTGAGACAATTGTCAGTTTGCTGACCTTATTTGGAGAGGCTTCTGGTCTGATGACCAATTTTCGAAAGTCCACAATTGTGCCCATTTGTTGCCAGGGACTACCGCTTGACGACATTCTTGACGGCCTCCCTGCTGGAAGAGCAACCTTCCCGATCCGATACTTGGGTCTGCCTCTCACTTCGACTAGGCTAAGGAAACGAGACCTTCAGTTTTTGGTAGACAAGGTCTTGGGCAAGCTGAGTAGTTGGAATATGAGGAATTTCTCGTTGGCGGGCCGTTTGACTCTTGTTAAAACGGTGATCACCTCGCAAGCAATCTACATGCTATCCGCCCTTAACGCGCCCAAGGAAATTATAAATCTCCTTGACTCCAAAAGAAGACAGTTCCTTTGGGCGGGTTTAGACAGGCTAACTGGAGGAAAATGCAAAGTTAATTGGAAGCGTGTGGCGAGGCCAAAAGCCCTCGGGGGCTTGGGGGTCTTGCATTTGGGTGCTTTTGCGCGTGCCTTGCGCTTAAGGTGGTTATGGCAAATTTGCACATCTCCTTATAATGCCTGGGGAAATTTGGAAACGCCTTGCACTAATGTTGATTGTCTGCTTTTTGTGGCATCAACAGAAATTAAGATTGGAGATGGCTCCAAGATATCATTTTGGGATAGCGCTTGGGCAGGGGGAAGGAGGCCGAAAGACTTGGCACCTAGTCTATTCTCCATATCAAGACATAAGGGCAAATCACTGGCAGGGGCGGTTAGGGACAATGCGTGGATCACAGATCTCGCACTGCTAGGCAGTGTAATTACGACCCACCACCTTCATGAGTTCTTTATTCTTTGGTCCGAGGTTCAAAAGATCCAGCTTGACCCAGGGGCTCAGGATATCATCACCTGGAAATTCACTGCAGACCATCGCTACTCAGTGAAATCAGCATATTTGGCGCTGCTTTTAGGCTCAGTTCGCACTAACTTAGACCTCATCATTTGGAAGAATTGGGCGCCACCAAAGTGCAAGTTTTTCAGCTGGCTAGCGATTCAAAATCGCATTTGGACTGCCGACCGTTTAGCTACCAGAAATTGGCCCCATTCCCCGACTTGTGTTCTTTGTCAAGGTGTTCTGGAATCAGGTCTGCATCTATTTGTGGAATGCCGGTTCACTAAACGGATTTGGGAGGAGATTGCTGTTTGGGTTGCCATTGAGGATTTGAAGCTGTCTAACTGGGAGCTATCTCACACGCTGATGCATTGGTGGGAGAACTTGGCTATGATATCGGGGTGTAGCAGAAAGGGGCTCAGATCATTGTGATCCTTGTTAATTGGATAATATGGCGGGAAAGGAATGCGAGGACTTTTGATCGCAGGTTTTCGACCAGTCAGCAGATCATAACTCTGATTAAATGCGACGCGGCAGCCTGGATTGCAGCCGGGGCTAGGCAATTAGCTACCCTTTTATCCTCGTCAACTTAGCTAGGTTGCTTGTTGTGTGTCTTTTTTAGTTGCTAAGGGATGCTTAGAGAGTATTGTTGTGCTTGACATCACCTGTGTATTGACTCTTTTGCCTTAAGGCATTTCTCTTCTTATCAATATATAAGACAGAACTCCTGCCTGCTTGTTAAAAAAAAAACTCAGATTCTTACTGCTTTTAGTGAAGCCTCTGGTTTAACTGTCAATCTAAGCAAATGTGCAGTATACCCCATATGTTGTGACCTCTTCCAACTAGAGAATATTACGCAGCCTTTCCCGTGTGCAATCAAATCCTTACCGTGAAAATACCTTAGATTACCTCTGATTTGGCGGCCCTTGCGTAGAGCGGAGTTTTCAATCCTTGATAAGGTGGCTAGAAAATTATCAGCGTGGAAAAGAAAGCTGCTCGACAAATCCGGGAGACTTACTCTAGCGAACTCAGTACCCTTGCGTAGAGCGGAGTTTTCTTTCCTTTGAAGAAGTGGGTCATAGAAAGCTTGACAATATCAGTAGGTCTTTTATTTGGAGAGGATCAGAAAATGCAAATGGTGGGGGCATTGCTTGGTGAACTGGATCAGAGCAGCTAGGCCAAAATATCTTGGCGGTTTGGGAGTACTCGATCTTGAACGTTTCAGTCAGTCCTTGCGACTAAGATGGTTATGGTTCAGTTAGACTGACTCCTCTAGGCCATGGATTGGATCTAAAGCACCCAATGACAACACTGACATTGCTCTTTTCCGTGCTTCAACAATTTTCACAGTCGGCAATGGACAAAAGGCTAGTTTTTGGCATGATTGTTGGCTTTCTGGGAAAGCACCGATCGGACTTGGCTCCAGGTCTATATCCTCTAGCTTGGCGAAAGAACAAATCAGTGCCTGAGCAATTAACTAATCTCAGCTGGACTAGAGGGCTGTGGAGGTATGGAGGATGGAAAACACACAACAGTTTACTGAATTCATCTATCTCTGGAACCTTCTTGAGGGCGTTCAACTCAATGATCAACTGGACGATATCCAGTGGATTTGGACTGACAATGGCGCCTACTCCTCCAAATCAGCTTATCTTGCGCAGTTTAAAGGGTCTTTCTGTACCTTCAGAGCAAAGTAAGTGTGCAAAGCTCATGCGGAAGGAAAACACAAATTCTTTGCCTGGCTCCATATTCAGGCCAAGATCCTCACAGTTGACAAACTCCTCCTGAGAAAATTGGCCTTGCAATCCTGTGTGCGTTCTTTGTGATCAAGAGCCGGAGATAGCTATGCATCTATGCATCAAATGCCCTTTTGCCTTGGAAGTGTAGGAGAAAGTCAGGTCTTGGACGAACAATCTCGTAGTGCCTCCTAGCCCGGACCCGGACACGCAAAGCATTGAACTATGGTGGGATTCGGCTCTTCACAGCAGATCCAAGGCTTACTGATGTACTTTACCTGGAATATTTGGAAGGAAAGAAATCAGTGCATCTTTGACGGCAAATCGACTTCGGTTTCGGTGTTTTTTTTCAGACGACACAAGATGAGATGGCTTTGAGGCGAGCTGCAGTTGGGCATCCATGTGTACCTTATGGCGTGTTCGTTTGTTGGTGTTAGTTTTGAGTTTATCCATTTATGTAATTTCAACTTTGTATGAACTGTTGCTTTCTCCCTTCCTTAAATGAAATAGCAGAGCCCCTGTCGTTTGTTTTTCTTTATAAAAAAAGAGCATCAGCCCCGCCACCCCGTGAGAACACGAGCCTCACTCAGATCCCAATCTATCGTCGCCTACTCAGGCAGCATCAGCCCCCTCTCCATCGCGCTTTGGCCTTCATTTGGGAATCCTCGGCCCAACATTTGATGTTGACATGTTGTCATGCGTGAGCCACAAATGTTGTCATGCGTGAGCCACTCATCATGCGTCAATTCCATGTTGGTGGTGCGCAGGGTTGACAATAAACTCTAAATTTTACACTATAAAATTTAAAAATTGAATTGAATAAGGTTTAGATTCTATTTTTTATTGATTTTTAAACTAAAACTAATTGAGGGCCCTAACTTATTGTGAAGAAATATTTGGATGGTGATATATTATCATCTCTAGTGGTACGTTTGGGGTGGTGGAGAGAAACAGATGCCAATGTTCAGCCTTAGCCTCAGCCTCGACGTCCGCCCAAGTCCTCTAGCGAGCCATGAACTAGTGCTGAGAATTCTCTCTATCCTTTATTAACTGTTATTGTAGAAATATATTGATCAATCTTTTTAGAATTTGACTTGATATATAAAAATATTAGCAATATTTGTATCTCTAAATAAGTTTATTACAACAAATAAACTTAAATATTTATCAGATAATTTAATCGAAGTGAAATATATTTAACTTTCTAGGAAGCCAAAAACGATAGTTACATAGGGGACAGAGGGAGTAGGTCAACACCGTCCAGAATTAATAATCTATATCGCTGTCTCTTTGACTCTTTGTCGTGTGTGAACGGCATCCAACACAATACACACAAACAAATATGGATAGCAGGAAGCATGCTGGCATACAGATCATATTGATGAATGACGATTCTTGAGAATGTGAGAGAATTGCTTGACCTTGGAAGCCTCATAACAATAACATGTAGCAGGCACCAGGCAACACACACGTCGCTAGCTCTAGGCAATACTACATAACTAACTAGGCAGAATATCGATTCCTTTGCGCGTTTCCATCAGTCCACCTCGTTTTCGGCACGCACCGCCCTCCGTACGCGACAGCTAGCGCGCGGTGGCACACTAGCGATGGGGAATTTGGGATCAATCCGCTCGAACTGCCATATGGTGCTATTATAGATGTCTAAATGGGCGGGCCATGTCAACCCAGTCCGGATTAGCTAGCGGGTCGTGCTGTGCCGACCCACGAGCCCCAAGCGAGACCAAGCACGACCCGCTAGTGTCGGGGACCATAATTAGGAGTACTCCCAAGACTACTAAACTCGGCTGTTAATCACCATCAGCACAAGCTGCAGAAGTCTGATGGACGCAATTCAGGTCAAGGCTCCGTCCACTCAAGTGACACGATCTCGCCTCGCCCGAGCCCAGCCTCGGGCAGGAACAGTAGACCCAGGCGGATTCACGCCTCGCCCGAGGGCCTCCTCAAGCAACGGGCGCACCTTCGACTCGCCCGAGGCCCAGCTCGGACAGGTTTCGCAGTGAAGCAACCTTGGCTAGATCGCCTAGCCAACCGACCGTATCGCAGGAGCATTCAAAGCAAGGATCGCCTGACACCTTATCCTGACGCGCGTTCCTCAGTCGACCGAAGTGACCGCAGTCACTTCGCCTCTTCACTGACTGACCTGACAAGAAAACAGCGCCGCCTGCCCTGCTCCGACTGTTGTGCCACCCGCCAGGGTGAGGCTGACAACAACTAAGTCCCGCCTCAGGCGCCACAGGAAGCTCCGCCTCGCCCGACCCCAGGGGCTCGACCCCCGCCTCGGCCTCAGAAGGTGGACTCCGCCTCGCCCGACCCCAGGGCTCGGCCTCGACCTCGACCTCGGAAGGTGGACTCCGCCTCGCCCGACCCCGAGGCTCGGCCTCGACCTCGACCTCGGAAGGTGGTCTCCGCCTCGCCCGTCCTTGGGCTCGGACCGACCGCGCCACAGGGGGATCATCATTACCCTACCCCTAGCTAGCTCAGGCTACGGGGAACAAGACCGGCGTCCCATCTGGCTCGCCCCGGTAAACAAGTAATGATGGCACCCCGCGTGCGCCATGACGACGGCGGTTCTCAGCCCCCTACGGAAGCAAGGAGACGTCAGCAAGGTCCCGGCAGCCCCGACAGCTGTGCTTCTATAGGGCTCAAGCGCTCCTCCGATGGCCACGACATCGCATGCACAGGGCCCTAGCGCCTCTCCGACAACCACGTTGGCATGTACATAGGGCTCTGGCTCCTCTCTGCCGGACACGTTAGCATATTGCTACACTCCCCATTGTACACCTGGACCCTCTCCTTACATCTATAAAAGGAAGGTCCAGGGCCCTCGTACGAAAGGGGCGGCCGCGCGGGAGGACGAGCTGACGAACAGGCTCTCTCTCTCCCTCGCGAACGCTTGTAACCCCCTACTGCAAGCGCATCCGCCCTGGGCGCAGGATAACACGAGTCGCGGTTTCCTTTCCCCCTTGTGTTCCATCTCGCGCCGACCCATCTGGGCTGGGACACGCAGCGACAATTTACTCGTCGGTCCAGGGACCCCCAGGGTCGAAACGCCGACAGTTGGCGCGCCAGGTAGGGGCCTGTTGCGTGTTGACGAACAGCTTCTCGTCAAGCTCCAGATGGATAGTCTCCATCAACCTCTTCAGCCCGGGACGCTGCTCCGTTTCGGGAGTCTCGAGTTCATGTCCCTCGACGGCAGCTACGACATGGTACTCCTTCCTCCGTCGCGCGACAGCGACAATGGCGGCCGTCAACCCGCCCGGCGGCGGCGGACTCGGCGACGTCTTCTCCCCATGGCGGAAGAGCCGCATCCGGGTTTGTCCCGTCGCCTTCCTCGCCGCAGGAGAAGGAGGCGGGGCAACCACGGCCAAGCAGGAGGCGGCACCTCGTTGGTTGTCGAGCGAGTCGACGACGCCGACGCCCCAGCGGGGGACACGTCGGGCGTTGACCTCGCGTCTGAGACGAAGACGAGCGTCGTTTCCTCGCAACACGCCAACCCCAAGCGGACAGATGACGCCAGCACGCTCGCGAAGGACTTGCTGGGCGTTAGCCTCGTACCTGAGATAACGGTGCAGTACGTCCCCGACGCGACTTCATCACCATCCGTCGATCAAGAGGTACCGTCCGTTTTCCACCCTGTGCCTGTTAGATTCAGCTTCGACCCACCAAGCGACCCCGCTTCGGTGGATGCTTTCATAAAGGCATATCCTAACCTTCCGGGGTACCATATGTGATCAACCTAGGACCGACTGACGGCCGTCTCGACCTACGGGCCCCCGGGTTCCGAGGAAGATGACGAGCCCGACTCTGGTTGGGATTTCTCCGGGCTCGGTAATCCTAGCGCCATGCGAGACTTCATGACCGCATGAGACTACTACCTCTCCAATTGCTCCGATGATGGCCACAGCCTTGACAACGAGGGCTGTGGCCCAAGTCGCGAATGTTTCCACGTCGATCTAGGGGGTCACGACGAAGGCAACCACCTTGGTATGCCAAAGGACGACGATCCCCCTAGGCCTGCGCCTCGCGTTGACATCCTTCGGGAGCTAGCTGTGGTCCTAGACCCTGCGGGGGTCAGGACACATAGCTCGAGCAATTCCGCGAGATGCAGAACAAGCTCGACGAGGAAGCAGGACAACTTGTGCAGCTCCAGCAAAACATCGAGCAGTAGTGGGCAGGCCGAGCACTAGCCGGAGAAGCGCGTCATCAGGCCCAGGACGTCCAGCACTGCATCGCTGACGATGCCAGGGCAAGGCTACCCCTGGCTTCCAGTGGGGTCGGCCAGAACCTAGCTGCAGCGGCAATACTACTCCGAGTGATGCCGGAGCCATCCACCACCGAGGGGCAGCGTATCTAGGGAGAGCTCAAAAATCTCCTGGAGGATGTCGCGGTCCGATGGGCCGAGAGCTCTGCCTCCCGAAGGCAAGGGTACCCCCCGGAGCATCACGTCGCGACTTCCCGATTCATGCGGGAAGCCTCGGTCCACACCGGGCGCACGTGGGACGCAACGCCTGCAGCCCCGGGTCGCCTCGGCAATGAGCACCACCGCCGCGACCGTCGAGCCTACCTCGACGAGAAGGTGCGCCGAGGCTACCACCCCAGGTGTGAGGGACGGACAGCGGGGAGGATCGGAGCCCCTCGCCCGAACCACCCGGTCCGCAAGCTTTCAGCCGGGCCATACGACGGGCGCCGTTCCCGACCCGGTTCCGAGCCCCGACTACCATCACTAAGTACTCGGGGGAAACAAGGCCGGAACTGTGGCTCGTGGACTACCGGCTGGCCTGCCAGCTGGGTGGAACGGACGATGACAACCTCATCATCCGCAACCTCCCCCTGTTCCTCTCCGACGCCGCCCGAGCCTAGCTGGAGCATCTGCCTCCTGCGCAGATCTCCAACTGGGACGACCGGGCCAATGCGTGCTCGGGCCGGGCTGGCCCGGCACACACAGTTGGACATGTATAGACCCTGTCGGGGAGGAGAGATCCTAGGGTGTGTCTTGGTGGCGTAGGTAGACCACCCAATACGCCTCTAATCGACATAAAACCGTACAAAGATGAAAATTCGTGGTAGAGGGAGGCTAAACTAGAGCTACTCCTAATGCATAAAGTAAAAATAATAAGTAAAATTGATTTGATCGATTGTGGGGGTTCAATCGACCGTAGCCCTTTATCTATATAAAGGGGAGGTCTGGACCCGTTACAAGTAAGTTCTCGAGTTAATCCCGCATTTTTAGCTAATAAATCTCGCAAGAAATCTGGAACACTAACTATGTGATTGGTTGTGGTATTGTAGTAGAATGGTCCGGCTTGGCCAGTATGTAAACAATCAAGCTTCTTATGTCCTAGGTGGCTAGGTACATGAGTAGACTTTTGTTTGGTTGTTTGCGTTAATATATTCAGATTGGATATAGTTAGTGTTTGGTTGTTTGCATCAAAATAAAGATCACATAAAATAAATAAATAAATCTTCAATATTTATATAATAAATGTGGTATAGTTTTGTTTATAAAAATGTTAAGAACATATATCTAAAATCAGTTTAGTGATTGGATATTTGATCTAAGAGATATGGTAAAAAAGCTAAAGAGAATATTTTTGGAATCTGTCTCATGGCATAGAGGTGCATGCCGTCAGCCTGCATCCGCTCAAACGCAGGTACGCACGTATGTAGCGAGCCTGGCCCGATCTCTGAATTTACATGCGCTCGGCTTGATACACTTAACCAAACATGACATGTTTTGAAGATCCACGGGTGCAGGTGCAGGTACAGGCTAGATGCTTGAAACACTCAACCAAACATGACATGCTTTGAAGATCCACTGGTGCAGGTGCAGGTACAGACTAGATGCAGCTAGTCAAACAGACGCTAACTGATTCTACGCATGTGCGGACAGTCCACGTCACTATGACGAATAGTTCGGACCGTGGACCGTTTGGCTTCATGGCCCGCTGGGATTTTTTTGTTGAAACATTTCAGCTAGCTAGGCACACGCCGCACACCTCATGGTCGGGTTTTTCTAATATCCTCCCCGTCGTTGGACACGATCGAGCGCCGGCTTGTTATTGCTGAATAATAAAATTTGGGATGGACGTGGACCATGTGAATACGTCCCGCGGGAGAGGCGGGCGCACGGCGAATCAAACAGACAGGTAACAGCAGAACCCATCGGCCATCGCCCTATCGGTATCCGAAGACGGAAGCTCCACCCCGTCCCACACGCTCGCCGATTGCCTGCTCCCGCGCGCGCGGCGCGCCATATGCCCACGCCGTCTTCTCCACGCGCCACACATCTGATACACACTCGTACGCTTGACAACTGCGTACGTCCACCGCTCCGTCCCCTCTCTCCCGGTACACACCTTAGTGAGCAAGCTCCATCACTTGCTAGCACTGCTTCAGGTCCTCACCCGGCTCTCTAGCTATAAATTGGCCTGCCCAGCGGCAGCGAGCTCACACATTCATCCATTCATCACCCATCGTGTGCTTCAGCTACTACGCATAGATATAATTAATTAAGCGCGGACGACGACGTACGTAACAGTATGGCTGCTGCTGCTGCTACTGTCGTCACACCATCCTCGCCTCGCTCCATGGCTGTTGCCGCCGCCATTATTGCCTTCTTCTTCGCGGTGACCGCGGCGGCAGCGTCGCCGGTGCCCGCGATCTACGTGCTCGGGGACTCCCTGGCGGACGTCGGGAACAACAACCACCTGGTGACGCTGCTCAAGGCCGACTTCCCGCACAACGGCATCGACTACCCGGGCCAGAAGGCCACCGGCCGCTTCAGCAACGGCAAGAACTCCGTCGACTTCCTCGGTACGTGCGGTTCCGATCGATACGATTTTCGATTCATCTGCATATGCATTCCAATTTGGATTTCTGATCGACCAGCTTCTTTCTCATCACGACATTATTATTACTTTTATTGTTTGGAGCTTACTTTGCATCGATCCCAGCAGGCCAGTGGTAGGCTCATCACTCACAAGGTGTGAGCTCACACTGTTACTGCGCTCTGCTATTCTTTAGTTTTTTTTTTGTGAGAGGTTTACTGCATCTCCTATTCTATTTGAAGCTAGTACATCACAAGATTAGTAAGTCGACCTAAACTAAACTTCGCACATGGTCTGTTTGGTTTTCTGTCTAACTTACAACAATTTGGCTAACTTTTTTCGCTTAAGGTTAATTCTTTAATTTGGAGATTAACCTTATACAAAGTGTGACAAAGTTAACCGTGAACCAAATATGTCTTATAAACACAGCACGCTAATCAAACTCTGTTATAGGAGGGGGACTGGAGAGAAATATCTTCTGAACAATGTCATCATTCATCAACGTTCTGATAATTTTAAGTACAGTGTCACACTATCAGTACTTTGTATTTTAGTGTACGCATGTTCTTTTATTTCGGACCTGTTAAAATAGGTTTAAATTTCACAGGATTGTCTTGATGTGACAGGCAGCCGAGCAGTAACTAGTGCTGTTGCATAATAACAGTCTGAATTTGGATAAATTATTAATGCAAACAACGCTTTATTTCTTGCGTTCCCTATCTGAAAACCAGTGGTCTAGGTAGCCCAATAGTAAAATGTATATATGAGATATTGAGATGCATCTAGGACCAAGAAAAATCTCCATATTATTCTTCTTGTTTCTCTATTTTTTGTTTGGCTTCATGCACATGCCTTCCTTTTCCTTCTGAAATAAGAGACGCAGAAATTGACTCTTGGTGATCAGTCACCAGTCAGATAATGATCCCACAGGTTGGCATCATTCTGCATGCATTTCACTTTCGCAGCTCGAATACATTCAGAAAAGAATAGACCAGCAGAGCGTGTGGGCGCGTTAACGAAATTCTTGCAAACATGACCTGTCCTCCGGTCCGAGTTTGATGTCGACAACTGAATTTCCTACACACTAGAATTGATTGGCGGTATTGTTTTTCTTTTTTTCTTATCCAGTTATGCTTGCATGCATTGACCGACTGATATTTAGGCCATGTTTGAAACCCTAGAGCTAATAGTTAGTCAGCTAATTAACTAGTTGTTAGTTGTGAGGTAGCTAACAATTAGATGTGGTATTAGCTAATAGTGTTTGAACCCAACAATTAATTTTTAGTAGCTAACTATTAATTTTAGGCTCTGTTTGGAACCCCCTAGAGCTAATAGTTAGCCAACTAATAAATTATTAGCTGGGTTGAGCCAGCTAATGAACTAATTGTTAGTTGTGAGGTAACTAACAATTAGTTGTGATATTAGCTGATGGTGTTTGGAACCAAACAACTAATTTTTAGTATTTAACTATTAGTTTTAGAGGTTTCAAATAGGTCCTTAAAGCATCTCCAGTAGTTTTATAAAAAAAAAGCTTCCTAAAGATATATAGATGTGAGGAATTGCTAAATGATAGTAGGGTTTAAAATAATATATGTTCTCCATTTGTTCCCTATTTTAGCTGCCAAATATTTCAAAGTATGTCAGCTAGAAACTCTTCTCGCTCTCACGTTTTAAAAAGTTTTATGTTCTCATCAAACATGATATTGTTCTTGCAATGGTTCTAAAATTCTGCGTACAAAACAGACACAAATCTCTATGATTCATCGATTTCAAACATGGCCTAAATTACAAACTATAGAAATAAAAAAGTGTAACATGCAGCAAATTTCTTTTTCACGTAGTAGCCCGAAGTTTATTAATAAAAAATAAAAGAGAATAAAAACAAAATGAATATAATAATAATTTCGTAGAAAAAAGTTCTTTAAGGAGTCCCTCTCGGATTGCTAAATGTGGGGACAAGAAAGGATAAAATAGCAACTTTTAAATTTAGCCACATCGATTAAGGTACCCATTGAAGATGTGTTTTTTAATAACTTCGTAAACTGAGATTTAGGAACCTTTTTACATAAGAGAATTGGAGATGCTCTTAGAGCAAATCCAATAGTTCTCTAAACAACTCTCTAAATTTTAAATTTAAAAAGTGAACATAAAAATGCTTCTCCAATGGTTCTCTAAATGGACTTGTTAATTTTACTTAGTTGCTATTCAACTCTATTTACTCTCCACATTTAGCAACTCGGTAACAACTCCCTAAATGCAGTTGACGTCAATTTCTTCACACTAGCGTGATTATTTTTCCCTTTCCTACACAGTGAGGTAGCCAGGTATAGCACGCTCTTTTTTCACTTTCTAGCATAATGAGGTAGCTAGGTCAAACACATATGACACTAGTTTCTCCTTTACCGTCGAACCCAACTTCCTCATAGGTTGCGTCACCGGACCACCACTCCTCCATAGTTCATATCGATCGGCCTTTTCTCTTCCGTCCTCATATCCTCTGCTCTCAACCTTCTTGTCAGGCAGATCTCATAAGGGCAGAGCCGCTAAAGCTAGATTCTAAACCCTAAACTACTTCCTAAATATGAGCAATTATTGGAGACTAAGTTATTTTTTTACTTTCAATAGCTATTTAGCAACTTGCTAAACATGATTTTAGCAAGCTATTTTTAGAGAACTATTGGAGTTGCTCTTAGAAAGCTAAATCATTCCGTTCCGTATCTTGGGAGGAAAGTTTTAAATTTAGTTGACACATGCACATGATGAGTTAAGTTTGTACATCTTTCAGAGAAATTCAAACATGTCATATTTGTCATCATCCTTTGCAGCCGAAAACCTGGGGCTGGCGACCTCGCCGCCGTACCTCGCCTTGTCGTCGAGCAGCAACCCCAACTACGCCAACGGTGTCAACTTCGCTTCCGGTGGCGCCGGAGTCTCCAACCTCACAAACAAGGTGCGCCAATCTCAAATCATGATTGCTAGTATTTGAGATGGGAGAAAAGATGTCGGACAAGCATGTATGAATGATACGATCCAGGGGCGAATCTAGGGGGGTTTATCAGGGTCAGCCGACCTCGATAAATTTTATAAATCCTTTAGTAAAATACTGTTAAAATTCATAAAAATTTATATAATATAGCAAAGCTGCTTTTGATGACCCCGATTATATTATCGGCTAGATTCGCTACCGATACGATCGATGATGATCTATATGATATCGATGTTGCGCACGCATGTATGCAGGACCAATGTATCAGCTTCGACAAGCAGATCGACTACTTCGCGACGGTGTACGCGTCGCTGGTGCAGAGCCTGGGGCAGGCGCAGGCCACGGCTCACCTGGCCAAGTCCCTCTTCGCCATCACCATCGGCAGCAACGACATCATCCACTACGCCAAATCCAACTCCGCCGCCAATACCAAGCAGGCCAGTGCCAGTGGCGCCGCCGCCGACCCATCGCAGCAGTTCGTGGACGCGCTGATCCACATGCTCACCGGGCAGCTGCAGCGCCTCTACGCCCTGGGCGCGCGCAAGGTGCTGTTCCTGGGCACGGGGCCCGTGGGGTGCTGCCCGTCGCTGCGGGAGCTCAGCCCCGCCAAGGACTGCAGCGCCGAGGCCAATGGCATCTCCGTGCGCTACAACGCCGCCGCGGCGTCCCTCCTCGGCGCCATGGCCGCGCGCTACGCGGACATGCACTACGCGCTCTTCGACTCCTCCGCCGCGCTGCTCCAGTACATCGACCACCCTGCGGCGCACGGGTTCACCGAGGCCAAGGCCGCCTGCTGCGGGCTCGGGGACATGAACGCCAAGATCGGGTGCACCCCGCTAAGCTTCTACTGCGACAACAGGACCAGCCACGTCTTCTGGGACTTCTACCATCCCACGGAGACCACCGCCCGGATGCTCACCAGCACGGCGTTCGACGGCTCGGCGCCGCTCATCTTCCCCATGAACATAAGGCAGCTCAGCGCCATATAGCTAGGCCACCAGAATTAGAGTGGTGTCCTTCTACCTTGTATATGTTGTTGTGTATCACATAGTGGCCTTGGACGTATGTACGTCGTCCTAGAAGAAATCAAACGATATAGCAAACCTCATAGAAACTTGCATATCTCCAAAGAATGTATGAATTCTAGATTCATATACAAATTAACAAATCTCATAGAAGCTTGCATTGGCAACGCACGCGTTTAAAGAATTTGAATTCTACCTTAAGTCAAAGTCAACTTATCTTAAGTATAACTAAGCACATAAAAATTATATATATATGGGTCCTATGGGTCCGTTTGGTTGGGCTGTGGCTGTGGAAAAAGTTGCTGTGGGCTGTGAGCTGTGGAAAAAGCTACTGTAGGCTGTGTGCTGTTAAAAAGCTAAAAATCGTTTGGTGGAAACCACTAAAAGTCGTTAAAATTTCTTCGATATATGTTTTCACAGTTCCATACAAAAGCCACTAAAAGCAGGTCCAGGGGTGCTTTCAGTTTTGCACTATGAGAAAGTCGGCTTTTAGAAAAAGCTGCTTCCTGGATCCAGCCCTTTGGTTGGCTTTTGGCTTTTAGAGGGCAAAAGCCAAAGCCAAAAGCCAAACCAAACACACCCATAATTTATCATCTACTTTGAAGAGCTTCACCCAGTCGGTAATAATCGATGAAGCTATGATATATGTCAACTAAGGTAAAGCTTCACCCAGACCCAAGCAATCAGCCAAACGATCCATCAAGCGAACTAGCTAGCACACCAAATTGCCCTGTGTCCGTAATCTACTAACGGGTCGTGTGCCACGCGCGCCCTTCCACAACCCACATGCGCCCACCCATGCGCCATGTCATCTTTCGGTAATTTGTGTCCTTTCAGTCATTTATCGCTCAATTTCAGTAATTATCAGCAAGCACAATAATTGTTATTGCAAAAAGAATAATTACTAACGAAACATTCAACAATTTATCACTTCAGCAGTGAAGAAACGACCGATAATTACTGACGAAACGTTCAGTAATTACTGGCGTTATGCTCTTTTAGTCATTCATCGTTTAATTTTAGAAATTATCAGTAAGTACAGTAATTATTAGTGCAAAAAATTGCTAACGAACCATTTAGTAATATATCAATTCAGCAGTGAAGAAACATTCGATAATTATGGACGAAACATTTAGTAATTACTGACATTATGATCTTTCAATCATTCATCGCTTAATTTCAGCAATTATTAGGAAGCATATTAATTGCTAGTGCAAATTGAATAATTACTGACCAAACATTTAGTAACTTATCTCTTTTCAGCATTGAAGAAACGTTCGATAATTATTGATAGAACGTTTAATTATTAATAACAAAATGTTCAGTTATTCTGATGAAACGTTTAATTATTACTAACGAAATATTTAATTATTACTTACGAATATGAATAACCGACGAGTTGGATCGAGCATGCGGGTGGTAGGGGAGCGGATCATGGACCCATCGCGACGTGGGTCTCGAGGCGACCGGGCACCGGATTTTTTGAATTTTAACTTTTTTTTGAAAAATATTCACGTTTAGACCTCTGGATAACTTAATTTTATTTTTAGACCCTTTGCTTTGCGCTACAGGCTGTGGCATCGAGGTAACACGTCTTGGCGCCATAGATCTTGACATGGAGGTGCAAGCTTTACTCACGACGAGAGACTGACATGGCACCAAAATGGACACGTTGCAGGTTTACAGCGACCTCTGCTCTCTCCGTTGACCTGCTGCACTGCACATTAGCAGTAGTAGTACACTAGTGTGTACTGGTACTGAGGTGGAACGTTCAGCGACAGCGATGTACTCAATCCGACACGAACAATGGCAAAAGCCAGGACACGATGAATCCTTGACTGGAAGTATAACTCATGGAGATCCCCGCGGAATGGCAGCTGCAGGCGCGGGCCGGACCTGGAACTGTGCAAGAAACAATAGGAACTTGAGATGCTGTAAAGCTTTTGATTGTCTGATAAAAAAAATCGAGAGCCGCTCAATCAAACTAAACGTGACGTGGGAAGTCTGCCGCTTAAGGCCTTGTTCGGTTATTCCCAATACACATGGATTGGATGGGATTGGAAAAAATTCTTAAGAATTTTGACTTGTTTGAGATTCAAACCCATCCAATCCCACTCAATCCACATGGATTGAGAGCTAACCGAACAAGCTCTAATAATGCCGTAAAGCTGATGTAACAAAGACATCAATATACAAGTAAAGAATTGGGACCCGTTTTCTCTCTACGTGGAAGATGGGTGAGATAACTGCTGAGACTGACTGAGAGCATCTCTAGGAGCTCCCCAGAAAAATGGCTCCTCAAAATCAGTTTTAAGGATATCTAAATAATTAGTGTGGGTAGATTTTAATCTTTTCTCCAACAGATCACTTAAAGCGGCAGATTGTTTTTAGGGAGCTAAAAAATCCTTAGGGTGTTTTTGGTTTGGCTTTTGGCTTTGGCTTTTGCCCTCTAAAAGCCAAAAGTCAAACCAAATGGTTGAATCTGGAAAACAGCTTTTTCTAAAAGCCGACTTTCTTGTAGTGCAAAATTGAAAGCACCTCTAGACCTGCTTTTAGTAGCTTTTAGGTGGAACTGTGAAAATATATATGGAAGAATTTTCAGCGACTTTTAGTGGTTTCTACCAAACGATTTTTAGCATTTTAGCTGTTCACAGCCCACATCAGCTTTTTTCACAGCTCACAGTCCACAACAGCTTTTTTCACAGCCACAGCCCAACCAAACAGACCCTTATTTGTAGCTACAAATGAGGGAGTTTTAAGGGCTATGAAAAAGTTTGGAGCGATTTAGGGGAACTGTTGGAGACACGTTTTTGTGTTTTTCCAAAAAACTGGATTTATGAGAGACTTCTGGGGAGCTCTTGGAGATGCTCTGAGAGCTGTGTATCACACAAGCCGTGGTGGGAGACAAGAGCTCGGCGTCATGATTCATGACGCGGAGCTCGGCCACGTCAGTGCAATATTAGCTTCTCGTCGCTAGCAGAGCACATACCTCGACGTTAAAATCTATGGCGTTGAACAAAGGTCTAAAAATAAGATTAAGTCATCAAGAATATAAACGTGAATATTTTCAAGAAAAAGGCTAAAATATAAAAATTCGGCGACCGGGCACATGAGGCTAGGTGCGCGCCGGGACGGGGTGGGTGCTAGTCCAGATGAAGCTTCACCATTAACTAGGTATATGCCCGTGCGTTGCCACGGGAGTTAAAACAATGAACATGCACTTTATAAAGACAACATCAACGACCACACAAAGTAAACTTAAAAGAATATGTGATGTAGCCAACAAACATCCAATTGATAGGTCCAACCAAACACATTCATAAATCAATCACAACTGCGGAGCTAGTTACTATTAAATTCATGATGACTACACACTACATGTGCCGCCCCCATAGCCACAATGGACTGTAATGCAAAAACACACTACATCGGTTAAAAAACAAAAATCGTTCTACATCCAGTTGTTACAAGCCATTGGTGAAACCCTTGACGAAAGAGAAAGAGCTATTCTCGATGACAAACCAGAGAACACCATAACATGCCATGAAAATCAAACGAGCCAATTTAGTATAAGATTAAATACCAAAGATAAACAAAAGACACAAAATCCTATTAGGCTACCAAAGAGAAGGCTCGTACAAGACCACAGTTGGCACAGAGAACAACTGAAGAAGAGTATAAACACCAAGACAATCAACACAGTGAAGTAATAGAAATAATAGAAAAGGACACAATTCTAAAAGATTAGTAAAGAAGAGTAGAGAAGTTAAAAAACATTCATTATAGTAACTACAGTATTCAAATTCATTACCACGGCTGCTGAAGAAAAGATGTATGTTAGCCGACCGTTATCCTATTCCATTCCTCCCAAACTTTTAGAACACTGCCTAGATGTAGTATGAACCAAGCACTAAACAACAATACTAATTATAATCGACACTAAATAATATAGGCAAACAACAATATGCTATCTTGAGACTAAGACTTCACCCCTAACAATCCTAAAAATTGAATAAAGCACGCATTATAATAGTAGATAAATGTTTGGGAAGAATGGTGCCAAACATCTTTATGGTGCCCAACATAAAAATTGAATCTTTATGGCTGCATTATAATAGTAGAGAAATGTGGTCAAAACTTAGAACGTCATGTGCTCTAATACAAAGTTTATAATAGGCTACTCTTTTTTGTGGGAAGCACACATAATAAAGCACGCCTCATACTCTAATGATGGATTATATAAGCACCATATATTTGCACACAACGATTTATCAAGAGAGATGCTTTCTATAGTACTCGATTAGAAGCACCAGGAGCTGAAGCAGTAAAACAATGCAGAGGAGGTGGCAAGAAAATAATTTTAGCTTTCCGATAGCAACACTGAACTAAGCAAAAGCTTCAACCTAAAAGAACTCTAGCAACATTTGCATAATTCATTTATGTCAATATATACAAAACTCGAGTGGGCAAACTATATAAGACTGCTTACTTATCTTGTCCCATCTGGATGGCATCATGCTCTGTCACTGATTAGCGCTGCTCTTGCCTGTTCTAGTCTTCCTCCTTGGCAATCCTCACCAAGCAGTGCTGCAGGCGTCGGAGTTCTGTCCAGCTCATTAGCAATCTTCCTCTGCATATCAGCTAGGAGGGAGGGATACTGCTCGCAGAGATCACCATCTATCACATCCTGTAACAGACAAACACATCAGTAACAACATGTTTCAAACTGCATGTGCAGTTCAGCTGTAACAACGAAAAAACAAACATATCAAATTGTGAATGAGCAGCAGCCCACCTCTTGTTGTCTCCTGCTTGATCTGGCCTTCCCACCTCGCTGTAGTCCTGTGCTGCGCCCTTCTGTCCTCCAATCTCCGTGTCTCCACTGGTAAAACAAAACTGGGAAGGAAGACAACCCAAAACCCGTGATAAATATGTTAGTCTAGGATCCATTAAGTCTGTGCATCCTAGGAGTAAGTGGGACGATCATCAATAGATCTTAATAACATGGGCAGTAAAGTTGAGGTAAATTACTCAGCTTTCGGACTCTTCTTTCTTCTAACTGATTCTCCCTTTCTCTCCTTCCTGATCAAAAGAATAAACAACCATGAAACTGAACTTTTAGAACAGTTCAGGTAAGAACATGCTTGGTGTCAATGGACAGATATGCCCGAGGGGGAGCAGGTCACCGCGGCGATGGATGAGTAAGCAGCGGCGTCAGGGCACTCAATGGCCAGATCTGGCTACTGTCTCCGCGGAGGCCCGCTCGGCGTCGAGCTCATGCCGCAGCCCCCGTGTGGCGTCCTTCGCGGCCTCCCTGCGTCGCAGCCGCCTAGGCATCCTGTGTACCCGTCTCTTGCCGTTATGCGGCCACGAACATCCTCCTGAGCCCACGCATCATGGCAGAGAAGAAGTGGGGAGTTCAGGCAGACAATGAGCTAGCAAAGAAGTAGAGAAAGAAGTAGCTTACCTCAGACATCATGAGCCATGGAATGGCACCCATACCAAACGAGAAGGTAATGACGAAAGACTGAACATATACAGTTGCACGGGTCATTATTTTGGCATAGGTTCCACATTTGTATCCATTTTTTCAGAAGAAACAAAACTGACACATACCACAATACCAACAAGGGAGATCATTCTTAAGATGTAGTACGAGTTAGAATCCTATGAAATGTTATCCTGAAAAAAAAGAACCATAAAAAAGGATTAGAAGAAACCTCAGTAGATATTGTACAGGATCTGCATAAGGCACGCATTACCAATAAAGTTTTATCATCTTCTCACTCGAATCCTAGATAAAGAAACCTGAACATACCTTGAGAAAAAATACCACAGAAATGGCAAGAAGGCATAGAGTCATGCCAGAGGTAGAAATCTGTCATTTGAAGACAATGCTAAGTCAATAGTTACAGAGAAAACATGCATGCTAGTTATTTCACAGGGAAGCGACAGTTACAATGAGAACTGAGAAGGATGCGTCGTCCAGCTCTGTCTAACAGCCATGTTGTAACTCCAGTAGCAAGGACCTGACGAAATGCAGTGATCGGCTCAATAAAAATTACAGATAAATTGTACTACCTCCGTTCTTAGATATATGACATCGTTGACTTTTGAAATCAGCACTGGTAACTGAAAAAAATCACAGGTATGCTAAGTGATGCTGTTGTCTGATCGATCAGCAAGAGAGTACACTTAACTGTAGGCTGTAGCGCTAGATCTTAAGTTACATGATCAAGATGTACTGCAACTGCAGAAATAACCATCTAGCACTGGTAACTGAAGAAAAATCACAGGTATGTTGTTGTTTTGTCAGTGTAGCACTGCAGAAATAACCATCTAGCAATTGCAATGCCCTAAATTTATGGCGGAGACATGCACAAGTAATTGGGGGAGAAACACGACCGTTTTGGAAGAAATTTTAACTTCCAAGTTTGTTAGACATACACATCACAACAGGAAAACAGATATAACTGAACGATCACAAGAGAAGGTTACACTATAGAGAATCCAAGTATTCCTTTCAGCGCTCATGGAAAACGGAAAGAAGTAAAGCCCAGACCTGGGTAAATCTTCTGGAGATAAAACAGTGTAGTTATACCATCTTCGTTTTTCTTCTGAAGTTCAGCCATGTTGTAGAGTACAATCTCAGAGTAATATGGAGTAAACACACTGCATAACAAAACATGAAGACACAGAATGTAAGAAAATAGTATAATTGAACAGCCAAACCAGGGGAAAAATGCACAGAACAAAATAATCAAATTGCAACCAAAAGAGAAGTGGCAAGTCCACAACTAAATGAACAAGCAATTAGACTAAAGGAGCCCCACCTAAAGGAGACCATTTCCGAAACAAGCCGTGCAACAGGCATTTCCATGAACAGTGAGTTCGTAAAGAACTGAAGTCTTCGCCTTCCTTCTAAATTTTTAGGGACAGTTGCAACAGATTCTTTAATTGTCAGAAGTGAATACAATCTCTTGATCAAGTCTTTCTGGGCAGATTACAAAAGAACAGATCAGACTAATGACTAAAGAAAAATGCAGGCTACCAAAAAATAAAGACACAATAGCAAAATGTGCATTCAGTACTTAGAAAATACCAATTTGGGATAATTTGGCCACTTGAGTTTATTGAAGAGGCGACCTTCAGCCCTTGCTAAATTAATTTGATCCCAGTCTTCAATGTGGCCACTAACATATCTAAACAAAGGGCTTTAGCAAAGTGAAAGTGTAAGGGCACAAAATCTGAGGATAAGGTAGAAGGAACACAGACAAACAACAGACCTCATATCAACCGAAAACGCTTCATGATGAACAACATCATATAGGTCTTGAATAGCATTAACCAAACCTTTTTTCAAATCACTGGACTCCGTCGTACCTCGCTACAAAACAATGTTCTCATAGTTAATATTCACAAGCACACACTTGAACCATCCAAAATAAAATGTTCAATTAGTGAAAACGCAAGTGACACATACACCGTATTTTACATCAGAAGGAAAATTTTGCCACTAACAAACTGCTGGAGAAAGGTCGATACGGCTGTGGTTAGGGGCTAGGAGGTTTTGGCATAAATTTGACGATCCATGGATTTTACTCTATATTCTACTGAAAAGATAGAAAAGCAATATTATAGGAGATTTCTAAAGGGATTTTAAAATTGTAAAGGAAAGCCAAATTTGAGATTTGACTCATGAATATGGTGATCCTGTAGCTAAGTTAGATAATTGGCTCGCCAATAGGGTGATTGCATAGTAAATAAGCCTCAGAAATACAAAGAGTCAACTTCCCTAAAAAAATACCAAAACATCATACATACCAGTATTCCCAATACAACAACAAGCTTGGCAATAACATTAAGCAGTTTTTTTGAATTGAAGATCACTTTGAATGGTCCGCTTCGAAATGCTGTCTCGGATACCACCATAAATTCTTTCCACCCTAAATTTTCCAAAAAAACAAAGCAACATGAAAATATGTCAAATTTGTGAGGTGAAATGAAACATCAGTGCCAAATTATTGTGTTTGCTGTTGTGATGGGCCTTGGCCCAGCTCATGTATTTCCCTCTGTGAAATATATAATACAACACACCTTGTTTTCGGGTTACGGTTTCCAACATGTTATCTAGCCAGCAATTTCTCTTCTCTTAGCCATCGTCGGCCTCTCTCCGACCATGGATGGCGCTCCCCTCATCTTTTCCGTTGTTGGGAGGTCATCGTTGCTAGATATTGGCATGCAGAGAACAATGTCTGAATAAAACTTTGATATTTAGTAGGAAAAACATTGCAATGATTTGAACACTATCTTTTCCCTAATTACAACATATATGTGTTACCAAGCATTAGAAAAAATATGTTACCAGAACTTACATGCCAATTGGTGCAGACTATCAACATGTTGCTTCTAAAGTCTGGGTTCTTTTTGCTCACTTGGTAATGAGGATGCTTCATCAGCTAGATATATTGGCATGCAGAGAACAGTGTCTGAACAATCACACGAAATAAATAGACCAACTTATGAAGTACAGACCACAGAGAATGCAAAATAAGTGACATTGAGATAAACCAAAAGGCAACACTGGGTTGATGTTCAGTGCCAGTGGCATGTTATCTGCAAAGTCAAATGGACGACACAACCTAGGGATCAGACGATGCAAGGCATCAGCTGTACGGTGGGATCGTTGGAGAGGACAGCCTGCACCATTGCCAACAAGCCATCGAGCTGCATAGGACAACACCAAGAAAATCATATCTGAATTCGACAGATCGAGTGCCACCCCGTGAGGGAGTGAGGGAGGGGGACACCGCTCCTTCTGCTATAGCCGGGAGGAGAGCCACACGGCCGCCAACGCCGTCCCGCTGGACGAGGCATCCGTGCCCAGGTTCGTGCACGACACCGGCAACGTAACCGTCATCTGTGCCATCGTCTCGGCGTCCTCGCTCGCGGTCGACCCCACTGCAGTCGGCTCTGACGTCAAGAGGTCTGAGATCCGACAAGGAAGCGCAACCAAGAGGGTACAGTGACTCAAGGCAGAGGGCAGGGAGGGCGAGCGTGGAAGCGGCGAGGTCCCAGCCATTGAAGTATGTGGCGACCCCGAGGCCCTACCGTCAGCGTCCATGGCTGGAGATCTGGCGGCCGGTGGCGAGGAAGGAGGGGAGCGAGGGTTTCCTTGGAGACCTTTCTGAGACGGGGAAGGCGAATCCGGTGCGCATGAGAGAGTGAAAGAAGAGGGAGCGGTTGCTGCAGTCTAGAGACATCGCGTGGAGGACGGCGTGGAGAGAGTGGAGACTGGAGAGAGGGGAGAGGAGATGCAGCGACACGCTCGTCGTCGTCATCAAGGGTGTGGGATGGGGCGTGGGATTTGGGCGCCGTGGCACCGGGCGGAGGGGTGCAGCCCTCGACGGTTAGACGAGCTTTGGCGACCTCGAAGCGCGAGGATCTAGGAGGGGGAGGGGTTGCGATGGACGATGGCGGCCTCGGGAGGAAGATGATCGAGCGGGCGGATGTGCCTCTGGAGAGCGAGGTTCCAGCACACGATTGAGCAGGCGGGTGGTCCTCGGGAGAGCGAGGATCAAGCGGCGGTGGTTGCGATGGACGATGGCGCAGGATGGATGGATGGTGCAGATTTACTGGAGGCAGAACGACAGAACAACAGAACCAGCAGAGGCAGACTACTTTTACTGCCTTAATAAGTAGTATAATAAGTATTCATATATTAAATAAAATTTCAGAATTGTTCCACTTCTGCCATACTCTAGAAGAAAATATGATGCACAAGGTATCTTAAGAAAAACATCATGCTTCGAGCTCATAAATGATGCATATTCTGATTCGTGTATGAGGCAAAGAAATATCAGAGTTGTAAGTAGATATTTAGATTTCTTACTGTCAACTCATAGTGCTAGCATGTCAAATTATTATGACAGAAGTAACTGCCTATCTTGTGAAATAGAAACTTTAGTGAAAATAACATAAAGGGGAAAACCTTGTCCTCTTCAGAAGTTGTGGTTGAATTCCATGGTAGCCGAAAGAATAAACAAAACCTGCAAAGAAAAATAGGCTATCCAATTATCAACATGGCAAACTTATTTAGATAATGCAGTAAAGGTAAATGGTTTTGTATAGGCACTAAAAAGGAAAAAATTAGCTGCAGAATTTACCTCACTTGCTTAAGATTTCCTTCGCGTTTCTTTCAACTTCTACAACTACAGAGATCAGGACAGACACCTGAGATCACAGAAGACCCTAATGCATGTTCCACTTTCAGAATTAGCTATGTAATGCAAAATAATTTCACAACAGTTGTGATAAGTGGCTATAGCCTCTATGGAGGCAAAGGTCGATTACGTTTTCTCACCATCTAAAAAAATTATTTTGATCAAGCAAATAATATTGCAAAGAATAATTAAATAAAGCATATTGCCATAGCTACTGCCCTGCCATCTACTGGCCAAAGCTCCAGCTTGCACAACAGCACAAGAACGACAAAAGGCAAACTAACACATTAGGCAATGACATTAAAATATCCAAGCCCGCTATTCAAGCTACATTGTAATGGTAAGCGACGATTAATTACATTGTATAAATCAAAACAGGACAACATACTAATGCTTGACCCTTGATCCAATGAAAAGGGCTACATTAACCCTCCAGCTGATGTAAACCACTATTAGTGGAGTCACGTAACTACAAGTGTTAGTCTATTGTTGCTATTGATCCTAAAAGAACAAGGGAGCTTGAGTCATTTTTTGCTACTGCTGGGATGAAAATACAACCGTTGGGGGCTGTTGGCGTTCGGTGAGGAGCCGCAGCTGGCCGCTTGGGCGAAGGGGCAGAGAGGGATCGTTGGGGCATCGAGGGGTCGAGTAGAAGCATGAGTGTGAGATAGGGAGAGGGATGGGACCTTGATGTGCTGCGTCATCGACGACCCTCTCCATGGCGATCCTCGACAGTGGTTGCTCCCCGTCGCCACCACCTCTGCCAGGCTGCACCATGGGCACGACGCAGGAGAATCAGTTGGAGCACCACACCTACAATCACCGGGCGCGGAGAATCAGTTGAAAACATGTAGAACCCTACATACCAATATTAGAGAATTTTGATTGTTACTTCTATTATTATTGTGTAAAATTATGAAATTAGGTATCAATATTAAATAGAAGATATTGTAGATGATCCAACTGGAGTTGCTCTAACAGCTATATATCAAATATTATACCTTGTTGTACTCAACTCCCAGTTTACTCTATTGGGTCATAATCATATGGATATCTAGATGGCATCTAGGTTCAGTTTGTTGATATTGGCATTTTTTTCCTGTTGATAGGAAGCAAGACAATTATTGTTTGGACTGAATTGTGCACAACCTATTGAGGCTATCTCACTGCATGCAAGTAACTTAAACATATAAAATAAAGAATGTTCTCATATGAATATAGCATAATAATAGTCATGTAGCTTGGTTACTGTTTGAGTCTTTCATCAACACAATTCATTTACCGTTTATCTTCAAGAAAGTAGTACACATAAATTATTCCTTAGTGATGATCCATTTTTATCTTTTTTACATCGTCTCTTTGTTTTTTGCTGCTAGACTCTCAATACCCGAGTAGCTTCTTTTTACAATGAAAATTGTAGTTTTTGTAACAGTGGACAGTTGCAAGTTTGAACCCACGTAAGTTTGGTTTATTTCCACTTAGTCTCCTTGTCTTTGGTTCTACTGTTTTTGTGGCCTTGAGAGGAGTAACAATCAAGTTTTGGTGAAGAATATGAAGAATGAAATATTGGGGATGGTAATAAGAGAGTTGAGATCTTGGAAAATGTTGGGCAGCTACCTCTTGCTTATGGTCTTGCTGTGCTTGTCAATTATTTTGAGGACTTCAAAAAATCTAGAAAGTACATTTCTGTGTTGACTATGTTTTTTGTAAGAAGGTAAGAAGCATATATGTGGTGTATGGAGGCTAAAATTTATCATCCTTGTTTTTATTGGCATATCATTTGCAACATTTCATAGTCCTATTTGTGGTTTTTGTAAGGCAAAATACCTTTTTTGTCTTGTAAGGAAAAATACCATAATAAAGTCCAAAAAAATACAAAATTCTTTTTGTCTACTTATGAAAGTGTCCAATGTAACAGAGCTAGAGATTACCAGTTTTCCTCCTTGTAATTCAATATCTTTGCAGAAGCGAACATGCAAGGGTTGAGGAGCAGTTGGAGGAAAATCTTCAGCTAGTATTGCAAATGGGCGAGCCGTTTTATCAAATTTGTCTAAGGTGATATATTTCCCAACTTCCTGCAATCTCTAGTCCATAATCGACATTGTGAAACATCATAATCAAGTAGACTAATATTAGAATTTAGAAGTGACATTGGGCCATGAAATACAAGAGGCAAAATTATTTATGGTAGGAGAGATATAACACCGAGACAAAAGCAAAAAAAAACACATCATGCAAAAAAACGGGGGAGGGACATGGAAGTAATATATGACCTTTCCATGCTGCACTTGGGCTGTTTTTATTTCAGCCCTCAAAGTCTCAATTGTCACAACATGTGCCTCAAGTTGTTCCCTGAGATCCTGAATCAATTTAAGCTACTAAGTTAGCAAATTACAAAGGTACAAAATTATTGTCATATCAAAGGAGCCAACTTACAACATTAGATTTTTCTAGTCTTCGGACATCATCTAGTGAAACAGGACCATCAGGAGAACCAATACCAAGACCCTTTAACCTCTTACTTCCAGAACCACCCTCCACTTCAGAATCAAACAAAATAACAGTGCACATATCAAAACTTGTAGCATAGCATGACCATCAAACGATGATAACTATCAAAACTTGTAACATACTGCCTCTGTTCCAAAAATGAATGCAATTGTCACTTCAAGTAATCAAACAAATTCAAGTTTGACCAAATTCATACAACAAAGTACTAATATTTATGATGTCAAATAAGTATCACCAGATAAATTCATAGTAAACCTATTTTGGAAATATAAATATTTCTATTATTTTCTACAAACTTGATCGAACTAAAGGAAGTTTGACTTGTCCCAAACCTACAATTGCATTCTTTTTGGATGGAGGGAGTAGTCATGATCACCAAACAATAAGATAGAAACTCCTCACCTGACTTCCTTTTAAGAATGGGAGCCCCATTCTCTACACGACTGATTGCATTTCCCGGTAGATAAATACAAAGGAATTGTCTGCAAAAGCAACATACAACTTGAATAGAAGATTTGAAACATCAATCACAACATAGCAGTAATAAAATGCCACAGAAACATTATGATGAACTGAACACAGAGAACAATAGTAGCACACAGTGCGTAATGAATACCTACCCCAGTAAACCCAGTATGAATGAATCAGAATTATTCATAGGATATTACCGTCATGAGGAGGTGATGATAATGATATAATGTCGCCATGATTAAGCTTGACCGGGGATGAATTTTTCTTGGCCTTTTCCAGTTGATGAATGTGCCATTTGAGCTGCATCAGAGATTAGTTCAACAAATGTAGGAAAAGAAAACAGAACTGACAGATAGAGGAAGATTCAGAAGAAGAAAAAACACCTTCTGCTATGTTGTGGGCATCCCAGCGGCGGTCGCGGTCGAGATTAGTTCAACAAATGTAGAAAAACACCTTCTGATAAAGAAAACAGAACTCTCCCATCCCAGCGGCGGTCGCGGTCGTCCCTCATCGGAGCAGGAGGGGCCGCATCAGCATCCCGCTCGAGCTCAAGGCGGAGGTTGCGGGCATGGTCGGGGTCGTCGGGGCGGGCGAGCCCGGGGAATTTGGCCGACTCCGCGCCAGTAGAGCCCTCGGCGACGGTGGCAGAGCTAGGGTTGGAAGCAGTAGGCTGGAGGATGGCGTGGATGATGGTGAGGAGCGTACGGACGAAGTAGTCGGGGAAGTCGGCGCCCTTCTCCTTGAGCTTGGCGTCGAACTCGGGGACGGTTTTGGAGTCGCGGCCGAGCTCGGTGATGAACTCGGCCAGCACCTTGTCGCCGACGCCGATGTGGGTTTCGAGCTCGCAGCAAGGACTTGTTCTTCTTCTTGCCTTCTTCGACGGCGACAGCTTCATCGTGCTGGTGGCCATGGCTCTTCCATTCGTCCTCGCCGCGTGGTGTAGTGCAGGTCGTGCGTGCGTAAGTGGCAGAGCTGACGGAGCGGTTGAGGTTGTGCTCGTGGGGAGGAGGTCGAGGAGTGCGGCGCGCAGGGAGGCCACCACCCACACCGAAGAGGATGGCAGGCGCGCTGGGCTGCACAATGGGCCGCACGAACCACTGGGCCGCACGAACCACTGGGCTGTATAAACTGCGACGCTGCTATGGGGTTTTTTTATTAGTGCCATACCGGCCACGGAGAGCATCGAAACGTGGCTTATAAGCATTAGTGTATGTTGTCTATTGTTCATACTAAAAGCATTAGTGTGTTGTCTGTTATTCAGATTTTTTGGCGGCGCGAGGCTGTCCGTCGATGGCAGAACGGGTCGGTGGCAGAACAGGTCAAAGGCAGAACAGTGAAAGGCAGACTACTATTACTTACTTAATAAGTAGTAGAGATGACAAATAACGCAAACCTCTCTTTCTTTCTCTCTCTACATATACTATTTTTCGTAGCCTCCAAGAACAATGCTAAAAGTCTCCGAATAAGGACTTTTAGCAATAAAATTCTGAAGTATTTTAACAATGTTTTCGGTAATATTTGTGGATACTACTCGAACAGTTTCTTTTTTATCATGTCTGCGTTTCTTATAGAGGTTAGTAAATCAGCAATAGTGTCCTTGCCCATAAGACTCTAATTCTAGGTTATTCCTAATTTTTCTATAATCAACATGTTTTGTCTTTTCTTTAAATTTAGGATTTTAAAGCATATACGTGAGACAAAATCAAGGCCGTTCCACTCACCTCCAACAACAGCTCGTGTAAACCTTCCTCATCTTTTCGCCGTCCCGCATCCAGGGCGATTGCTCCCGCGAATTTACGCGAGGTGAAATTCCCCCAATTCTGTCACTGGCGCGCGTAGCACCTGTTTATCGCGCCCATTTTCACCATCGCGCGCTTTGCGTTGGTATAGGGCAGGAGCCTTCGGTGAGAGAGGCCTGCTCGGTGCCGGAGGAGGCGGCGGCAGCGTCGACGCCAGGTTGTGGGAGATGCCGTCTCCAACGTCTGGTGGTCCGGATCTACAGGCGTAATCTCGCCGCGACAACCAGAGGGTGCAAACCAGGACTCCGACGGTGGTGTGTACCTGCGAGGTGCGTCCCTGGGTCAAGGAGCAGCCCAGCCTCCGATGTTAGGACGTGCTGGAGTCGATTCGAATCCACTTGGAGCTGCTTGTTAGTTGGATGGCCAAATAGATTGGATGGGCCTGTAAGAACATCTTTTCTGTTATGCTATCAAAGGCAACAAATAGATGCTAATAGCAGATGCTGAATGTTTGTTGCACCTCCCTTCCTCTGCCCGTGTGGTGCTGTAGACCCTCACTTTTCTGTTTTCTTGTCCACTAGCTCTAGGTTACTGCATGTAGCTTTGCTTCTTGCTGCTTCTACATCGTTTATAGAGTATTAATAACTTGCTGCTTTTTATCCCCTCTTCTATTTCTACAACTCTCCTGGACTGAACTAGATGGTTTACCATTTACATAAGGGCAGGCTCTCCTTTTCTGAATGCCAAAACGTGAAAGAAACAAAAGCATGGCATGTTTAGTGGCATCTACCCGTCTAGGCCCTGTTTGGGAACAAAGTTTTTGAAAACCACAGTTTTTGAAATACTACAGTATACTTTAGTCATGACAATACCGCAGTTTACAATACCGCAGTTTTGAAAACTGAGGTCCAGACCTAAGTTTAGAATAGCTTAAAACTACTATAGTATTTGCAATACTTCAGTTTTGGAAACAGAGATTTTAGCCAGCTTGCCAAACACCATTCTGTATATAATACTGCAGTATTTGAGAATATTGCATTATTCTTCCAAAACTGTGAAAAAACTTCACTCCCAAACACCCCCCTATCTGTGACATGCTGGGCAGCATCACCAGGAGCAGCGTAGAGGACGGGAGAAAGCTTCAATAATTTTTTTGGTTGCGAGTCTTTTTTAGCTGATCTGCACAACTTGCTGGCCTGCTTTGCAAACAATGTTTTGTCAGATTTGTTTCAACAAAGTTGGTGTATTTACTGTAACAGAGACACCACTTGCTCCTTCCCCAATTTCAGAAAATACGCCAATGCAGCGTCACTTGGCCTATGTTCTGTGCTACATTCAGTACTTTCTTTCTTCAGCTGGGAGGCGATGCAGCCGCTGGAACATGTGTTACATTCCGTAGTTTCTGTTCATAGTAGTATCTTTCTTCACCTGGACATAAAATCTAATTTGTTTTCCTAGGACAGAACTGGACAGAGATCATCCATGTGGATCCATAAGGCTGATTGATGGTTCAAAACTGTAAAACGAATGCTAGTGCCTTTTGTCTAGACAACATCATTGTGCTAAAATTAACTTTATAATAAGTTGCGCTTATTGCAAGTAACAAAAAGTAAAAATAAATTACAAGTAACAAGAACTTGGCGAGTTGGTCTAATAGGCCCAGATGTTGGTTAAAAAAATATTAGGGAACATATTAGCAGACTGATGTGGTTTTATATTTTTTAGCAACATTTTGTTTTTCAACAACCCCGGGGAAATTAAGTGCTCCTTTGCAGTTGCTAGGCTGGCTCCAGCAAGGGTCCCTAAAGGGTCCTCTACCCTAAATATAGAGGATTAAACGGTCATCTACGCTCTGCAGGAGCGTCCTCTAAACACCCTTCTAAATTTAGAGGACGCTGCTGAATTATCTATATATAGAGTTTATTTAAACGGTTCTCTATCCATTTGAATACCTTTATAACCGGTTTAACAAAACTAAAATATGTACAATACATTTAAGAGTATGACAAATAGGTACGTACAAAAAATAAAAATAAAAAATGTCTTTAATATAGGTATTTGAGTATAGAGGACGTTGTTGAAGAGGAAGGAGATATAGAGAATATAATCTTTTAGAGGAGACCGTAAAAGACGGATATAGAGGATGGATATAGAGAACGTTGCTGGAGACCTTATAGTCCTTATCACACTCTATATTTCAATCTCCGATCTGTAAAGAGTTGAAGCAAACGTTGAAGCAAACCTTACCCTAGAAACAATATGCGAATCGGTAACCTCGTACCGGACACGGACGCACTGCTTTTAAAGCAGGCTCTCCACTCGGAAGAATGTGTATGCTAGTTTCGTTCCATATTATAAAATACAACATATATTAGACTCGTTTGGTTTGGGATGACTAAAGTTTAGTGACTAAAGTTTAGTCATTTTTAGTCTCTAAAGAAGCAAACATGGTGACTAAAGTGGGGTGACTAAACTTTAGTTCTTTAGTCACTAAGAGGGTGACTAAAAGGGACTAAAGTAGTATTTTTACCTTATTTGCCCTCTCCACTTTCTTCTTATAACAAACATCCATTAATTAATATGGGTAAAATAGTCATTATTCATAGCAATTAATGATCTTTAGTCCGGTTTAGTCACTGGAACCAAACGAAGTACTTTAGCGACTAAACTTTAGTCACTAAAATTTAGTCTAGTGACTAAAGAAACCAAACAGGGCTATGATCCTATCACATTATTTGTTTACTGAGATTATTGGGTGGTTAATATTCACCCAGTTTCAACGGTTATAGGTAAAAACCAAAAAAAATAATTTAAAATAAGCATCTAATAACCTGCTTATGGATCATTATAATTTTGGTATCTAGATTATATAATTCGTCTCAATACTATATATTGTTTATTTGCCTCTTAACTTATTTAAGCTAGATTATATAATCCAGAGGGTAAACAAACAAGAACTTAGTTCGTTTATTTATGTGTCACTTTCCACATATAGATAGTAACAAGGTTGGGTGCCGTTGTGTAGAGAGGTCTAGGAGACTTTTAAGGCTTTGTTTGGGAGGCACGGAAACGAAGCGCATTGGAGGAGCTAAGATCAACTCCAATAGTTCTCTAAAAAAAGCTCTTCAAACTTATATTTAGCAAGTTGCTAAATAGCTATTGGGAATAAAAATAGCTTGGTCTTCAACAATTTCTCATATTTAGACAATAGTTCAATTTTGAATCTAGTTTTGGTAGGTCTGCTCCGGTCGGACCTAACTGACAGTAGGGTCTAGTGTAGTGGACATCGAAGACAGAGGAGAAGGTTGGTCGACATGACTTGTTGGGAAGCGACGGTCCGACGACGTGATCTATGGGTGAGTGGTGGTCTGACAGCAGAGGAGAAGGTTATGTCACACGTGTTGGACCTGACTGCCTCACTACACGGGAAATAAAAAAAGAGCACGCCGGACCTAACGACTTTGTTGTGCGGAAAAGGGAAAAATTAACACGTATGTGTCAAGGAATCGACGACAACTATTTGAAAGCTCTCTTGTGGGTTTTGGTGTTTAGATGACAACTCAATTAAAGGACTAACAAGTATGCTAAGTGTTGAACATGTGCTCAATGCAAAGCTAACAGAGTTCAACACAAGTGAACAAGTATGGTGGTCCAAAAACTAGATTATCTATAGATAATGGACATCACAAGTAAGATGGACATTGCTTAAGTGAGACTCGATGTGCGTAACTCAGAGACAACCGATCAAGCCAAGGATGGAGGCAAGAAGAGCTTCGAGGTACCGAGTGCACGGGAGAAGGTCAAGGAGACCAGGAACCCAAAAGCCAGGGGTGAAGAAGAAGACTTGCAAAGTCAAGGTTAATCGAGTTAAGAAGAGTTATGGCGTATCAAGGATCACTACATAAGGACATGACTTACAACCAATAATGTAACATCTACAATTATGTGGTGTAAGTCATAAAGCTCAAGATCAAGCTCTAGAAGTGAACAAGGTATGTTTCTGGACTCAGTGAATTGTTTTGTTCACTAACATGGTTATCTGAGTGCTAGAAATAGTGCCAAGAAAAGAAGAAAAGAGTTGGAGAAGATATGGCCTTGTATAGCCAAAACCAGCACCAGCCTGGCACACCGGACTGTCCGGTGGTGCACCGGACAGTGTCCGGTGCCCTAGGCTGACTCGGCGGTGGACTGCCAGCTCTCGGGAATCTGCGGGGAGTCGTGGCTAAAATTCACCGGACTGTCCGGTGGTGCACCGAACTGTCTGGTGAGTCTAAGCCGCCCGAGCCAACGGTCGGCAGCGTAATTAGCGGGCAACACGTGGCCTGAGCCAACGGTCAGTAGGCGCACCGGACTGTCCGGTGTGCACCGGACAGTGTCCGGTGCGCCAAACGGTCCGAAAGCGTAACGGTCGGCTTCGCCAGAAAAGGAAGGAGATCGGGCACCGGACAAGCACTGTTCATGTCTGGTGGCGCACCGGACTGTCCGGTGCGCCACCCGACAGAAAGCAAGGATTGCCTTCAAAAAGGAATTCCAACGGCTCCTAGGCTCCTTGGGTCTATAAAAGGGACCCCTAGGCGCCTCCAACAGTGACACAAGAGCAGCCAACAAGTGCATACATCATTTGGATCAATTCTCTCTCTCCCTCTCTTGTGTATCTCTCTAGTTTGTGTAGAGGCGAAGTTATAATCCTTTAGAGAGAGGGGAAGTGCTGCTGAGAGCTAGAGCAAAATCTTGAGCGCATTGTTACTCTGCCTGAGTGCTGTCGAGAAGATTGTAAGCAGCCACGACATCGTTGTAGCTGATATCAACATAGTGGAAGGCTCTATCTGTCGCACTAACAGATCTGAGCAAACGGAGGAAGGAGTTGAAATAGACTCCAAGCCAAGGTGTGGCTAACTACAACAAGGACTAGGCAAGCATTTCAGGCTTGGCCGAACCTCAGGATAAATCCCTGTGTCTGTGTGCTCTGCTATGTGCTTTGTGCTGTTTCTCTATCTTATTTGTTATTTATACTTGCACTTCTATATTTATATGTGGTACAAGTTGTCTCCGAAGTGCAGGGTATTTTAAGACAGGAACTTCAATTCCGCTGCAACCTACTCGAAGGGTCTTTCATTCCACTGCGATCCAGTCTTCGAGTAGAGTAAGAATTTTCGGTTTTAAAGTGATATTTATTATCCGCCTATTCACCCCCCTCTAGGCGACATCCAGATCCTGTTCCCAGGCATAGGGAACTTTCAATTGGTATCGGAGCTAGGCCTCTCCAGTGTGGGCTTAGCCGTCCGGAAATGACGATGTCGTCACAAGAGGTAACTCTAGAACTTCTTCTAGGCGATGGTTCTTGAGAGCACCTAGAGGGGGGGTGAATAGGTGATCCTATGAAACTTGAAACTTAATCCACAAAAACTTGATTAGGCGTTAGCACAATAATGCCAAGTGGCTAGAGAGGAGTCTCAACAAAACACAATAACCACAAGAGATCAATCATAGAGATGGCATAGTGGTTTATCCCGTGGTTCGGCCAAGACCAACGCTTGCCTACTCCACGTTGTGGCGTCCCAACGGACGAGGGTTGCAATCAACCCCTCTCAAGCGGTCCAAAGACCCACTTGAATACCACGGTGTTTTGCTTGCTTTACTATATCCCGTTTGCGAGGAATCTCCACACTTTGGAGCCTCTCACCCTTACACTTGAAGTTCACAAAGAAGCACGGAGTAAGGGAGGGATGAGCAACACACTCAAGACAAGAAATCACAGCAACACCACGCACACAAGTCGCAACAAGAGCTCACAACACAACTAGAGCTCTAATTGCTATTGCAAGGAATCAAAAGTGCGGAATCGATGTCTCAGTGCTTAGGAATGCTTAGAGAATGCTTGGTTTTCTCCTCCATGTGCCTAGGGGTCCCTTTTATAGCCCCAAGGCAGCTAGGAGTCGTTGAGTGCATTCCAGGAAGGCAATTCTTGCCTTCTGTCGCCTGGCGCACCGGACAGTCCGGTGCACCACCGGACACTGTCCGGTGCGGATTTCCTTCCTTATTTGGCGAAGCCGACCGTTGGCAGCCTTGGAGCCGTTGGCGCACCGGACAGTCCGGTGAATTATAGCCGTACGCCGTTAATTCCTTCCCGAGAGCAGCTAGTTCGCCTGAGCCAGCCTGGCGCACCGGACACTGTCCGGTGCACCACCGGACAGTCCGGTGCACCCAGACAGAGCTGACTTTGGCTGAACAAAGCCATCTCTTCTCCAATTCGATTTCTCCTGTTTCCAGCACTTAGACACAATACATTAGTCCCTAAAACAATGTACTAAGTCTAGAAACATACCTTTTGACTTGATTTGCACTTTGTCCACCACTTTGCATAGATTAACACTTAAGCACTTGTGTTGGCACTCAATCACCAAAATACTTAGAAATGGCCCAAGGGCACATTTCCCTTTCAATCTCCCCCTTTTTGGTGATTTATGCCAACACAACACAAAGCAAGTAGAACAAGTACAAAATCAATTCAAATAAGAACTTCAAATTTGTTTTGAATCAAATTTGGCATATATGGATCATTCTTTGCCACCACTTGGTTTGTTTTTGCAAATCAACCTCAACTTCCTATCTCTAAGTCAAAAACACTCGTTGAGACATAGCAAGAGTTGTTCCAAGAGAAATTGATCAACGATTTCAAAAAACTCCCCCTTTTTGCCATAACTAAACCTTCTCCCCACAAGAGACCAACTTTTGACAATAAGAGGCAAATAAGAGTATTTTGACAAACAAAAACTCTAACTCTACTATTTTTCAAAATTCACAAGTGGTAGTTGATCCATTTAACAAGTGGTAGCTGATCCATTTATTGCTTTGGCCTTATTTTCTCCCCCTTTGGCATCAAGCACCAAAACGGTCCATTAACCCCATTGCCTCACCAAAATCTTCAATTTAGAGTAAAAAGGCAATAAGAGTGCAAAGATGAACTTGGAAGAAGTTACTCTTTCATCGGAGTGCAGTGGAAGTCTTGCATGGTCCAGGTCCACCTTTTCCCTTTCAAACCATCTTTGAGACTAAGTTAAGCAACTTTAAGCACACAGTTAGTCTCAAAGTGTCAAGTTGTAGCACATCTCCCCCTAAATTTGTGCATCACTTGCAAATGTACTTGTAAGGTCCGGGGAGTGCTTGTACAACTTGAGCACCATAAATAAACAACAAAATGCATAAGGAACATGATCAAAGGCATAAACACATGTATGCTATAAATCAATCCAAGTTCCGCGAATCTAAGACATTTAGCTCACTCCGCAACTTGCAAAAGGTCTGCTCATCTAAAGGCTTGGTAAAGATATCGGCTAGCTGGTTCTCGGAGCTAACATGAAACACTTTGATATCTCCCTTTTGCTAGTGGTCTCTAAAAAAGTGATGCCGGATGTCTATGTGCTTTGTGCGGCTGTGTTCAACAGGATTATCCGCCATGCGGATAGCACTCTCATTATCACATAGGAGTGGGACTTTGCTCAGATTGTAGCCAAAGTCCCTGAGGGTTTGCCTCATCCAAAGTAGTTGTGCGCAACACTGTCCTGCGGCAACGTACTCGGCCTCAGCGGTGGATAGGGCAACAGAAGTTTGTTTCTTAGAACTCCATGACACCAGGGACCTTCCTAAGAATTGGCACGTCCCCGATGTGCTTTTCCTATCGACCTTACATCCAACATAGTCAGAGTCTGAATATCCAATCAAGTCAAAGGTAGACCCCTTTGGATACCAGATCCCGAAGCAAGGCGTAGCGACTAAATATCGAAGAATTCGCTTCATAGCCACTAAGTGACACTCCTTAGGATCGGATTGAAATCTAGCACACATGCATACGCTAAGCATAATATCTGGTCTACTAGCACATAAGTAAAGTAAAGACCCTATCATAGACCGGTATGCCTTTTGATCAACGGACTTACCTCCTTTGTTGAGGTCGGTGTGTCCGTCGGTTCCCATTGGAGTCTTTGCGGGCTTGGCGTCCTTCATCCCAAACCGCTTGATCAAGTCTTGCGTGTACTTGGTTTGAGAGATGATGGTTCCATCCTTGAGTTGCTTCACTTGGAACCCAAGGAAGTAGCTTAACTCGCCCATCATCGACATCTCGAATTTCTGAGTCATCACCCTGCTAAACTCTTCACAAGACTTTTGGTTAGTAGAACCAAATATTATGTCATCGACATAAATTTGGCACACAAAAAGATCACCATCACAAGTCTTAGTAAAAAGAGTTGGATCAGCTTTCCCAACCTTGAAAGCATTAGCAATTAAAAAGTCTCTAAGGCATTCATACCATGCTCTTGGGGCTTGCTTAAGTCCATAGAGCGCCTTAGAGAGCTTACACACGTGGTCAGGGTACCGTTCATCCTCGAAGCCAGGGGGTTGCTCCACGTACACCTCCTCCTTGATTGGCCCGTTGAGGAAAGCACTCTTCACATCCATTTGGAACAACCTGAAAGAATGGTGAGCGGCATATGCTAGCAAAATACGAATGGACTCTAGCCTAGCCACAGGAACAAAAGTCTCCTCAAAGTCCAAACCTGCGACTTGGGCATAACCTTTTGCCACAAGTCATGCCTTGTTCCTTGTCACCACCCCGTGCTCGTCTTGTTTGTTGCGGAACACCCACTTGGTTCCCACAACATTTTGCTTGGGACGAGGCACCAGTGTCCATACTTCATTTCTTTTGAAGTTGTTGAGCTCCTCCTGCATGGCCAACACCCAGTCCGGATCTAGCAAGGCCTCTTCTACCCTGAAAGGCTCAATAGAAGAGACAAAGGAGTAATGCTCACAAAAATTAACTAATCGAGATCGAGTAGTTACTCCCTTGCTAATGTCACCCAAAATCTGGTCGACGGGATGATCCCTTTGAATCATCGCTCGAACTTGGGTTGGAGGTGCCTCTTGCGCTTCTTCCTCTATTGCATGATCATCTTTTGCTCCCCCTTGATCACACGCCTCCTGTTCATCCTCTTGAGTTGGGGGTTGCACAATTGTTGAGGAAGAAGGCTGATCTCGCTCATCTTGTTCCTGTGGCCGCATATCTCCAATCGCCATGGTGCGTAA
Source organism: Zea mays (assembly GCF_902167145.1). Lineage (NCBI taxonomy): Eukaryota > Viridiplantae > Streptophyta > Magnoliopsida > Poales > Poaceae > Zea > Zea mays. The sequence goes on along the minus strand of NC_050096.1, from coordinate 251,825,526 downwards.
TGCGGCCGTTGGAACTTCTTCTTCATCTACATCATCAAAATCAACAACTTGCTCTCTTGGAGAGCCATTAGTCTCATCAAATACAACGTCGCTAGAGACTTCAACCAAACCCGATGATTTGTTGAAGACTCTATACGCCTTTGTATTTGAGTCATATCCTAACAAAAACCCTTCTACGGCTTTGGGAGCAAATTTGGAATTCCTACCCTTCTTTCACTAGAATGTAGCATTTACTCCCAAAAACTCGAAAATACGAAACATTGGGTTTGTTACCGGTTAGTAGCTCATACGACGTCTTCTTGAGGAGGCGATGAAGGTATACCCTGTTGATGGCGTGGCAAGCCGTGTTCACGGCTTCCGACCAAAAGCACTCGGGGGTCTTGAACTCTCCAAGCATCGTCCTCGCCATATCTATAAGCGTCCTGTTCTTCCTTTCTACCACACCATTTTGTTGTGGTGTGTAGGGAGCGGAGAACTCGTGCTTGATCCCTTCCTCCTCAAGGTACTCCTCCACTTGAAGGTTCTTGAACTCGGACCCATTGTCCCTCCTTATCTTCTTCACCTTGAGCTCAAACTCGTTTTGAGCTCTTCTTAGGAAGCGCTTGAGGGTCCCTTGGGTTTCAGTTTTATCCTGCAAAAAGAATACCCAAGTGAAGCGGGAAAAGTCATCAACAATAACTAGACCATACTTACTTCCTCCTATGCTTAGATAGGTGACGGGTCCGAAGAGGTCCATATGTAGCAGCTCCAGAGGTCTTGACGTGGTCATCACATTCTTGCTGTGATGCACTCCTCCCACTTGTTTACCTGCTTGACAAGCTGCACAAGGTCTATCTTTTTCGAAAGTAACATTGGTTAGACCTATCACATGTTCTCCCTTTAGAAGCTTGTGAAGGTTCTTCATCCCCACATGTGCTAAGCGGCGATGCCACAGCCAGCCCATGCTAGTCTTAGCAATTAAGCATGCATCTAGACCGGCCTCCTCTTTTGCAAAATCAACTAAATAAAGTTTGCCGTCTAATACACCCTTAAAAGCTAATGAACCATCACTTCTTCTAAAGTCAGACACATCTACATTTGTGAATAGACAATTATATCCCATATTGCATAATTGACTAACAGATAACAAATTATATCCAAGAGACTCAACTAAAAACACATTAGATATAGAGTGCTCGGATGAAATAGCAATTTTACCTAACCCTTTTACCTTGCCTTGATTCCCATCACCGAATATTATTGAATCTTGGGAATCCTTGTTTTTGACGTAGAAGGTGAACATCTTCTTCTCCCCCATCATATGGTTTGTGCATCCACTGTCGATAATCCAGCTTGAACCCCCGGATGCATAAACCTGCAAGGCAAATTTAGGCTTGGGTCTTAGGTACCCAACTCATGTTGGGTCCTACAAGGTTAGTACAAATATCCTTAGGGACCCAAATGCAAGTTTTGTCTCCCTTGCATTTTGCCCCTAATTTTCTAGCAACTATCTTTCTATCCTTTCTACAAATAGCAAAGGAAGCATTTAAAGCATGATATATTGTAGAAGGTCCATTCATAATTTTCCTGGGAATATGAACAATATTCTTTCTAGGCACATGATGAATATTTTTCCTAGGCATATCTCTACCATGCATATAGGAAGAACCAGAAGCAATCATGGCATGAGAGTCAAAGGCATCATAAGCATTACAACTCCTATAAGACTGTCTTCTATCATGGTACATAAAAGCATGGTTCTTTTTAGCACTACTAGCCATAGGGGCCTTCCCTTTCTCCTTGGCGGAGATGGGAGCCTTATAGCTTGTTAAGTTCTTGGCTTCCCTCTTGAAGCCAAGTCCATCCTTAATTGAGGGGTGTCTACCAATCGTGTAGGCATCCCTTGCAAATTTTAGCTTGTCAAATTCATTCTTGCTAGTCTTAAGTTGGGCATTAAGACTAGCCAATTCATCATTCAATTTGGAAATTGAAACTAGGTGTTCACTACAAGCATCAATGTCAAAATCTTTACACCTATTGCAAATCATAACATGTTCTACACAAGAGTTAGATTTACTAGCTACTCCTAGCTTAGCATTCAAATCATCATTTATGCTCCTTAAGCTAGAAATTGTCTCATGGCAAGAAGATAGTTCACAAGAAAGCATTTCATTTCTTTTAACTTCTAAAGCATGATATTTTTGTGCCTCTACAAATTTGTCATGCTCTTCATATAAAAGGTCCTCTTGTTTCTCTAAAAGTCTATCCTTTTCATTCAAGGCATCAATCAATTCATTAATCTTATCTATTTTAGTTCTATCCAATCCCTTGAACAAACTAGAGTAATCTATTTCTTCATCACTAGACTCATCATCACTAGAAGAATCATAAGTGGCATTGTTTCGATTACATACCTTCTTCTCCTTCGCCATGAGGCATGTGTGACGCTCGTTTGGGAATAGGGATAACTTGTTGAAGGCAGTGGCGGCGAGTCCTTCATTGTCGGAGTCGGATGACGAACAATCTGAGTCCCACTCCTTGCCAAGGTGTGCCTCGCCCTTAGCCTTTTTGTATGCCTTCTTCTTCTCCCTCTTGTTTCCCTGTTCCTGGTCACTATCATTATCGGGGCAGTTAGCGATAAAATGACCAATCTTACCACACTTGAAGCATGAGCGCTTCCCCTTTGTCTTGGTCTTGCTTGGCTGCCCCTTGTGACCCTTTAGCGCCGTCTTGAAGCGCTTGATGATGAGAGCCATCTCTTCATCATTTAGCCCTGTCGCCTCAACTTGTGCCACCTTGCTAGGTAGCGCCTCCTTGCTTCTTGTTGCCTTGAGAGCAAAGGGTTGAGGCTCATTGATTGGACCATTCAATGCGTCGTCCACGTATCTCGCCTCCTTGATCATCATTCGCCCGCTCACGAACTTCCCAAGAACTTCTTCGGGCGACATCTTGGTGTACCTAGGATTTTCACGAATATTGTTCACTAGATGTGGATCAAGTACAGTAAAGGACCTTAGCATTAGGCGAACGACGTCATGGTCCGTCCATCGCGTGCTTCCGTAGCTCCTTATTTTGTTGATGAGGTTCTTGAGCCTGTTGTATGTTTGGGTTGGCTCCTCGCCCCTTATCATTGCAAATCTCCCGAGCTCGCCCTCTACTAACTCCATCTTGGTGAGCAAGGTGACGTCGTTCCCCTCATGAGAGATCTTGAGGGTGTCCCAGATCTGCTTGGCATTGTCCAAGCCGCTCACCTTATGATACTCATCCCTGCACAAAGAGGCTAACAACACAGTAGTAGCTTGTGCATTTTTATGAATCTGTTCATTAATAAATATAGGACTATCTGAGCTATCAAATTTCATTCCATTCTCAACAATCTCCCATATACTTGGATGGAGAGAGAACAGATGACTACGCATTTTGTGACTCCAAAATCCGTAGTCCTCCCCATCAAAGTGTGGAGGTTTGCCAAGAGGGATGGAAAGCAAATGTGCATTTGAGCTATGCGGAATACGAGAGTAATCGAAAGAAAAGTTCGAATTAACCGTCTTTCTTTTGTCGTAGTCGTTGTCGTCGTTGTCCTTTTGGGGAGAAGTGGACTCATCGCTGTCGTCGTAGTAGACGATCTCCTTGATGCGTCTTGTCTTCTTCTTCTTTCCATCTTTGCGTTTGTGGCCCGAGCCCGAGTCCGTAGGCTTGTCATCTTTGGGCTCGTTGACGAAGGACTCCTTCTCCTTATCATTGATCACAATCCCCTTGCCCTTAGGATCCATCTCTTCAGGCGGTTAGTCCCTTTCTTGAAGAGAACGGTTCTGATACCAATTGAGAGCACCTAGAGGGGGGGGGGTGAATAGGTGATCCTATGAAACTTGAAACTTAATCCACAAAAACTTGATTAGGCGTTAGCACAATAATGCCAAGTGGCTAGAGAGGAGTCTCAACAAAACACAATAACCACAAGAGATCAATCACAGAGATGGCACAGTGGTTTATCCCGTGGTTCGACCAAGACCAACGCTTGCCTACTCCATGTTGTGGCGTCCCAACGGACGAGGGTTGCAATCAACCCCTCTCAAGCGGTCCAAAGACCCACCTGAATACGACGGTGTTTTGCTTGCTTTACTATATCCCGTTTGCGAGGAATCTCCACACTTTGGAGCCTCTCGCCCTTACACTTGAAGTTCACAAAGAAGCACAGAGTAAGGGAGGGATGAGCAACACACTCAAGACAAGAAATCACAGCAACACCACGCACACAAGTCGCAACAAGAGCTCACAACACAACTCAATGAGTTCACAACTCAACTAGAGCTCTAATTGCTATTGCAAGGAATCAAAAGTGCGGAATCGATGTCTTAGTGCTTAGGAATGCTTAGAGAATGCTTGGTTTTCTCCTCCATACGCCTAGGGGTCCCTTTTATAGCCTCAAGGCAGCTAGGATTCATTGAGTGCATTCCAGGAAGGCAATTCTTGCCTTCTGTCGCCTGGCGCACCGGACACTGTCCGGTGCGGATTTCCTTCCTTATTTGGCGAAGCCGACCGTTGGCAGCCTTGGAGCCGTTGGCGCACCGGACACTGTCCGGACAGTCCGGTGCCCCCTCCCGACCGTTGGCTCGGCCACGTGTCTCGCGCAGATTGCGCAGCCGATCGTTGGCCCGGCCGACCGTTGGCCCGGCCGACCGTTGGCTCACCGGACAGTCCGGTGCACACCGGACAGTCCGGTGAATTATAGCCGTACACCGTTAATTCCTTCCCGAGAGCGGCTAGTTCGCCTGAGCCAGCCTGGCGCACCGGACACTGTCCGGTGCACCACCGAGCACTGTCCGGTGCACCACCGGACAGTCCGGTGCACCTAGACAGAGCTGACTTTGGCTAAACAAAGCCATCTCTTCTCCAATTCGATTTCTCCTGTTTCCAGCACTTAGACACAATACATTAGTACCTGAAACAATGTACTAAGTCTAGAAACATACCTTTTGACTTGATTTGCACTTTGTCCACCACTTTGCATAGATTAACACTTAAGCACTTGTGTTGGCACTCAATCACCAAAATACTTAGAAATGGCCCAAGGGCACATTTCCCTTTCAGTTCTAATTATAAATCTTGGTCTGTCTCTATTTATAATGCTTTCATGCATATTGATCCTGATTTGAGACAGATCTTTAGTAGAAGTATTTTTCCCTCTGATATTAGTAAAAACCTTCTAATGCTGAACTAAGATGTCTATCTCTCAATCACCATGCTTGCAACTTCTTAGTTGACTCTCTTTCTAGAGGTGCTTATTTTGCCATCATGAGTAGTGATAGTGATTTATTTGTTGATGTTCATGATCTATGGACTAGAATTAAAATAAAATATTCTGAGTCCAATTGTACTACTTCTACTCCCTATGTTGCTTGTGGTACTAACCTTTCAAAGGGAGAAGAAAAACGATGGCAACCAAACGATGAATCCACCTCACCGATAGGTTTGTCTTCCACTAGTTATAAATGTCTTATTGCTAACAATGATAGTGGAGACAAAAGCGATGATGAGGAGGAATATGAGGATGATAGCGAGGATGAGTCTTCATCACCACAAGGTACATTTTCCTGTATTGCTTCCACTGATAATAATGACAGGGAAAATGAGACCGACGATGTGGAAGAAGAGGAGATTCACCAGTTCTACACCCATCTCAACAAAGAAGACAAAGTGCTCTTGGTTAAGCTGTTGAGGAGGAACAAGAAACAAGGCGAGACGCTTCTCAGGCTAGAGGAGACTCTCATCAAAACCAACGACAACCTGGAGAAGATGACCAAAGAACATGAGGAGCTAAAGTGCTCTCATGATAATTTGGTCCAACGGTATGAATCTGTTTTATTTGAGCAAAGAAATAATCATGATGTATTATATGATGTTGCTCAACTTAAAACCGGGAATTCTATGCTTAAGAGTCAAGTAGAAATGATAAATTTAGAAAAACTTGCTCTAAGTGAAAAAATATGATATGCTATCTTATTCTCATAATAAATTAGTTGATGACCATATCATGCTCGATATTGCTCATGAGGTAGTAATTACTAGTTTAAACTCATGTGAACTACATTCTTGCATAAGTGATCAATTAGTTAAAATATCATCATGTGCTGACCTCTACTGCCCCAAGAAAGGCCAATTTTTGATTGAGCAACAAGTTGTAGGGTCAAAAAGAAAATTGCTTAGGAATAAGAAACAAAGACTATTGAGGAGTAGACGCCATGCTCGACTTCCTCAAGATATTTACAAACATGTGGTGAATAAGCTTGAGGAAGGAGGAACCGCAGCAAGGGTCAAACTCCGTGACAAAGAAGCTCCCAAGACAATCAACATGAACAAAGAAAAAGGTAAAGATTCAATTAGTCATGTTGTTTGCACTGATCATCTCTCTATGTTATCCAAGAGCAAAAAGAGAAGAGGAAAAGGAGGTGCTTCAAGTGCAATGAGTTAGGCCACCTCATTGCGTCTTGTCCATACAAAGACAAGGATGAAGGGATGAGGAGATGTTTTGGATGCAATGACAAGGATCATATGATCACTGCATGTCCGCTCATGAAGAATCAAACACGTGCACCCTCCAGGATGACCCTCACTAAGAAAAAAGACAAACAACAAGCGTCATGTCAGGTTGAGCAACGCTTCAGCTACATGTGTGGTGAGCATGGTCATCTACCTAAGGTATGTAAGAAGGGTAAGGCTTCTAAGCAAGTAAATTTATCTCAATATTATTCGCTTAGGAGACCCAAATCATACACTTGTGCTAGATCAGTAATGAGATCACCGAGAACTAGCACAAATGCTATTTGGGTACCAAAGGCTCTTTTAAATGAATGTTATGGACCCATCCCGAGATGGGTACCAAACTGTGCCAACTAGACCATGCAGGTGCCTCGAGATGGACTAGAGATCTTGGGAGAGCTTAAGATGGTTAATTCAAATTCTATGCTTAAGCTGTCAATTTTATTGTCTATTTATTGACCCAAGGTTGGATTATTGTGCAATACTAATCCCATGTTCATCTTGAGTTAAATAAGTTGTAAAGGCCCTTAATCAATATTGGTGAATCAAGCAAAGGACTTTGATGAGAATCTGCAACTTGCTCTCCAAAGGACGGTACCCGTGTATCTTAAGTGCATTATTTCTATTCAGCATTGCTTTTAAGTTGGATTGTCGTGCTATACCTACCCTTGGAGTAGTTATGCTTTTGAGATTGCTTGTGTTGAATATCTTTCAATTAATGATTCATGACTTCCAAGATCATAATCATGCTTGTTCAATCATGACTGAGTGCCTTATAGGTTATATCTCTTGAATCATTCAATGGGTAGCTTTTCATTTGATATATTTACCATGATTAACTCTCTTGGTGTATGTGGCTAAACCTATATCTTTTTGTAAATCATGTTGTGAAGTCTTTAATGATTATGTATTAACCTATGTGCAAGCATGATAGCTTTGTTTAGTCCATTTCACATGATTACGCTGTCTTGGTACTCTGTGTATACAAAAACAAGAAATCCATGTTGTGTCTCTAATGCACCCTCTCGAGCTATAAGGTGCATGAGCATAAGGAGCCCTCAATTGGTGACAACAGGTGCTCTCACTCCACACTACCTAAAAATAATGAATCTCATGGCATTCAGGTAAAAGGCAAAGGTATGAAGGATGGAACTATGCAATTTCATTGAATATCTTGAAGTTCTGTTGATTGTGATCATAGCTATGTTCTTGCCTTTCAATTGGTAGTATCTTGGCTTAGGTGCTTTATGCTTTAAAATGTTGTTTCCTTTGGTGTACCTAAGAAAATACTTCTTAATCATGGTGTGCTTAGACATTATGCTTTTATATGCATGATCTTGTCGTTTTTTAATTGGTATATGTGTTGCAATGATTATCATGTGTGAAGCGTGCCTAGGTTTCTTTTAAAATGTTATATATCTTAAGGCATGTATTGTTTCCACTAGTCATAAGTTGTATTATGTCATCTATTCAATTGGTATCTTTTTGTGATGTAATTTATATATTATGCCTAGACCAAGGTATGTTGTGATCCCCTCTAGTTCTGAGGACGCTACAATGTGCAAGATGCAAGTCATTCGAATACTTGATGCACAACTTTAGGGGGAGAACACATAACTTGTGTCTTTTGAGACTAACTGTTTCTTGAGTGATCCTATATAGTCTCAAGGTGGAAAAGGGAAGATGCGCAAGAAATGGAGCAATCAGGACTTGGGTACCACCACAAGTTGAGTAATTGGTATCTAAAGTTGTGAGTAATTGCATATTTAAAGATTGCTCGTGCTCTATAATAGTTGGTGATCCTAGATGCTTATATTTAAATATCATGGAGCTATGACAATGATGATCTTTCAATTGGTAGCCTTGGTAGTGTGCTTCAATTAGTATCTTTTGGTAATCACTAGAATAGAAGCTTCATCTTGTGCCACAATACTATAACTTGTTCTAAGTTTGGTGTCTTAGCAACAAGAAAAGGTCAGGATAAAGGATCAGGCACAAGTGTGAAGGAGCTCCCTAGAGATAAAACTTTCAAGATGGAAATCTTAAATTGATGACAAAAGCAACTCCGCCTACTTAGATGGAAAGTACACCATAACATGGTAAAGGTAAAAAAGGAGGTATTGACCTTTCTGCGTATTTGTACCTTAATCTTCCTCCAATGCTTGTGTTGCATTTGGTATCAGAGGGAGTAATGTTAGTGTGTTGCACTTTACCCGCTTAATACCCTGTTGTCCCTTGACATCATCCTATGTTCTTACTTGAATATGGTTTTGGTGTTTGATGTCAAAGGGGGAGAATTTGTGCATTAAAGCTTACCTCGACCTGAGAGGAAAGCTTATCCTAAGTGTAAAGAGGGTGAAGATTAAAGATTAATATTCACTGTGTGATAAAGGACTCAAAGGAGTTTCCTTGAGTTCCCTTGATCTTAAGGAAGAATGTGTTAGTTTTGTTGATAATTCTTATCATAGCTTCTTGTGTATTATATGGTGATAATACATAATTAGTGTTTCCGATGATGTCGGCGTTTCGAGACAGGGGGGTCCCTAAGCCGACGAGTGAGTGTGCTGCGTGCCCCAGCCCAGATGGGTCGAGCGCGTGGGCGAGCGCGAAGGGGGGAGAGGCGAGGTGGCCGGAGTCGGGCGTGAGAGAGGTGGAAGTCCCGCGGCCTTCGTGTTCGTCCCGCGCCCAGGTCGGGTGCGCTTGCAGTAGGGGGGTTACAAGCGTCCACGCGGGTGAGGGAAGCGAGCGGCCCCAAGAGAGCGCCTGTCCCGTCCTCGGTCCCGCGCGGCCAACCTCCTCTAAGAAGGCCCTGGTCCTTCCTTTTATAGTCGTAAGGAGAGGATCCAGGTGTACAATGGGAGGGGTGTAGCAGAGTGCTACGTGTCTAGCGGAGAGAGAGCTAGCGCCCTAGGTACATGCCAATGTGGCAGCCGGAGAGGTCTTGGCACCTTGCTGGCGTGATGTCGTGGCTGTCGGAGGAGCGACGGAGCCTGGCGGAGGGACAGCTGTTGGAGCGGTCGAGTCCTTGCTGACGTCGCCCTGCTTCCGTAAGAGAGCTGAGGGCCGCCGTCGTCACAGAGCTCGTGGAGCGCCATCATTGCCCATCCGGCGGAGCTGGCCGGATGGGACGCCGGTCTTGTTCTCCGTGACCCGAGTCGATTCGGGGTAGGACGATGATGGCGCTTCCTGTTGACGTGGCGGGCCTGTGCCCTAGGCAGGGCGACGTGGGGGCTCCTCCGAAGCCGAGGTCAAGTCTGTCTTCCGTTGCCGAGGCCGAGCCCGAGCCCCCGGGTCGGGCGAGGCGGAGATCGTTTGGCCGAGGCCAGGGCGGAGTCCGAGCCCTGGGGTCGGGCGAGGCGGAGTTTCGTCGTCTTCCGGGTCTTAGCCCGAGTCCGAGCCCTGGGGTCGGGCGGAGCGGAGTTCGCCGTCTTCCGGGTCTTAGCCCGAGTCCGAGCCCTGGGGTCGGGCGGAGCGGAGTTCGCCATCTTCCAGGTCTTAGCCCGAGTCCGAGCCCTGGGGTCGGGCGGAGCGGAGTCCGCCATCTTCCGGGTCTTAGCCCGAGTCCGAGCCCTGGGGTCGGGCGGAGCGGAGTTCGCTGTCTTCCGGGTCTTAGCCCGAGTCCGAGCCCTGGGGTCGGGCGGAGCGGAGTTCGCCGTCTTCCGGGTCTTAGCTCGAGTCCGAGCCCTAGGGTTGGGCGGAGCGGAGTTCGCCGTCTTTCGGGTCTTAGCCCGAGTCTGAGCCCTGGGGTCGGGCGGAGCGGAGTTCGCCGTCTTCCGGGTCTTAGCCCGAGTCCGAGCCCTGGGGTCGGAAGGAGCAGAGTTCGCCGTCTTCCGGGTCTTAGCCCGAGTCCGAGCCCTGGGGTCGGGCGGAGTGGAGTTCGCCGTCTTCCGGGTCTTAGCCCGAGTCCGAGCCCTGGGGTCGGGCGGAGCGGAGTTCGCTATGGCGCCTTTGGCAAGGCCTGACTGCCTGTCAGACTCACTATGTCGAGTGGCACTGCAGTCGGAGTGGCGCAGGCGGCGCTGTCCTTCTGTCAGACTGGTCAGTGGAGCGGTGGAGTGACGGCGGTCACTTCGGCTCTGCCGGGGGGCGCGTGTCAGGATAAAGGTGTTAGGCCACCTTTGCGTTAAATGCTCCTGCAACTTGGTCAGTCGGTGTGGCGATTTAGTCAGGGTTGCTTCTGAGCGAAGCCAAGGCCTCGGGCGAGCCGGAGGTGTGTCCGCCGTTAAAAGGGGGGCCTCGAGCGAGACGGAAGTCTCTCGAGGTCGGCTGCCCTTGGCCGAGGCTAGGCTCGGGTGAAGCGTGATCGAGTCACTCGTGTGGACTGATCCCTGACTTAATCGTACCCATCAGGCCTTTGCAGCTTTATGCTGATGGGGGTTACCAGCTGAGAATTAGGCGTCTTGAGAGTACCCCTAATTATGGTCCCCGATAGTAGCCCCCGAGCCTCGAAGGGAGTGTTAGCACTCGCTTGGAGGCTTTCGTCGCACTTTTTTGCAAGGGGACCAGCCTTTCTCGGTTGCATTTTGTTCCGGTGGGTGCGCGCGAGCGCACCCGCCGGGTGTAGCCCCCGAGGTCTCGGAGGAGTGGTTACACTCCTTCGAGGTCTTAATGCCTTGCGTAACGCTTCAGCTGGTCTGGTTGTTCCCTCATGCGAACTGGCCGTAGCCCGGGTGCACGGTCGGGGCCCAAGCTCTCGGGCTGGTATGTTGACGCTGTCAACGGTTTGGCCGGAGCCGGGTTTGCGAGAGCAGCCCCCGAGCCTCCGCACAGGGCGAGAGGACGATCAGGGACAGACTCGACTTTTTACATACGCCCCTATGTCGCCTTTCCGCAAGGAGGAGGGGGGGGGGAGTGCGCCATGTTACCCTCGATGGGCACCGAACATGGTGTCTCCGGTGAGCTGCAAGCGGGTAATCCGAGTGGACGTCCGTGCCCCGTTCGTTGGGGTCGGCTAGGGGCCCAGAGGCACGCCCAAAAGTACCTGCGGGTGATTTGCCGGACCCGGTCCCCTGGCGACGGGGTCCGAGGGCTCGATGCCTCCCTCCGATGGGATTCCGTTACAAGATCGTTCCCGCTGGTCTCGGAAATGTCCTAGGGTACCTCGGGAGCGCAGCCCGAGCCTCGGTTATGTATCGAACGTACCCCTGGTCATCCCTCGCTCGGTGTCTGAGGCGACTGTGAACCCTTCGGGGGCCAGCCTTCGAACCCCTGATCAGTAATGGGCGCGGAGCCCGAGTAGCCTGAGGCGGCCATGGAACCCTTCGGGGGGCTGGCCTTCGAACCCCTGACCAGTAGTGGGTGTCGGGCCCACGCGATCTGAAGCGACTGTTGAACCCTTCGGAGGGCCAGTCTTCGAACCTCTGATCAGTAGGGGGGCTCGGAGTCTGGTTCCTTCGCGGAGAAGGATCCTTTTCGGGGTATCCCCCTTTCCCGGTCCCTGTTGCAAGAGATAGAGAAAGAGGAAAAAGGAAAAGGATACGAAATCGAACGACGTGGCGTACCTTTTTTGACGCGGTTATTGCGGCGAAGGCGAAGCGTCGTCCGCTTCTCCTGCCAGAATCGCCGCCTGTCCCGCCGCGGAGTTAATGCGACGGGGCGAGTGGTTGGCGGGGCGGCCGTTGCGCGTGCGCGAGCCGTTCGAGGAACGGGTCACGGGTGCGCCGTCATCACGCCATGGGAGGAGACACCCTTGCTATCCCCGGACGGGACGTGAGCCTGGCCGATGACGTGACTATGGCTCCCGCCCGCCTGCCACCGTCATTACTGCCGGCCCACTTTCGGCCGCATTGACCGTCGTGCCAGGCTGGCGCCGCTGGGTCGTGCGCTAGTCGCCTCGAGTCGCGGCACAGGCTCAGCAACCGAAGAGGCGCGACGGTGGCACAAGTGGCGGTGCGGTTGCTTGCATGCAGCAACTGGCGCGCCGGTTGCTTGACGCGTGGGCCTGGGCTTCCAAGCTGGCGTGTCACAAGTCGGAGAAGCGCGTCCACCTGGCGCGGTTGCATGCCGCCTGCATGGCTGCCCGCCCCTTCCGCCCGTTGGTCTGGGCAAAAGTGGGGGGTCGCTTGTAACCGCTGGGCGGTTGTGCGCACCACGCGCGGCGGTTTGGCTTCTTCTGCCCTGAGCCGGTTTACATGACATGCGGGACCCAGCCCCCGAGTCGCAGGGGAGGGCCTTGGAGCGTGTTGGAGAAGACTCAGCCCGTGGCGTCTGGGGGCGCACGTAGGGAGAGTTGCCTTTAAAAGGAGGGAGACTCCTTTCAGAAGGCAACCATGTCTTCTTCCTCCCTTATGCGTCGTGTCTTTCCATCTTCCAAGCCCCCGGATGGGGGGTATCCGCCGCCTTTCCGCCTCCTCGTTGGAGGAACGCAACTCCATGGGAGTTGGTACCTCTCAGCCATCGTTCGGCTTCAAGGATTTTCATCACGCAGCCTGGCCACACCCCGCCACCGGCGGTCACCCAAGATGGTGACCTCCAGTTCGACGGTGGGGAAAGCGGGCCAGGCCGCGGCCTCTACTCCTCCCTCGGCCTCAAGGATTTTCGTCATCCAGGCCAAGATGGAAGATGAGGCGAGTCGGGGGGCTGCCCCGCGTGGGTCGGCTGCCTTTTTCTTCCCCCGCGCCAGGGGGAGAATGGCGTCCTTGAGTCCCACGGGGACTTCCTCCAGCCATGCCGGGATAGGTAGGGCGCCAGTGGCCCTGGGTCTCCGTCTCCCGGCCTGAATGGCTGGTTCTCGTCCTCAGCGGGGGAGAGCCCTCCTGTCGTGACACCTGCCCCAAAGCTACTGCCTAAGCCGCTTCGCTGCCCGGGGCGGGGGTGGTTGTCGTCGTGGTCAGAACGGGCGGCAGCGAGCCGCTCATCATTCTTCTGTTGCTCCGCAGGCCTTCCCCATGGAGTGGGGTCGTTCGTACCTGCGGAGGGGGAACCAGAGTTCCGTTCGTAATGGCACTTCGAATGCCAGTGTGTTTGTTCATTGCGGCTGTCGGGGCCTGAACATGTATGTAATTTTGGCACGGAGCCGTGTTTTTTCCTCATTTTTGAGCACTAAGTCTCGCCTGTTGATTATCTGAACCGCTTCACCAAGCATGAGTCGCCCCGTGTCAAGGTGACGAGTGAGGTATCCGTATCCCGGAGGCGTAGGAATCCCTCGGCTCGATCAGCCTTGTTGTCTGGGGCTCCTCTAGCTTAGTTAAAGAGACCCCTCGGCCGCTCTTCGATGAGCCGAGGCCAGGGGTAGCGATATCAGTATGAACAGAGGCGGAGTTGGCTCGAGAATGGGAACCTGGTTGGCCGGAGCCTAGCCGGGTTGTCCGTCAGCGGAGCCGACGCCGGAGTCGATCAGCCGAGGCCTCGGGTCGGGCCGGCGCCCTTGGAAGATGCTTGGCCGAGGCCTCAGGGGTAACCGGCCGAGCCGCCTGCTCGGGCCGGATTCCCGGAGAAGTCCTTGGACCGCGTCGCCGTCCGAGGTTGGGTCGGACCTCGCTGAAGGCGTCGTCGATGCCGAGGGTGCTTCGGCTTCCTTCAGCGTGAAGACCCGAGCCTGCAGGATCAGATCGTCTTGTAGCGTGTGCCTTCTGCGGCCGCCGAGGCCAGAAAAACACACCCTCGCCGTTCTTGCAAAGCTGCGTCTTTTTTCCTCTTGTTTCGAGCATCTGGACTCTCTGTCGGTAACAGGGATGTTTGTGTGAGCGAGAGTTGCTTCTCGCGGAAGGGACGAGTGAGGTATCCGTATCCCAGAGGCGTGGGAGTCCCTCGGCTCGGTCGGCCTTGCCGCTTACGCGTACTTTCACCCGTTCATGAGGCCCTGTCCCCGACTTAGTCGAGAAAGCTTGAAGGACTGCTTCGGCAGGAGAGCTTCCGAACGTGAAGACTTGTTCGGTCCACGGAGTCGCTTTATCCGAACGCGAGTTACTTATCGCAGAAGGTGATGAGTGAGGTATCCGTATCCCGGAGGCGTAGGAGTCCCTCGGCTCGGTCAGCCTTGGCTGCTTACGTGTACTCCGTCGTTTCCAGGATCCGCTTTCCGAAGTAGTCAAGAAGCACGAAAGAAATCCTGCTAAAAAGAGATCCTTTTTCGAGGAAAAATTCGACGCAGAGGGGGTCTCCCCCCTTTTAGCCCCCGAGGGAGGGTCGGGCTTTGCCGAGGCTAGGCCGACCCTTCCTTGACGACTAAACTTTGCGTAGGTGCGAGGTATATGAACAACTTGGAAACATCTTAAGGGTAGAAGCGACGTAGCTGTTTGATGTTCCAAGCGTTGCCGTAGATCTCGCCTTGATTGTTGGCCAGCTTGTATGTTCCGGGCTTCAGAACTTTGGCGATGACGAATGGCCCTTCCCAGGGGGGCGTGAGCTTGTGCCTCCCTGGGGCGTCTTGCCGCAGCCGAAGCACCAGATCGCCCACCTGGAGGTCTCGGGACCGGACCCCTCGGGCGTGGTAGCGTCGCAGGGACTGCTGGTACCGCGCCGAGTGTAGTAAGGCCCTGTCCCGAGCCTCTTCCAGCTGGTCCAGCGATTCTTCTCGGCTAGCTTGGTTGCTTTGATCGGTGTAGGCCCTCGTCCTCGGGGAGCCGTATTCCAGGTCAGTGGGCAAGATAGCTTCAGCCCCGTAGACCAGGAAAAACGGCGTGAAACCCGTGGCACGACTCGGCGTCGTCCTTAGGCTCCAGACCACCGAGGGGAGTTCCTTCATCCATCGCTTGCCGAACTTGTTGAGGTCGTTGTAGATCCGAGGCTTGAGCCCTTGTAGAATCATGCCGTTGGCACGCTCTACTTGCCCATTCGACATGGGATGAGCCACGGCGGCCCAGTCCACCCGGATATGGTGATCCTCGCAAAAATCCAAGAATTTATTGCCGGTGAACTGGGTACCGTTGTCGGTGATGATGGAGTTTGGGACCCCGAAGCGATGGATGATGTTGGTGAAGAACGCCACCGCCTGCTCGGACCTGATGCTGTTCAGGGGTCGGACCTCGATCCACTTGGAGAATTTGTCGATGGCGACCAGCAAGTGCGTGTAGCCCCCGGGCGCCTTCTGCAAGGGACCGACGAGGTCCAGACCCCATACAGCGAAGGGCCAGGTGATGGGTATCGTCTACAGAGCCTGAGCGGGCAGGTGGGTCTGCTTCGCATAGAATTGGCACCCTTCGCAGGTGCGGACAATTCTAGTGGCGTCAACCACCGCCGTTGGCCAGTAGAAGCCTTGCCGGAAAGCATTCCCGACAAGGGCTCGGGGCGCTGCGTGATGGCCGCAAGCCCCCGAGTGTATTTCTTGCAGTAGTTCCCGACCTTCGGCGATGGAGATGCATCGCTGGAGGATGCCCGAGGGGCTGCGATGGTAGAGCTCCTCTTCATCGCCCAGCAAGACGAACGACTTGGCGCGTCGCGCTACCCGCCGAGCCTCGACTTGGTCGGGGGGTAGCTCTCCTCGACGGAGATATTGCAGGTACGGGGCCTGCCAATCTCGATTAGGCGTGGCCCCGCTCTGCTCTTCCTCGACGTTCAGTACCTCGGCCTCGGGGGCCGAGGGTACCTCGGGCTGAGCCGAGGGTGCCTCGGGCCGAGCCGAGGGCACCTCGGCCTAAGCCGAGGGTGCCTCGGGCTCGGGCGCGTCGTCGATCTTGACAGAGGGTCGATGCAGATCCCGGGAGAAGACGTCCGGGGGGACCGTCGTTCGCCCCGAGGCTATTTTAGCCAGCTCGTCTGCAGTCTCGTTGTAGCGCCGAGCGACGTGGTTTAGCTCGAGCCCGAAGAACTTGTCTTCCAGGCGCCGAACCTCGTCGCAGTAGGCCTCCATCTTCGGGTCGCGGCAGTGGGAGTTCTTCATGACTTGGTCGATGACGAGCTGCGAATCACCGCGGGCGTCGAGGCGTCTGACCCCTAGCTCGATGGTGATCCGCAACCCGTTGACCAGAGCTTCGTACTCGGCCACATTGTTGGACGCCGGGAAATGGAGGCGCAGCACGTAGCGCAGGTGCTTTCCAAGGGGCGAGATGAAGAGCAGGCCCGCGTCGGCTCCTGTCTTCATCAGCGACCCGTCGAAAAACATGGTCCAGAGCTCCGGTTGGATCGGAGCCGTCGGCAACTGGGTGTCGACCCATTCGGCCACGAAGTCCGCCAACACCTGGGACTTGATGGCCTTCCGAGGGGCGAACGAGATCGTTTCGCCCATGATTTCCACCGCCCACTTTGCGATCCTGCCCGAGGCCTCTCGGCACTGGATGATCTCCCCCAGGGGGAAGGATGACACCACAGTTACCGGATGAGACTCGAAGTAGTGTCGTAACTTCCGCCTTGTCAGGATCACAGCATACAGCAGCTTTTGAACTTGTGGGTAGCGGATCTTGGTGTCGGACAGCACTTCGCTGACGAAGTAGACCGGTCTCTGAACGGGCAGTACATGCCCTTCCTCTTGCCTCTCGACCACAATCGCGGCGCTAACCACCTGAGTGGTGGCGGCGACGTAGACCAAGAGGGCTTCTCCATCAGCTGGGGGCACCAAGACTGGCGCCTTTGTAAGGAGCGCCTTCAGGTTCCCGAGGGCTTCCTCGGCCTCAGGGGTCCAAGCGAAACACTCGGCCTTCCTTAAGAGGCGGTACAGAGGCAGACCTCTTTCGCCGAGGCGTGAGATGAAGCGGCTCAGGGCCGCGAGGCATCCCATGACCCTCTGTACACCTTTTAAGTCCTTGATGGGTCCCATGCTGGTGATGGCTGCGATCTTCTCCGGGTTGGCTTCGATGCCTCGCTCAGAGACGATGAACCCCAGGAGCATGCCCCAGGGCACCCCGAAGACACACTTCTCAGGATTGAGCTTGACTCCTTTCGCCTTGAGACATCAGAATGTCACTTCAAGGTCGGAGAGGAGGTCGGAAGCCTTCCTTGTCTTGACTACAATGTCATCGACGTAGGCCTCGACTGTGCGACCGATGTGTTCGCCGAACACATGGTTCATGCACCGCTGGTACGTCGCGCCCGCATTCCTCAAACCGAACGGCATGGTGACATAGCAGTACATGCCGAACAGCGTGATGAAAGAAGTCGCGAGCTGGTCGGACTCTTTCATCCGGATCTGGTGATACCCTGAGTAGGCATCGAGGAAGGACAGGGTTTCGCACCCAGCGGTGGAATCCACGATTTGATCGATGCGAGGCAGAGGGTAGGGAACCTTCAGACATGCTTTGTTGAGACCAGTGTAGTCTACACACATCCGCCATTTCCCCCCTTTCTTTCTCACAAGCACAGGGTTGGCAAGCCATTCGGGATGGAATACCTCTTTGATGAACCCTGCTGCCATTAGCTTGTGGATCTCCTCGCCTATCACTCTGCGCTTCTCCTCGTCGAATCGGCGCAGAGGCTGCCTGACGGGTCGGGCTCCGGCCCGAATATCCAGCGAGTGCTCGGCGACATCCCTCGGTATGCCGGGCATGTCCGAGGGACTCCACGCAAAGACGTCGGCGTTTGCGCGGAGAAAGTCGACGAGCACTGCTTCCTATTTGGGGTCGAGCCCGGAACCGATCCGGATCTGCTTGGTGGTGTCGCCACTGGGGCCAAGAGGGACGGCCTTAACCGTCTCCGCTGGCTCGAAGTTGCCGGCATGGCGCTTCACGTCTGGCACCTCCTTGGAGAGGTTCTCCAGGTCGGCGATGAGGGCCTCGGACTCGGCGAGGGCCTCGGCGTACTCCACGCACTCCACGTCGCATTCGAACGCGTGTTTGTACGTGGGGCCGACGGTGATGACCCCGTTGGGGCCCGACATCTTGAGCTTCAGGCAGGTGTAGTTGGGGACGGCCATGAACTTCGCGTAGCATGGCCTCCCTAGTACGGCGTGGTAGGTTCCTCGGAACCCGACCACCTCGAACGTCAGGGTCTCCCTTCGGAAGTTGGAGGGCGTCCCGAAGCAGACGGGGAGGTCGAGTCGTCCGAGGGGCTGGACGCGCTTCCCAGGGATGATCCCGTGGAAGGGCGCAGCGCCTGCTCGGACGGAGGACAGATCGACGCGCAGGAGCTTGAGGGTCTCGGCGTAGATGATGTTGAGGCAGCTGCCCCCATCCATCAGGACCTTGGTGAGCCTGACGTTGCCGACGACGGGGTCGACGACGAGCGGGTATTTCCCCGGGCTCGGCACATGGTCGGGGTGGTCGGCCTGGTCGAAGGTGATGGGCTTGTCGGACCAGTCAAGGTAGACTGGCGCCGCCACCTTAACCGAGCAGACCTCCCGGCGCTCTTGCTTGCGATGCCGAGCCGAGGCATTCGCCGCATGCCCTCCGTAGATCATGAAGCAGTCGCGGACCTCGGGGAATTCTCCTGCTTGGTGATCTTCGTTCTTGTCGTTGTCGCGGGCCCTGCCACCCTCGGCGGGTGGCCCGGCCCTGTGGAAGTGACGCCGAAGCATAACGCACTCCTCGAGGGTGTGCTTGACGGGCCCCTGATGGTAGGGGCACGGCTCCTTGAGCATCTTGTCGAAGAGGTTTGCACCTCCGGGGGGCTTCCGAGGGTTCTTGTACTCGGCGGCGGCGACAAGGTCCGCGTCAGCGGCGTCGCGTTTCGATTGCGACTTCTTCTTGCCTTTCTTCTTGGCGCCGCGCGGAGCAGACGCCTCGGGAGCCTCTTCCGATGGGCGGCCCTGGGGCTGCTTGTCCTTTCGGAAGATAGCCTCGACCGCCTCCTGGCCAGAGGCGAACTTGGTGGCGATGTCCATCAGCTCGCTCGCCCTGGTGGGGGTCTTGCGACCCAGTTTGCTCACCAGGTCGCGGCAAGTGGTGCCGGCGAGGAACACGCCGATGACATCCGAGTCGGTGATGTTGGGCAGCTCGGTGCGCTGCTTCGAGAATCGCCGGATGTAGTCCCGGAGAGACTCTCCCGGCTGTTGCCGGCAGCTTCGAAGGTCCCAGGAATTCCCGGGGCGCACGTATGTGCCCTGGAAATTGCCAGCGAAGGCTTGGACCAAGTCGTCTGTTGGGGCGAAGGCAAAGACGCCACCCTTCGCTCCAGGCCTTCGCTGCAGCCGCTGGTCCGACGGAGGCAAAGCGGGCAGGGACACCCTTCGCAGGACTCGACACTTTGACGAAGACCTGCGGCGACGTCCTCACACGGCGCGGCCTCATTCAGCCCCAAGGCCCACGTGTGATCTGGCCCATTGTAACGGGCCCCGCGTGGCCGCCTCTGTCTTACGGGCCTGACTTGTAAAGGCATACTTGTAATTACAGCTTGTAACCCTGCTTTATGGGAATATTCCGGGGATAAACTAGGCGTCTGAGGGCACATGCGTCCTTAAGACAAGACGCTGGGCACTCAGACACCTATAAATACCCCCGCACAGTGCCCGTGAGAGGCTAGATCAACAGAGCTATTGCACCCGTGCACGTAACCCTGTTGTCGCCATTGTTCACCCCCGTTGGCCCACTTGCAGCAGAGAGCAAGTTCCAACATTTGGCGCCCACCGTTCGTGCTACGACAAAACCACCCGCGATGGCACCCAAGAGAGCTAACCCCAAGGCTGACGAGGCTGCGAAGGCAGCACTGCTGGCCGCAAGAAAGGGCAAGGCCCTCGCCCTCACCCAATCCACCCACCAAGAGCCCATCGAGGACAATGTTCCCCACACCGGCGAAGACGACGCCTTCCGCACCTGCGGAACCGAAGGACAGTCGCAGCCGC
The DNA here is from genome assembly GCF_902167145.1 of Zea mays. Classification (NCBI taxonomy): domain Eukaryota; kingdom Viridiplantae; phylum Streptophyta; class Magnoliopsida; order Poales; family Poaceae; genus Zea; species Zea mays. The sequence goes on along the minus strand of NC_050096.1, from coordinate 251,805,359 downwards.
CCCCAGGCTTCGCCCCACCGGAAGGCGCCGACCTCACCGAGGACGGTGAGGCCCTCGGCGTCTCAACAGAAGAACAGCTGCAGCTGCGCGCCCTGCGCCTCAGGAACCGCAATCTCCAGAGGCAGAAAGAGATACTGGAGGCCAAGCGCCAACGTGTTTCCGCATTAGCCAAAGTGCGGCAAATGATACGCGACGAGGAGCAGAAAGCCCAAGACCTCGAGCGCGAGATCGCGCTGATGCAGTGCGAAGGCCACCTCGGTTTGCAGCAAGAACCACCCCTCCAACAACGCGCTCAGCCGGAGGACATGCGCGAAGGCTACCTCGGCCGACAGCACGGCCAACCCCTGCAGCACCGGGCGCAGCCGGAGAACCCGCGTTTCCCCCAGCATGACTACGCCCCCCAGCACGGCGCGCCATTCCAAGGGATCAACTACCTCGACGAGCGAAGTCCCCTGGCGCCACACCTGCAAGTGACGCCTTGGCCAGCCAACTTTCGAGCGGGGGCATACCCCAAGTACAACGGCAGCACCGATCCGGCGCAATACATCATGAGTTACCAAGTCGCCGTTGCATCAGCCGGAGGGGACGACGTCACAATGGCAAAGTCTTTCATCATCGCCCTAGAGGGCCCAGCACTCACCTGGTTCACCAGATTGCCCCCGCTGTCCATTGATTCGTGGCGAAGTCTCAGGGACAAGTTCCTCCTCAACTTCCAAGGGTACCGTCCAGACACCGACGCTTTGGCCGAGCTCTCGCTTTGCAAACAGCTGGAAAAGGAGACTCTGCGGGAGTATTACCGCAAGTTCTTAACACTCAAGTCACAGCTGCCCTCTGTCGACGATCAGATCGCTATCCACTACGCCATCAATGGCCTTCGGGCCGGCGTCCTCTACAGCCATTGTATCAGGGATCCACCCAAGAGCTTGCAGGAGCTATATCAGCTCTTCGAAAAATATGCCAAATCCGAAGAGCTCCACCAGCGCAAGGTCGAGTCGCAACGGAAACCCAACAGTCAGACTCCGCAGTCCAGCCGCACGTGGACAAGGACCTCGCAGCCAGACTCCAGTCGAGACAGCCGCAGTCAGCAGCAAGTCCACAACATCGTCAACCAACAGCCTGCTGCTGACCCCCCTCGCCGCCAGGAATATCCCCCCCAAGGCCGCGGAAATGGAACGCGCGGCAGGGGTCGAGGGCGGGCGCAGCAGCCGCCGCGCCGGTTCTATTGCCTTTTCCACGGCGAAGACTGCGCCCACCAGACCAAAGACTGCCCCGAGACGAAGGCCACCAGAGATAGAATGGCGAGGGCGCAGCCGGCCGACAATCCCAGAATTGTCGCGCATAACTACCAGCCACCCCCTCCACCATACGTCCACGCCCCCGCTCCGCATCCACCGCACCACGCTTACCAACATCATCAGGAGGTACAAATCGTACCTCCTCCACCCCCACCACCACACCAGCAACACCAAAACATTCCCCATCCCCCAAAGCAAGAAGACTTCGCCGATCAACCTTATCGCGGAGTCATTCACATGATAACAGGGGGGTCAAGCACCGACTTCGACACCAAGCGGCAGAAGCGGGACCACTACCGCAGCATCAACCATGTCGCCGTCACTGGCCCAGTCGTGCAGACGAAGTGGTCCCACATACCGCTAACCTTCGACGCGCGAGACGTCGACCTGCGCAGCGCCCCCCACATCGACGCAATGGTCATCAACTGCAGCGTGGCAGGTTGGGACTTACACAAAGTCCTTGTCGACAACGGCAGTCAGGCGGACATCATCTTCCTCCACGCCTTCGACCGCATGGGCATAAGCCACAGCTTGCTGAAGCCTTCGGACAACCCGTTGTATGGTTTCGGCGGCAAGGGCACCTTTCCAGTTGGCAAGATAGAGTTGCCCCTCTCCTTCGGTGTAGCACCCAATGCCCGAAGTGAGCAAATAACCTTCGACATTGTCGACATGGTATATCCGTACAACGCCATCATGGGCCGAGGCTCCATCAACAAATTCGAAGCCGCCATCCACGGGTTGTACCTATGTATGAAGATACCAGGCCCGCTGGGCGCCATCACAATCTACGGCAACCAGCAGACGGCGCGCAACATAGAGCGGGACTTCGTGCCCGGTCAGAGAAATGTACACTGTCTCACGACCCAGCACGAAGTCCCTGCGCCGCCTAGCCCAGCCGACAAGCAGCACGACAAGGCACAGTTGCAGTGCCAAGACGGGACCAAGACTGTCCCCCTCGATCAGGCCACGCCCAAGCAGACTGTAACTATCAGCGAAGACCTCACGTCACTTGAAGAAGAAAAACTTCTCTGCTGCCTGGCCAAGAATAAAGATGTCTTCGCCTGGTCTGCCCTCGATCTGGTCGGAGTCAGCCGAGCCATAATCGAACACAGCCTGGGGATTGACCCTTCGGTGCGACCCAAAAAGCAGAAGCTTCGCAAGATGTCAGATGAAAAGACAGAAGCCGCCAAGGCGGAGGTGCATCGCCTCCTGGAGGCTAAATTCATCGAGCCGGTGGCTTACCCCACGTGGCTCTCCAATGTTGTGATGGTGCAGAAGAAAAGCGGAAAATGGCGCATGTGCATAGACTTCACCAGTCTCAATAAGTCCTGCCCAAAGGATAATTTCCCGTTGCCACGGATCGACAAAATAGTCGATAGCGCGGCCGGATGCGAGGTCATGTCCCTCCTCGACTGCTTCTCCGGCTATCACCAGATATACATGAAGGAGGAAGACAAGGCCAGCACCAGCTTTATAACACCCTTCGGCACTTATTGCTTTGTCAGAATGCCGGAGGGTCTCAAGAATGCCGGGTCCACCTTCTCCAGACTCACCAAAACGGTGCTCGAAGGGCAGGTCGGCAGAAACGTATTCACATATGTGGACGACATCGTCGTCGCCAGCAAAAATAAGGAGGACCACCTCGCCGACCTGGCGGAAACATTCGCGAGCATGCGAGATGCACGACTCCGCCTAAACCCGGAAAAGTGCGTTTTCGGTGTCCGCCAGGGCAAGATATTGGGCTACCTGGTGTCCCGCCGAGGCATCGAGGCCAACCCAACCAAGATCCAGGCCATCGTCGACATGTCGCCTCCGCAGTCCGCCAGGGACGTCCAGCGCCTGACAGGCAGGATGGCCGCCCTCAATAGATTCATCTCCAGGTCCGCTGAGCGAAGTCTCCCCTTCCTCAAAACCCTCCGCGGCGCGAAGGACTTCGCTTGGGGACCGGAGCAAGCAGCGGCCTTCGCCTCATTAAAACAGTACCTGGCGGAGCTGGCCATCCTCACAAGCCCAGACTCCTCGCTCCCCTTATTGCTCTATGTCGCGGCTTCGCCGCACGCGGTCAGCGCGGCACTAGTGCAGGAGCAGACAGTCGAAGGCGCAGTCAGACAGTGCCCTGTTTATTATGTCTCCGAAGTCCTGACACCATCCAAATGCAACATGACAGAGCTGGAGAAGATTGCTTACGCAGTTGTTATGTCCTCGCGCAAGCTGCGCCATTATTTTGAAGCATTCAAGGTCCGAGTCACCTCGGACAGGGGACTCGGCGAACTATTCAGGAACCCGGAGGCATCAGTGAGAATCGCCAAGTGGGCAGCCGAGCTCTCCGGCTACCATATCAGCTTCGAGCCCAGGACAGCCATCAAATCGCAAGTCCTGGCAGACTTCGTCGTCGACTGGACTGGGCCAGTAACACAGCCGGACCCATCCACAGAAAAGGTCTGGACTATCCATTGCGACGGTGCATGGTGTCATGCGGGGGCAGGCGTCGCTGCAGTCATCACCTCACCAGCCGGAGTCAAACACAGATATGCAGCACGCCTCAGCTTCGCTCTGGAATCCGACAAATGTACAAACAACATAGCAGAGTATGAAGCAGTCATCCTCGGCCTCCGCAAGCTAAGGGCCCTCGGAGTCACCACCTGTATCATCAAAACAGACTCCAAGATAGTCGCCGGTCAGGTCGAAAAAGACTATGCAGCAAAAGACCCCGCGCTCATGCAATACCTCGCGGCTATCCGAAGTCTCGAGAGGCAGTTCAAGGGATTCACCCTACAGCATGTGGACAGGGCCAAGAATGAGGAGGCCGATGCATTAGCCAAGGCCGCCGCCAGGGGCGAGCCCCTGCCCTCCGACGTATTCTTTCACACCATCGGCACGCCAGCCGTCCGGAGCCCCGAAGGGCTCCAAATAACAAATGATAGCGAGGGCCACCGTATAGTCCACCTAATCATGACCGAGGACTGGCGGGCCCCAATAACCCTGTTTCTACAGGGATACTATCACCCAACCGACGTCAGTGAGGCGAAGCGCCTCGAGCATCGGAGCCGGGACTTCGCGCTAATCGAGGGCCAATTATACAAGAAGGGGGTCAGTCAGCCAATGCTTAAATGCGTCACCGAAACCGAAGGCATCCAAATCTTGCGCGAGGTCCACAGTGGAACTTGCGGCTCGCACGCGGGGCCAAGGGCCCTGGCTGCTAAGGTGATCCGACAAGGGTTTTACTGGCCTGCAATGATCTGCGCCGCAAATCGAGTCGCAAGATCCTGCGAAGCCTGCCAGAAGTTCTCTCCTCGGTCAGGCAACCCCTCGCAATACACAAAGCTGGTCGCCCATACATGGCCTCTTCAGCGCTGGGGCCTGGACATCGTCGGGCCCTTGCCCACCGCTCAGGGGAACCTCAAGTTCGCCTTCGTAGCCGTCGAATACTTCACCAAGTGGATTGAAGCGAGGGCTGTGTCCACAATCACATCAAAGACTGCCCAGAAATTCTTTTGGCAGAACATTGTTTGCCGCTTCGGAGTACCGTCCGAGCTAACAGTTGACAACGGCAAGCAGTTTGACAATCAAGATTTCAAGGATTTCTGTTTTTCCATTGGCACCAAGCTTGCCTTCGCTTCAGTCTATCATCCGCAGTCCAACGGAGTCGTGGAGCGTGCCAATGGGAAAATCTTCACAGCCATCAAGAAGATGCTCCTCGACGAGAAAAAGGGCAGATGGACCGACTTGCTACCGGAGGCAGTCTGGGCGCTGAACACAACCGAGTGCAGGGCGACCGGGTTCACTCCTTTCCGCCTTCTATACGGATCAGAGGCAATGACCCCGCAAGAAATAAAACACGGGTCTCCGCGCACAGCTCCGTCAGCCACCCCTGACGTGGATGAGCCAACCTCCAAAGATCTCATTGACGGAGACCGGGTCTTCGCCCTGCAGGCCTTAAACAAATACCAAGCCCAGACCAAAGCATGGCGCGATCGCGCAGTCATCCCAAAGGAGTTCAGCGCGGGGGACCTCGTACTCATCCGAACAGCTCGGACGGAGTCCAAGGGCAAGCTGGAGCCCAAGTGGGAGGGCCCCTTCATAGTCAAGACAAAAGCTTCCCCCAGCGCTTACAGACTCGCAACGCCAGATGGCGAGGACCTGGAGCACTCCTGGAACATTGACAACCTTCGTAAATTTTTTGTTTAATTCTTAGGGCTGAGTTCGCCCTTGTAATTCACCGCAAACAATCTTGTACCGGCCCGCACTCTTTTCCTCCCGGGGGGTGAGGTTTTTAACGAGGCGGAGCCATGTAATATATGTGAGAAAAATCCCCCGCAAAAGCATGTGTCGAAAAAAGACCGCGACAACGGTCTTCGGCATTCGACCAATTCGAAGTCACCGCGAGGCTAAGCGCTAGCCACCCTCGCGTGCGACCAATCCGCGCAGAAGTCGCCTAAGGGTGCAGCCGGACTTAGCACAACAAGTGCGCAAAAATCAAAGTCTATCGCGAAGACTATCCGCGCAGAAGTCGCCTAAGGGTGCAGCCGGACTTAGCACAACAAGTGCGCAAAAATCAAAGTCTATCGCGAAGACTATCCGCGCAGAAGTCGCCTAAGGGTGCAGCCGGACTTAGCACAACAAGTGCGCAAAAATCAAAGTCTATCGCGAAGACTATCCGCGCAGAAGTCGCCTAAGGGTGCAGCCGGACTTAGCACAACAAGTGCGCAAAAATCAAAGTCTATCGCGAAGACTATCCGCGCAGAAGTCGCCTAAGGGTGCAGCCGGACTTAGCACAACAAGTACGCAAGAATCGAAGTCTATCGCGAAGACTAACCGCGCAGAAGTCGCCCAAGGGTGCAGCCGGACTTAGCTCCACAAGTGCGCAAAAATCAAAGTCTATCGCGAAGGCTTTTCGCGCAGAAGTCGCCTAAAAGGCGCAGCCGGAGCCTACCGCAAAAACCGCCCAAGGGCGCAGCCGACCCAGTATGGCAAAAGCAGAAGCGACAGCAAGACCAATTATAATCACACTGGCACAGCACAATCAATCACACCAGTCAAAGTACACAGCGCCCTCGCAGGCACAAGCACGCGAGGGCACAACACTCCATTTCACAAACCCTTGCACATACACAAGCGAGGGCACCACGCCCTACATCGGCTCAACCTTAGGAATAATCCCCATCTCTCTATAATTAAATAACATTATCCTAAGCTCCTCACCAGCAAAAAGGCTTCGCAGCTCCCCTTCCCCCACACCCGAGACGGCCGGCAAAGACAGCAGCTCCTGCCGACCAACCCTACTAACGCGAAGACGAGCCCCTTCCTCCGCACTAATCCTACGCTTCGCAACCGCCCTTCGTCGTCGGTGCCCGGTGCTAGGACCGGGCACGCCTGGCGCGTCCGCAGCATGTAGCGCAGCCTCCGCCGCAGCCTCGTCCAGGGCCGCAAAATAGTCCAAGTCCTCCTCCGACGACTCCTCGGTCCATTCAGCCGAGCTCCCAGAGTCAGTAAAATCAAAAAACTCAGAAACAGACCCACCACATTCATTTCCACCTTCCGCGGTCGAAGCCGCCAAAAAACCAGTAGTAGCGGTTGCGTGCGCAGGCCCAAAATCTTGAACCTGCGCAGCAACCAAAATTCAGTACATCATCCAAAAATCCCTCAACCCTAAACACCACCTACGCCACCTGCGAAGGCCCTGCCGCTGCGGGAGCCTCCGCCGCCGCCTCCGCCGTTGTCTCCGCTGGATCTTCGGCGCCCGGCACAGCAGCTGCGGGGGCATCAGACGCGCCTTCGGCCACCCTTGGGAGTAGGCCTTCGCCGGCCGCAGCAGGTACAAGGGCGCCTGGTGCATCTTCCGCGGTCACCGGGGCGACTCCAGTGGCGGCCTCCGCAGGGGTGGTCTCCGGCTCAGGCGGCGCGCTGTTCAGCGCCCCAAAATCGTCCACCCGCTCGCCGCGCTCCGCCTAAGACAAAACGTACAAAAAATTCAGCAAACACACGCACAAACCGCATCCAGCAAGCACCGAGTAAACGACAACGTTACCTGAGCCCTTGCAGCCTCGGCCCGCGCCCGGACCACCTCTCGACCGTACGAACCCCACATCCGGTCAAAGAGGGCCCCGCCGGACTCCTTCACCACGGGGTCTTCGACCTCAAAGATATCTCACCCAAAATCTTCATCCACCTGGTCGATGGCCTCAAAGTGCCGGCAGCCTTCGCGAGAGAGCGCGTTCATCGCTGCCTCGCAGGTGACCAGGGAGGTGAACGACATCAACCCCGCCAAGACAGTGGGGAGCTCCTGCAGTTCCTCCTGCACCCACTCCAGACAGCGAAGTCCGGCCTCTCGCTCCGGCACCTCGAAGTCGCTCGTCCGCACACCCAGCTCGCGATATGAAGTCATGAGCTGCGTGCGCGTCCGTTCGGCCTCCGCTCGCGCCGCGGCCTCGGCCCCCTCCGCGCGGCTCTCGAAGGCGGCAAGCCGCCGCTGCAGCTCCCCGGCGAGCTCCTTGGCGACATTGCCCTCCGCCCGCGCCAGCCTGGCCTCCGCCTGCGCAGACTGCTCCTTGGCGATGGCTTCGTTGGCCTCCCTTCTCTCCTCCATCAGCTGGCGCCGGAGGTCTGCCTTCTCCTTCTCAAGGGCGGCCACCTTCTCCGCCAGCTTGCGGCACTTGCTGTCGGAGGCCGACTTCTCACGGACAGCGTCCGCGTGTTGCGTCCGAAGTCTCTCGACCTCGGCAGACAACGTCGCCGTAAGGGCCCCCGACGCAGTACGGCTGGTGAAGTCAGCCACCTGCAGAACACACATAAGGCCCGTTTTTTTTTAAAAAAAAAAAAAAGAAAGAAGCTCGGCAGACCTGACTCAGCGCCTCCATTGCTCCTTTCAGCCGGCGGGTCGCCGCGTCCGCCTCGTCTCTGACCAACGCGAGGGCAGTCACCTCGCCTCCAGCGCCAAGGGTCTCGACCCCCGCCTTCGGCGCTGGCGCAGCCGTCGCGACCGCCGCGCCAGGCACAACTAGAGCGAGCGGGCCCTCGTCCAACCCTGCAACGCATCAACAGATTAAAAAAAAAAGTGTATACATATAGACTCACCCCCAAGATAATCCTCCACATCAATCTCAGTGCCGAAGTCAGCAACGCGTTTGCCGGGCGGCGGTAGCGATCGGGCCGCCTTCGCAGCCTCCGCCACTCCGCTGGCGGACGGCACCACCTTCGACAGCTTGGGGCCTCCGGCGCCCACCGTCGCCTCCGGCGCCTTGCCAGGCGCGGAGGCACCCGCCTTCGCCGGCAATGGCGGCTTGCCTCCGCCGGAGGCCTCAGCCTTCGATGCTCCCCGCTGCCTTTTCGGCCGGGCTTCATGAACCCTCACGGTCGCCTGGCGTTTCCGCGCCGCCGCTTGGCGATCCTTGTCCATCACTGCCCACACAACATGACCGATATTTCGCCCATAAGGAAAAACTTTCCACCGACGAGCCATACGAGATGTAAAGCAGTCCTCTTCATCCCAGGGGATAGGAATGTTTTTAGGCCAGCAACCCCCAGTAACCCTCAGCATCCGAGCCGAAGACTCCCGGAGCTCGGGCGAAGACATCCTCTCCCCCGGGGCCGCACACGTCCTCATTAACTCTCTAGCGAAACTATCAGACACCCCAAGCCCTCCCATCGCAGTACCTAATTTTCTCTTTTTCGAAGAGGTGGCGGCCGCCAGCGCAGGGTCGCCTCCGGCCTCCACCGCCGGTTTCTTCCCGCGGCGGTCTGCTTCGTCCTGACCAGGGTAGCCGTCGTACGGCAGTTGATTTAATTCAAAGACCCTGTTCAAGCGATCGTTTGACCCACGGATATCGAAACTGCGCTGGCCTTCCGTCTTCGGCACGTAGCGCCCCACGAGTCGCACCGCCAAGTCTTCTGCATCACGCACGAAGGCGGCCGGGTCACGGTTCCGCAAACTCAGTGCGAAGGCAGGACTTCGCACCTCCCTTCCTCCGTGAAAGGGCATCTGGCGAGGGCATACTTCGCCCAGCGCCCAGCCGTGCGCCAAGGGCCAGACCCCGTACGCCGCAAACTCTTCAACCAAATCACGCCCGCTGCTCTGACCGGCGGCGTACCGTAGGGCCTCTTCGTCTGTATCCTCTTCTGCCACTTCGAAAGGCGGATACGCAGAGTAATAGTGAGAGCACATTAAGGACACGGGGAGCCCTTGATGGCCTTCGACAGTCGCCTCAGAAACATAAAACCAAAACTCATTCCAACTGCCCCACTTGTTGCGGGCGCACGGGACCAACTCCACTACTGGCATCGTGGTCTTGCCGGTCTTCGGCGTGAAAGTGCACGACCCGAACTGCGCAACTCCGCCCTCAACCACCCTTTTCTGCCAATGCAAGCAATAATTCTTCGCGAAAACTTCAACCGACGGCTGCCCGCCGTACGAAGTCGTCGCCCAGACATACTTCGCCAGCGCCACTATGGCGTTCGGCGTAAGCTGATGTATTTGAACACTGAATCTGCGCAGGACTTCGCTGACAAACCGGTGCGCAGGCAGGCGGAGTCCGGCGGCGAAGAACGCCTCGAAAACAACCAACTCGCCCTCCGGCTCGGGGACTTCCTCCGTCCCCGGGGCCCGAGCGACTCCGTCGCCAAAGTAGCCCAACCGCTGCATATCTTCAATACGGCCTGACGTCATCCGTGACACACCGAATTCAACAGAGTCGCCGGCGCGCAACTCTTCCACCATCGCGTCACTCAACGTCTCCTCAGACGAGGCGGCGGCCGGCGGCGTGGCGGTGGCGGAAGAAGAAGAGGATGGCATGGCTACGTACCGTCGGCGGCGGCGCGCGGTTTGCTTCACTCGAGCCAGAACGACGGCGAGCAAAGGGAGCAGCGGAGGAAAAGGAGCAGCAAGGCGGCGGGCGGCTAGGGTTTTACGGAGCGCGGAAAGCAGAATTCAAACAGCGCCGCCCCCGCCCCCCTTTTATAGGCAGGGCGCGGCTCCTTGGGAACCCACAACCCGACAGGCCGCGACGCTTCGGGAAACCCGCAATCCAACAGTACGCCGTCCATCAACGGTCACATCAAAAACCCCCGCGGAACCACTTCGAGCGAGGGCAGCGTCTCCGCCATCTAGCGACGTCTTCGGCACCAGGTGACTTTGTCGAACTGGTCCCTCGGAGGGCAAATGTTGGGGCGAAGGCAAAGACGCCACCCTTCGCTCCAGGCCTTCGCTGCAGCCGCTGGTCCGACGGAGGCAAAGCGGGCAGGGACACCCTTCGCAGGACTCGACACTTTGACGAAGACCTGCGGCGACGTCCTCACACGGCGCGGCCTCATTCAGCCCCAAGGCCCACGTGTGATCTGGCCCATTGTAACGGGCCCCGCGTGGCCGCCTCTGTCTTACGGGCCTGACTTGTAAAGGCATACTTGTAATTACAGCTTGTAACCCTGCTTTATGGGAATATTCCGGGGATAAACTAGGCGTCTGAGGGCACATGCGTCCTTAAGACAAGACGCTGGGCACTCAGACACCTATAAATACCCCCGCACAGTGCCCGTGAGAGGCTAGATCAACAGAGCTATTGCACCCGTGCACGTAACCCTGTTGTCGCCATTGTTCACCCCCGTTGGCCCACTTGCAGCAGAGAGCAAGTTCCAACATCGTCCCAGTTGGAGATCTGCCCCGGAGGCAGGTGCTCCAACCAGGCGCGAGCAGTGTCGGAGAGGAATAGGGGGAGGTTACGGATGATGAGGTTGTCGTCGTCCGTCCCACCCAGTTGGCAGGCAAGGCGGTAGTCCGCGAGCCACAGTTCCGGTCTCGTTTCCCCCGAGTACTTCGTGATAGTAGTCGGGGGTCGGAACCGGGTCGGGAACGGCGCCCGTCGGATGGCCCGACTGAAGGCCTGCGGACCGGGTGGTTCGGGCGAGGGACTCCGATCCTCCCCGCTGTCGTAGCGCCCCCCACGCCTGGGGTGGTAGCCTCGGCGCACCCTTTCATCGAGGTGGGCCCGACGGTCGCGTCGATGGTGCTCGTTGCCGAGGTGGCCCGGGGCCGCAGGCGCGGTGTTACGCGTGCGCCCGGTGTAGACCGAGGCTTCCCGCATGAATCGGGAAGTCGCGGCATGAGGTTCCGAGGGATATCCCTGCCTTCGGGAGGCAGTGCTCTCGGCCCGTCGGGCCGCAGCGCCTTCCAGGAGATTCTTGAGCTCTCCCTGGATTCGCCGACCCTCGGTGGTTGATGGCTCCGGCATCGCGCGGAGGAGCATCGCTGCGGCTGCCAGGTTCTGACCAACCCCGCTGGATGCGGGCGGCGGCCTGACCCTGACATCGTTGGCGACGCGGTGCTGGAGACCTTGGGGCAGGTGACGTATTTCTCCGGCCAGGGGTTGGCCCGCCCATACCTGCCCGACGTCCCGACGGATCGGCTCAAGCGCTCCTGTTCCCTCGTTGAGCCTGGCTTGCGCCTCGCGGACTTGCTCGAGTTGTGGGTCGTAACCCCCCGCCGGAGCGGGGACCACAGCTAGCTCCCGTGGGATGTCGGCGCGAGGCACCGGCCTAGGAAGATCACCGTCCTCCGGCATGCCGAGATGGTTGCCTTCGGAGGGATCCCCTAGCTCGATGTGGAAACATTCGCGGCTTGGGCCGCAGCTCTCGTCGTCAAGGCTGCGGCTTCCGTCGGAACAGTCGGAGAGGCAGTAGTCACATGCGGTCATGAAGTCCCACATGGCACTGGGGTTGCCAAGTCCGAAGAAATCCCAACAGATGCTGGGATCGTCATCTTCCTCGGACCCAGAGGGCCCGTAGGTCAAGACGTCCGTCAACCGGTCCCAAGGCGACCGCATACGAAACCCCAGTGGGGTTGCACTCGCCTCAATGAGAGCGCCCGCCAAAGCGAGGTCGTTTGGCGGGTTGAGGCCGAGTCGAAATGACGTAAGATGGGAGTTAGTCGGTACCTTTTGGTCGACGAGGAGCGACGTAGTCACATCGGGGACTGGTTGCACCGTCATCCCAGGTACGAGGGCGACGTCCTGCAGGCTTTCCGCGAGCGCGCAGGCGTCGTCTTCTTGCTCGGGATCAGCGTGTCGCGGGGGGACGGCGCTTGCCTTCGTCTCGAACGCGAGGTCGGCGTCCGGCGTGCCTTCCGTCGGGGCGTCAGGGGCGTCGATTCGCTCGACGGCCAACGAAGCGCGGCCTCCCGCTTGGCCTTGATGGCCCCGCCTCCTCCTCCGTTGGCGGGGGAGAGAACGGAGCGAGCTCGAATGTTGTTCTTCCACCACGCGGGGAAGGCGTCGTCGATTCCGCCGCCGGCGGGCGGGTTGTCGGCCGCCATTGTCGTTGTCGCGCGGCGGTGGAAGAAGTATCATGTCGTAGCTGCCGTCGAAGGACATGAACTCAAGGCTCCCGAAACGGAGCACCGTCCCGGGCCGGAGAGGTTGCTGGAGACTGCCCATCTGGAGCTTGACGGGGAGCTGTTCGTCAGCACGCAGCAGGCCCCTACCTGGCGCGCCAACTGTCGGCGTTTCGAGACAGGGGGGTCCCTAAGCCGACGAGTGAGTGTGCTGCGTGCCCCAGCCCAGATGGGTCGAGCGCATGGGCGAGCGCGAAGGGGGGAGAGGCGAGGTGGCCGGAGTCGGGCGTGAGAGAGGTGGAAGTCCCGCGGCCTTCGTGTTCGTCCCGCGCCCAGGTCGGGTGCGCTTGCAGTAGGGGGGTTACAAGCGTCCACGCGGGTGAGGGAAGCGAGCGGCCCCAAGAGAGCGCCTGTCCCGTCCTCGGTCCCGCGCGGCCAACCTCCTCTAAGAAGGCCCTGGTCCTTCCTTTTATAGTCGTAAGGAGAGGATCCAGGTGTACAATGGGAGGGGTGTAGCAGAGTGCTACGTGTCTAGCGGAGAGAGAGCTAGCGCCCTAGGTACATGCCAATGTGGCAGCCGGAGAGGTCTTGGCACCTTGCTGGCGTGATGTCGTGGCTGTCGGAGGAGCGACGGAGCCTGGCGGAGGGACAGCTGTTGGAGCGGTCGAGTCCTTGCTGACGTCGCCCTGCTTTCGTAAGAGAGCTGAGGGCCGCCGTCGTCACAGAGCTCGTGGAGCGCCATCATTGCCCATCCGGCGGAGCTGGCCGGATGGGACGCCGGTCTTGTTCTCCGTGACCCGAGTCGATTCGGGGTAGGACGATGATGGCGCTTCCTGTTGACGTGGCGGGCCTGTGCCCTAGGCAGGGCGACATGGGGGCTCCTCCGAAGCCGAGGTCGAGTCTGTCTTCCGTTGCCGAGGCCGAGCCCGAGCCCCCGGGTCGGGCGAGGCGGAGATCGTTTGGCCGAGGCCAGGGCGGAGTCCGAGCCCTGGGGTCGGGCGAGGCGGAGTTTCGTCGTCTTCCGGGTCTTAGCCCGAGTCCGAGCCCTGGGGTCGGGCGGAGCGGAGTTCGCCGTCTTCCGGGTCTTAGCCCGAGTCCGAGCCCTGGGGTCGGGCGGAGCGGAGTTCGCCGTCTTCCGGGTCTTAGCCCGAGTCCGAGCCCTGGGTCGGGCGGAGCGGAGTCCGCCGTCTTCCGGGTCTTAGCCCGAGTCCGAGCCCTGGGGTCGGGCGGAGCGGAGTTCGCCGTCTTCCGGGTCTTAGCCCGAGTCCGAGCCCTGGGGTCGGGTGGAGCGGAGTTCGCCGTCTTCCGGGTCTTAGCCCGAGTCCGAGCCCTGGGGTCGGGCGGAGCGGAGTTCGCCGTCTTCCGGGTCTTAGCCCGAGTCCGAGCCCTGGGGTCGGGCGGAGCGGAGTTCGCCGTCTTCCGGGTCTTAGCCTGAGTCCGAGCCCTGGGGTCGGGCGGAGCGGAGTTCGCCGTCTTCCGGGTCTTAGCCCGAGTCCGAGCCCTGGGGTCGGGCGGAGCGGAGTTCGCTATGGCGCCTTTGGCAAGGCCTGACTGCCTGTCAGACTCACTCTGTCGAGTGGCACTGCAGTCGGAGTGGCGCAGGCGGCGCTATCCTTCTGTCAGACTGGTCAGTGGAGCGGTGGAGTGACGGCGGTCACTTCGGCTCTGCCGGGGGGCGCGTGTCAGGATAAAGGTGTCAGGCCACCTTTGCGTTAAATGCTCCTGCAACTTGGTCAGTCGGTGTGGCAATTTAGTCAGGGTTGCTTCTGAGCGAAGCCAAGGCCTCGGGCGAGCCGGAGGTGTGTCCGCCGTTAAAAGGGGGGCCTCGGGCGAGACGGAAGTCTCTCGAGGTCGGCTGCCCTTGGCCGAGGCTAGGCTCGGGTGAAGCGTGATCGAGTCACTCGTGTGGACTGATCCCTGACTTAATCGTACCCATCAGGCCTTTGCAGCTTTATGCTGATGGGGGTTACCAGCTGAGAATTAGGCGTCTTGAGGGTACCCCTAATTATGGTCCCCGACAGATGATATGAATCAATTAGAATCTATTGTGTTTGTCATGTAATAGATATTCATATGGTTCTAGTGCTTTAATTGATATCTTAATTGTGAATAGTGGTAGGTTGATATTCCTGTGGTATATCCATTTAACTAGTGTTTAATTCTGATTCTGTGCATGTGTGTGTTATATGCATCACAATTTAATTCTTGAGACAATGCATCCCACAGGTGCTAAGGTATAGTTATGCTTCAAATTAAGCCTAAGTATGTGCAATTTGGCATATAAGGCAAAAGTTGAGATTTTAATGTAAGCACATATTTAGGGGGAGCATTCTATAAACTTAGAATTCAGAATCTGTGCTTTAAATCTTATTCTTGTGTAAGCTTGAATTGTGTTGCCATCAATCACCAAAAAGGGGGAGATTGAAAGCTCTCTTGTGGGTTTTGGTGTTTAGATGACAACTCAATTAAAGGACTAACAAGTATGCTAAGTGTTGAACAGGTGCTTAATGCAAAGCTAACAAAGTTCAACACAAGTGAACAAGTGTGATGGTCCAAAGACTAGATTATCTATAGATAATGGACATCATAAGTAAGATGGACATTGCTTAAGTGAGACTCGATGTGCGTAACTCAGAGACAACCGATCAAGCCAAGGATGGAGGCAAGAAGAGCTTCGAGGTACCGAGTGCACGGGAGAAGGTCAAGGAGACCAGGAATCCAAAAGCCAGGGGTGAAGAAGAAGACTTGCAAAGTCAAGGTTAATCGAGTTAAGAAGAGTTATGGTGCATCAAGAATCACTACATAAGGACATGACTTACAACCAATAATGTAACATCTACAATTATGTGGTGTAAGTCATAAAGCTCAAGATCAAGCTCTAGAAGTGAACAAGGTATGTTTCTGGACTCAGTGAATTGTTTTGTTCACTAACATGGTTATCTGAGTGCTATAAACAGTGCCAAGAAAATAAGAAAAGAGTTGGAGAAGATATGGCCTTGTATAGCCAAAACCAGCACCAGCCTGGCACACCGGACTGTCCGGTGGTGCATCAGACAGTGTCCGATGCCCTAGGCTGACTCGGCGGTGGACTGCCAGCTCTCGGGAATCTGCGGGGAGTCTTGGCTAAAATTCACCGGACTGTCCGATGGTGCACCGAACTGTCCGGTGAGTCTGAGCCGCCCGAGCCAACGGTCGACAGCGTAATCAGCAGGCGACACGTGGCCTGAGCCAACGGTCAGTAGGCGCACCGGACTGTCCGGTGCGCCAAACGGTCCGAAAGCGCAACGGTCGGCTTCGCCAGAAAAGGAAGGAGATCGGGCACCGGACAAGATGTTCATGTCCGGTGGTGCACCGGACTGTCCGGTGCGCCACCCGACAGAAAGCAAGGATTGCCTTCGAAAAGAAATTCCAACGGCTCCTAGGCCCCTTGGGTCTATAAAAGGGACCCCTAGGCGCCTCCAACAGTGACACAAGAGCAGCCAACAAGTGCATACATCATTTGGATCAATTCTCTCTCTTCCTCTCTTGTGTATCTCTCTAGTTTGTGTAGAGGCGAAGTTATAAGCCTTTAGAGAGAGGGGAAGTGCTGTTGAGAGCTAGAGCAAAATCGTGAGCGCATTGTTACTCTGCCGGAGTGCTGTCGAGAAGATTGTAAGCAGCCACAACATCGTTGTAACTAATATCAACATAGTGGAAGGCTCTATCTGTCGCACTGACAGACCTGAGCAAACGGAGGAAGGAGTTGAAATAGACTCCAAGCCAAGGTGTGGCTAACTCCAACGAGGACTAGGCAAGCATTCCAGGCTTGGCCGAACCTCGAGATAAATCTCTGTGTCTGTGTGCTTTGCTCTGTGCTGTGTGCTGTTTCTCTGTCTTATTTGTTGTTTATACTTGCACTTCTATATTTATATGTGGTACAAGCTGTCTTCGAAGTGTAGGGTATTTTAAGACAGGAATTTCAATTCCGCTGCAACCTACTCGAAGGGTCTTTCATTCCACTGTGATCCAGCCTTCGAGTAGAGTAATAATTTCCAGTTTTAAAGTGATATTTATTATCCGCCTATTCACCCCCCTCTAGGCGATATCCAAATCCTGTTCCCAGGCATAGGGAACTTTCACTATTCTTAGAGAGTTCCTACCGAGTTGCCAAATTGGAGAGTAAATATGTTGAATAGCAAGTAACTAAATTTAGCAAGTCCATTTGAAAAACTATTGGAGAAGCATTATTCTGTTTACTTC
This sequence comes from Zea mays, assembly GCF_902167145.1. NCBI lineage: Eukaryota > Viridiplantae > Streptophyta > Magnoliopsida > Poales > Poaceae > Zea > Zea mays. The sequence goes on along the minus strand of NC_050096.1, from coordinate 251,788,508 downwards.
CTAAATCTAAGATTTAGAGAGTTGTTTAGAGAACTATTGGAGTTGCTCTAAAATCTCACTGCTATTCTATTTTGAATAGCAAGAGGATTTTAACCACCAATCCCCTTCGTTCCCCTTGCTCCTAAACATGCCCTTTGGGCATGTACAACCTTGCACCTTTTGCACGGTACAATTGATATATTGGTAATGTCTAAAACATGTATCTTACTATATTCATTACACCAATTAAAATATTCAATAAAATCAATACACCAATTAGCTATGTCTTTTATCTCGAGCATAGAGCTAAGCGACGTATCTTCATCAGGAGTCATGTCTTGAGTTTTTTATATTCATCCCTCTAAACACAACCGAAGATATAACTAAAGACACCTATTGTACATACCTTTATATGGTTATTTCTAATACATAGTAACATACTCATTTAATATGTCACATAAACATTTTTTTGACGTGGCAAGGTAGTTAAGAGGAAAGAGAAGCTGCTTGATCATGACATTGAAACATGAATCATCCAAGTGGCTCACATCTCATACTCTAGTATTTAATATTAGAATTAAAAATAATATTATACATTAGAATAATTATATATTATGTAAATTTATATGCTATGACATAGATATTGTGATAAGCTCACTCCGGGAACACATGAGTGATGAATAGGGATGAAAACAGTTTCAGAAATTTTCGGTATTCCGGAAACCGATTTCGAAAATTTTCGATCGAATTCACCGGTAATGGTATTTTTCGAAAACGGAATCGATTTTCGGAATTTTCTATCGGAATCGGTATCGGAATCGGCGTGGTGTTTTACCGACCGTTTCCTTCGGTTACCGATTTTTGTCGGAAATTACCGAAATTGTGTCTCGGAATTTTCCGGAAATGTGTCTCAGAATTTATCAAAATTATGTCTTAGATTTTTCGGAATTTTTCAGCATATGATTTTTCGCATCGCCTGTACGTCTCTAGATAAGGATTTCCTATTTTTGTATTTTTTGGACGCCTTAAGATTTTTTTGGGATAGATGGTGTTGGAAGGCAGTTGAGATTAACGATTTGGTCTCTCGAACGAATCCACCCTTTTCTATGCACATGTTATGTATTAGTAATATATAATGATAGAGAGCCGACAATCTGTCTTTTCCACACACTAGGTTTTAGAGTTTTCCTGTGAGGTTGTGAAAAAACTCTTTATGTGAGGAAAAAATATTTCATAAGTAAGCATGCATGTCAGCTAGATCGAGTGGATATTGTGAATTGTGAACTTTGAGTCTGTGAACTTGTGATCTTTATGAACTTGTTATACTGTGAACTTGTTATATTGTGAACTTGTGATCTTTGTAAACTTTTATATTATAAATTTTTGATCCTTGTAAACTTGTTATGTTGTGAACTTGTTATATCATGAATTGTGAACTTGTGGTCTTTGTGATCTTTTGTCAATTTGTATTGTGAAGTTTGATATGTTTACCGATCGTATTTTAGATTTCGACCGTTACTGGTTTATTTTTCGCACCAAACTTTTGTTTTCGATGTTTTCGAAATACCAATATCGTTTGTGTTTCCGGAGTTACCGTTTTCGATTTGTTTCAAATAAAAAATATAAAAACGGTAATAGTTTTAGTGTTTCCCGACCGTTTTTCATCCGAAAACTGTTATTTCTTAAAAACAAAATGCGCGCACACACAGTGACACAGGTGACTAGCCGACCTATTGCTCCGCCTCGTCTACACCACACAGCTCAGCCGGCACAGCCGCTACTCACCTCTCGCCAAACTTCCTCTTCCGAGAATGCCAGATTATCCACTGCGGCCTCTTCCTCGTGCTCCTCCTCCAGTCCTCCCTTCCCACCATGATTACCACCCACCTCTCCCCAGCCCTCAAGCACCGCTCCCCGTCCCCGCTCCACTCCACCTACCACTCCCACCACCACCTCCCCGTGCACCTCCCGCTCCCCCTCCCCCGCCGCCACTGCCACCTCGCTAAGCCCGCCGCCGCCGCCTCGCCAGACCTTCTCGCGAGCATCGAGTCCGTGGCCTCCGCGGCCTCCGTGCTGGCCGCCATCGTGCTGGTCCACGAGTCGGGCCACTTCCTCGCCGCGGCGTCCCGGGGCATCCACGTCTCCCAGTTCTCCATCGGCTTCGGCCCGGCGCTGGCCCGCTTCCGCCTCGGCGCCGTCGAGTGCACGCTCCGCGCCATCCCGCTCGGCGGCTACGTGGGCTTCCCCGACGACGACCCGGAGTCCGGCTTCGCGCCCGACGACCCCGACCTCCTCCGCAACCGCCCCGTCCCGGACCGCCTGCTCGTCGTCTCCGCTGGCGTCGCCGCCAACCTCGCCTTCGCCTTCCTCGTCGTGTACGCGCAGGCGCTCACCGTCGGCGTGCCCGTCCAGGCGCGGCTCCCCGGGGTGCTGGTGCCCGAGGTCCTCCCGGGCTCCGCCGCCGCGCGCGCGGGCCTCCTCCCCGGGGACGTCATCCTCGCCGCCCCCGGCGCCGCGCCGGACCCGTCCGTGCCCGTCCTCGTCGACCTCATGAAGGCGAGCCCCGGCAGGAAGGTGCCCCTCACCGTCTTCAGAGCCGCGCCCGGGAAGCTGGAGCCGGACCCGCGGCCCGTCGAGCTCACCGTCGTGCCGGACACCAGTGCCGACGGCACGGGCCGCATCGGCGTGCAGCTCTCCCCCAACGTCCGGGTCACGCGCGTGCGCCCCGAGAACCTGGCCGACGCCACCGTCCTAGCCGCGCGCGAGTTCGCGCTCCTGACCGTCACCGTGTTCGACGGGCTCAGGCAGACACTGCTCAACTTCTCTCAGTCGGCCGACAAGGTGTCCGGCCCTGTCGCCATCATCGCGGTGGGAGCGGAGGTTGCCAGGTCCAGCGCTGACGGCCTGTTTCAGTTTGCGGCGGTGATCAACCTCAACCTTGCGGCCATAAACTTGTTACCCTTACCAGCGTTGGACGGTGGCACGCTGGCATTGATCCTTCTCGAGGCAGCTCGTGGTGGCCGCAAGATTCCGCGAGAAGTTGAACAGGGGATCATGTCATCAGGGATATTGGTGGTGCTCATGGTTGGCATGTTCCTCATCGTGCGTGACACACTCAACCTTGATTTCATCAAGGAGATGTTGTGATGATGCTTCGGATGGAAATTAACTGATCGCAGCTGTAGTAAAATTGCCGGTATCAGAACATGGTTGGCTTGGGAAATTAAGGTTAGTTGTTGTTATTCTTTTTTTTCACCCTTTTAGGGTTGATTTGGTGACAAGTGGATCAGGGGGAATTGGAGGGGATTGAGGGAGAAATGAACTAATTTCTCCCTCAGTCCCCTTCAATCATCCCGTGATTCCGGGTCACCAAATCAGCCATGGGACTGCTCTAGCACTCCAGCTTTGCTACACTGATCGTAGGTCCTTCTATTGCTATTTTCGGAATGAAGTTTGTGATCGAGGCACAAAAAAAAAACCTGACTTGTTCAAATGTAAATTACCAATTCCAATGCATAGGTAGTTGCTCAACCTTGTGCTTTGGAATCAAATCAAGCTTATAGCATCACTAGTGCACTGTGCATTCCTTCCAAAAGAAAAAAAAACATCACTACATGGTTTTGTCTCCTATCTGATATTACTGACATTTTAGAAGCCTATGAATCTGGTCATTATATTTCAATTTGGCTAGACATCTGTTTTTCTCAATCCCAGTATATAAGGCGTCGAAGACCAAGAAATATATTTAATTCTCTCTATACCACTACATCGATGTACGTATACGCAGAGGGAGCACACCTTATATTGTAGGACAAGAACAAAAAAAAATAGTTACGCCTTATATTCTAGGATGGAGGGAGTAAAATTCTACCTTTGTTGCGTGAACTGATGTATTGGAATTTGCTACACTTCCCATATATCCTTTTGTAGTTGTGTTGCTGTTTTCCAAATGAATCTTTTCAAGTTTCTATTAAGTGTACATCCAGGGCAAAAGAAATGGTGAGAATATGTACTCCAAAATTCTTAGCTGCAACTTGCAAGGCGCACATCCCGGTTTGTGATAAAAGCGCTTGCTTTTCCGTTCTACGGATCTGAGTTGCTTTCACTGTATAGACCATTGGAGCACAGCTTAATACCTGCATAAAAATGTATAGGCCATGGTTTATTTGGAGCACAGCTTAATACTTACATAAAAATGGATCAAGAAGGAGGAAACACAAAACAGAGAAGCAGAAAAGAAGGAATTAATGTCTCATTTTGTATCCTTGTCAAGAAATGCAATAGTCTAGGTTTTATGTTGATTATTCTGTTTTATTTATACTGGAACATGAGGCGCCCTAGCGGGACAATGCAAAATTTCTAATGATATGGCCAAGGTTAGTGGACAGTTATGTGATTTTAAAATTCAATAGCAACAGATATATACATAAGTGGTAGAGACCAGATAATAGTATTTTAAAATTAACCACACGTATATTAAGTCATAGCATAGATATATTTGAAGCAAAGATTAAGAAAACTGAACAACATGAATTGACTGTTTTAGCAGTTTGCTTTCAAGGGAACAAGGAGGAAATCTTTTGGAAAATATGGTCCACTACAAGGAAACCATATGTCATATGTGCTCTGCCAGAAGAACCAAAAGCAAGAGCGAATCCTAATAGTTGTATACATAATATGCATGAAGGATATGCATACCAATATGGATGATGAAAGAAACCATCAAAACCAGGAATTCCTCGGAGCACATCCCAAATTAATTGTTAGCCCCCGAATTCAAGCTCACATCACATACAACAAACAAGCAAAACAAAACAAGCACAAATACAATGGTACCTTCCAAAAATTCCCAAAACTGAAATATCCCCAAGAGAACCATCCATGTATACAATGGGAAGCGGTGGAGGCTTACCAGATCCGTAAAATTAAGATCTAAGTACATACATTTACGTAGAGGTAACATTGTTTGCCATTGTCTAGGGAACATACTTCTTGTGCTGGTTCATCCAAGTTAGTCTTCTTCTTAATTCGCCTGTGAAAGGTGAGCAGAGAACTAAGCATCTACACGACAACATAAGTTTAAAGTCGAGCATCTACATAAACATGAAGAGGCATAATGCAAGTACAGCACAACAGAAAGTCAACTTCCCAGAAATGGCATAATAAATAATAATATCAAATCAGTGAGGAGATAAACCTTATGGTTTGTAGCCTACTGAGCAAACAGTGCACATAACCTAGAATTGAGCTGATCAGTCTCATATAGTATCATTCATGGTCGTTTTTATGTGTCTCAATTTTAGCTTGGATGTGTTACTATGCCCTTCAGCATTCTGCTCAGTTCTTGTTCCCGCTGTTCTTCAACTGCCAAATCTACCCTCAGTTTTCGAGCGCATTCATGTGACTGCAATCCAACAGTAAAAGGTTATAACCGGTGACTACATTTAGCTGACGACATGACACAGTTGGCACAAGAGTTACCAGACCTGTTTGAGTTTTAATTTGTATTATGTTATGTTGGCAACGATCTCATAGGCGCCAGGATCAAACTCAAGAGGAGCTTGATTAAGTTTGATAAAATTGATATTACAAGTCTTTTTTTTTGCATAAACTTGATTAAGTTAGATAAGTTTGACTTAGAATAATAGTAAAAGTAAAATTCATGGAATTTGTTTTGCTATTTGAAACCTTGATAACTACTAAACGTACAATCTATGTGATATAAAATCATAATCATATATTTTTTCAGTATCTATCTAATTATCGTTGATGTTGCAGTAAAAAAATCAAGAAATTGTTGGTCACATGTTTATCTAGCGAAGCAAAATATATCTTATAATTTTAATTCGATGGGCCATCCAGCTCGCAATTCTGGCAGGAAAAAGTGTACTCTTTTTACATTTCGTAAACACTATAACTGTCTGGTTAGCGAGAGGACACTAAAGCACGAAAGTAGTGTTATATATATCTATATAAATAACTACATCGACGTCATGACTCATGAGTAAGATACCATTCCGTACGAAACTACTGTTATATATCTATATAAATCACTATACAGGACATAAATACCATATACAAATTTGTATATGGAGTTCTTCCATGTCCTTAAAACTTCCACATTGGATTGGTTGAGCAAATTAAACTACAGGATCGGCTTGCAGTTGATCAATGACCAGAGACGTTTTTCATCTTTGCTGATCTGTGTTTGACAAATAATGCAGCCTCCTGGATTTGGCACCCTCGGGGGTTGTCCAAACTCCAAAGAGCTGAATGATGACAAATGCGTGGAGCCTAGTCCTGGGCTGAGCCTAAAAATGCAAGGAATCGATTGGTTTAGCTTGGGAGCAGATTAATATTCCCTATGACGGTTAAATAAATTTTAAACTTTAATCTTTAAGCAAAGGTTTTTCTCTTATATTTTTTAACGTAATGGAAACCGATCAATTTTGTATGATGTTGTAGGTTTACCTTCATGCCAACACTAACAATATTCAAACTGGTTATGCTAGACTAAACATTCCTGGAGAATGGAGATGCAGATGATTCCTTGCCTGAAACATAAGCAGCTTCTGTTAAGTATCTGATGTCTACAGATAGGCCATGCCAAAATCTACCAAATAAAGATAAACATAAAGCTAATATTTACAAGCTACTGAGAAGCCAGGAACAACTCGATGAAGGCTTAGTAGTTTTTGTCTCTCCTAGGCTGCAACAAACTAGATGACGATGGTGTCACATAAAGAGAAGTTTTAGGGGAGCAAACGCCCCATGTAGCATGACTGAATCACATACATGTCTGTCTTACGCAAATTCAGATTGGTCAGATTGGTCTGGTATACTGGTTCTATATATCTTTTCGGAAACGAAATGCCACTGAAGGGTCCTTGCTGCAGGGGAAAATGCTTTAGCAAGGCCAGATGAAGACAAGTGGTTAGATAAACCAGGTATGAAGTAGATTCTCCTAATGAACCTATATTATTCGAAATTTGCCAACTACAGCTAGGTGCAAAACAAAAGTCATGCAGACATGTTCTTGCACACATTTAAGGTGAAAGTGCATTGAACACGGGAATGCATGAGCTAAAATAAAAAGGATTGGCACCATTCTCTATTAGCTGCTATTAGCTAAAAGAGCAGAAGATAAAGGTGCATCATGTTACGAAAGCTAAATGAACTTAAATAGAGTCAGTGACACCAGGGTGTATTTAAAATCACTCATGTGCCAAATCTACACAAACAAAACTGTTGGTGCCTTTTTGGGGCGCCAATCACTGCGTGAGAACTAGTGGCGGTGCTTGCTGCACAGGCGCGGACGGTCCGCGGCCAGGGGCCGGACGGTTCGGGACTTGGAGCAGGGCGTAGGGTTTCCTGCCTGACGGCCGGACGGTCCGCGCGTGCGCAGGGGCGGCGGAAGTCACCGGCGGCGCCTGGATCTCACTCCCGGGAGGGACCCCGTCGGGGAGGAGAGATCCTAGGTGTTGTCTAGGCTCGGCAGGCCGACCTAGACTCCTCTAATCGACGTAGAGTCGAATAAAACAGAGAATTTGGGGATTGGAAGACTAAACTAGAACTACTCCTAAGATAAAACGTAAATTGTATTGATTGTAGGTTCGATTGATGATTCCAAATCGGACGTATTCCTCTGTTTTTATAGAGGAGGGGGCTGGACCCGTTACAAACAAACTCCCCGAGCTAATTCCGTAAATCTTGTCAACAAACACAGCAAGAAACTCGGAACCCTAATCTGTTCTACGCGCGCGCGGACTGTCTGACCCACAGGCGCGGACCGTCCGGCGGCTCATTTTGGTGCTCAACAAAAACATAAAGTATACAAGGAAATTATATAGAAGATTTAGTAACTCTAATTGACTATGGAAATACAGACCCTTCCCGACTAAAAGTCGCCTAGAGGGGGGTGAATATGGCGAATCTGAATTTTACAAACTTTAAGCACAACTACAAGCCGGGGTTAGCGTTTGAAATATAAACGAGTCCGAAAGAGAGGGCGAAAACAAATCACAAGCAAATAAGGCGAATGACACAGTGATTTGTTTTACCGAGGTTCGGTTCTTGCAAACCTACTCCCCGTTGAGGTAGTCACAAAGACCAGGTCTCTTTCAACCCTTTCCCTCTCTCAAACGGTCACTTAGACCGAGTGAGCTTCTCTTCTCAATCAAACGGGACACTAAGTCCCCATAAGAACCACCACACAATTGGTGTCTCTTGCCTTGGTTACAATTGAGTTGAACACAAGAAAGAAGAAAGAAGAAAAGCAATCTAAGTGCAAAAGCTCAAATGAACACAAGTATCTCTCTCACTAGTCACTATTTGATTGGAATTGTCTTTGGACTTGGGAGAGGATTTGATCTCTTGTTTGTGTCTTGTATCGAATGCTATAGCTCTTGTATGAGGTGTGAAGGCTGAAAACTTGGATGTGATGAATGGTGGGTGGTTGGGGGTATTTATAGCTCCAACCACCAAATGAGCCGTTGGTGAAGGCTGCTGTCGCATGGCGCACCGGACAGTCCGGTGCGCCAGCCACGTCACCCGACCGTTAGGGTTCGACCGTTGGAGCTTCTGTCTTCTGGGCCACCGGATAGTCCGGTGGTGCACAGGACAGTCACTGTTCACTGTCCGGTGCGCCTTCTGGCTCTGCTCTGACTGCTGCGCACACTGTAGCGCATTAACTGTTCTCTGCAGACGACCGTTGGCGCGAAGTAGCCGTTGCTCCGCTGGCACACCGGACAATCCGGTGCTACACCAGACAGTCCGGTGAATTATAGCGGAGTGGCTCCCAGAATTCCCGAAGGTGGCAAGTTCAGAGTTTGGTTGCCTGGTGCACCGGACACTGTCCGGTGGTGCACCGGACAGTCCGGTGCGCCAGACCAGAGCACACTTCGGTTGTCTTTTGCTCTTTTCATTAGAACCCTTTCTTGGTCTTTTTATTGGTTTGTTGTGAACCTTTGGTACCTGTAGAACTCATAATCTAGAGCAAACTAGTTAGTCCAATTATTTGTGTTGGACAATTCAACCACCAAAATCAATTAGGAAAATGTGTAAGCCTATTTCCCTTTCAATCTCCCCCTTTTTGGTGATTGATGCCAACACAAACCAAAGCAAATATAAAAGTGCAGAATTGAACTAGTTTGCATAATATAAGTGGAAAGGTTGCTAGGTATGAAACCAATAATTATTTCTACTAGATATGCATGGATGGCTTTCTTCTAATTTAAAATTTTGGACCACGCTTGCACCACTTGTTTTGTTTTGCAAAGTTTTTGGAAATTCTTTTCAAAGTCCTTTTGCAAATAGTCAAAGGTATATGAATAATATTTTGAGAAGCATTTTCAAGATTTGAAATTTTCTCCCCCTGTTTCAAATGCTTTTTCCTTTGGCTGAACAAAACTCCCCCTTAATGAAATCCTCCTCTTAGTGTTCAAGAGGGTTTTAGATATTATTTTTGAAGAGGGTTTACTAATAAGATACCAATTGAAAAACATACCAATAAAAAACTTTTCTTAATCCATATTTGAAAGACTATATTTTTGAAATTGGTGGTTGTGCGGTCCTTTTTCTTTGGGCTAATACTTTCTCTCCCTTTGGCATGAATCGCCAAAAACGGATACTTGTGAGTGGAATATAAGCCCCTTTGACTTTCTCTCCCTTCGGTAAATAATATATGAGTGAAGATTATACCAAATTGGAGAGTGTGTTGCGAAGCGATGGCGAAGGATGAATAATCGATGGAGTGGAGTGGAAGCCTTATCTTCGCCGAAGACTTCATTTCCCCTTTCAATCTATGACTTAGCATAAGATGTACTTGAAGAACACATTAGTCATAGCACATGAAAGAGATGATCAAAGGTATATATATGAGCTATGTGTGCAAAACATCAATCAAAATTCCTAGAGTCAAGAATATTTAGCTCATGCCTAAGTTTGGTAAATGTTTGCTCATCTAATGGCTTGGTAAAGATATCGGCTAATTGTTCTTTGGTGTTAATATATGCAATCTCGATATCCCCCTTTTGTTGGTGATCCCTTAAAAAATGATACCGAATGGCTATGTGTTTAGTGCGGCTATGCTCAACGGGATTATCCGCCATGCGGATTGCACTCTCATTATCACATAGAAGAGGAACTCTGGTTAATTTGTAACCATAGTCCCTGAGGGTTTGCCTCATCCAAAGCAATTGCGCGCAACTGAAAGTTGCCTAGAGGGGGGGTGAATAGGCAAGTTAAAACTTTTTCAACAAAAACTAGAAGCAAACTGGGTAAAACTGAATTGATCTCGAAATTCACCCAGTTAACTTTGGAAATGAGATGTTCTAGTTGATCCACAGGGTTCAAAATAGTAGATCTGAGAAGGGCACTTCTCAAAATCCACACACCAAATATATATAAACAAATCTTCCACGCAATGGTGAGAGAACGAAGAACACAAACAACCACAATGAGCAAGAACACAAGAGACACAAGATTTATCCCGAGGTTCGGTCACACCACCAAGGTGCCCTACTTCCTCGTTGAGGCGCCCCCAAAGAGCCGGGTCTCTTTCAACCCTAATCCTCCCTTTGCCGACCACAAAGGTCAAGCTCACACACTAATCTTTGCTCAAACGAGCGGGTAATACAAACTTTCTTGCGGTCTTCCACAAGATTTGGAGACTCACAAGAGACACCTAGTCGTCTAAGAGCTAGAAGCTCCAAGAGTAATGAATCCACAAAGAACTCGATGTAGTACCAAAGCTCGAATCAAGAAGAGCAAGAGAGATTTGGAGATGAAGCACAAAAACCGTAGCTCTCAAACTCACTCAAAGATTTCTCTCCAAAGATTTGAAATGGGAGAGGCAAGAGGTGTGTGAGAGAGAGTGGGAGGTGTTTCTCAGGTTAGAAATGGAGTTTTGGGTCGTGCTCTCCTGTGGGGAAGAGTGTGGGAGGTGTATATAAAGGTGCCCACAAAAGCAGGTGGCCGTTGGGGAAAGTTGGCTAAAAACCGGTTGAACCGGTTTGTAAACCGGTTGAACCGGTTTCCACCAGGAAGAACTCGGTTCACTGACCTACTCAGCCGGAGAGTCAACCGGACTCAAAACCGGTTGAGCCGGGCTCAAATCCGGTTGAACCGGTTTTCCCAAAATCTGCACACGACTTTTTCTGACAGGACTGACTGGCAGACTGGCAGTGACAGAGCGGAACAGTGCAGAAACCGGTTGAACCGGTTTTAGGTCCGGTTGAACCGATTTTTGAACTGCTGCACAGATTTTGAGAAAACAGAAGTGAAACTAGGGTAAAATGGAAGTTTTAGATCAAGGATTTTGAGCTTTAGTACCAACACCAACCTTCTTTTTGGATCCCCCTTGATAGTACGACGATTCCTATACTCAAGTTAAATAAAATATAATTAAGTAAACTCCTTGAGTCATTGGTGTCTCAAGTGTGATTTCTCCATGGTGTTGCTTCATAAGGATCACAAACATCTTTGTCTCACCTTTTGAAGCAAACACAAATCGAGCCTATGACTTGTGCCATTTCACCATATATGAGTTCAAATCATGGCTTCAAGTCACCTTACTGATGCATCAACATGTTGTAACTCTTCATAGCTGATTAGTTCATCGACTTAGTGCAAGTACTCTCTTCTTCACCTTAGCCATGGTACCTCGGTCTACAAGCCGTCGCTTGGCCTTCACCTTCGCTTAGTTCCTCGAAGTCCTTTCCTTGCTATCTTCACCCTATCAAGCCATTCTTGAGTCACATCCTATTGAGCATCCATTGAGAGAATCATTTCTTCAATATTGTGAACCTTGCTTGAATGTCATCTAGATATAACTGCTAAGATCAATCAAGCTCTAGTTTGATTCTCATATATTAATATATGGACTAATAGTAATATGGTCAAGTCAATTCATGATTCCTCATATCTTATTCACTTTGGCTTGACCAATCCTCTTAATCACTTCAACCTCTATTATGATCATATTTATGCATAGTGATTTCTCAGGACTTGTCCATATATTCAAACCAATATAGAGACCATATTATATCCATTTGCATTGTCTCACTGGTTATTTGACCTTGTGTTGAACTTTGTTCACTGATCATTATACACTATTCAAGTATGTTCATCATACTGAATTCCCTGTTCAACACTTAGCAAATTTGTTAGACCTTTAAATGTGTTGTTATCCAAATCACCAAAACTCACAAAAGGGATGAATGCACTTTCAATCTCCCCCTTTTTGGTGATTGATGACAACACATTTAAAGCTTACATAAGATTTGATAAATAAGATTTTGAATCCTATGATATAGTTTCCTCCCCCTAAATATGTGCATTTCAGAAAATACCAATTTTGTACTCAAATGCCAAAAGCACATATTTGGGTCAAAGTATGGAGGCAACTTATATCATACTATTCATAGGATGCAGTGCGTCATAAAATAAACGTGATGCTCATGACATAGTATGCACTAATCAACTTTCTACATCTTATGTTTTTCTTATGACTTCCTTTTTTTTTAATTATTTCTCCCCTTTTTAAAGTCTACACTTAGTTACATAAGACTAAAGGTAAGCTTTAATGCAAAATTTCTCCCCCTTTGTCATAAATCTCCAAAAAGAATATAAAGGGTAGAAATTATGAGTAAGCATGATGTGAACACACTATCATGAAGAGGGTCCTTAGATGGCACAAAGGTAATGGAGAAGTGTCATAAGTGATGTACCTTTGCGTTTTACCTTTTCAAAGGGGTGTTCCACACTTGTGTTGTATTTAGAGTTCATTTTGCAATCTCTTGTTGGCATAATTGTGACATAGGTCCAAGATATCAAATGAATATTGTCATACTAATTGAAAGATAAATCTTGATACCTGGAGTCTAGATATCACCTAGCATTTTCTTATCATAACAAGAGGCAACATGAAAATTGCACAAGTATGAATTATACAACTAGTGATCATGTACGAAAAATATCAATTGAAAACCACCAATTGATACAATTTGATAGATAAGCAGATCACTAATAGCATATTACACTATGTTCTCCTCAAGTTTTAGTGCACACATATATATGAATTCAATTGATACCTGTTTAGAGTACTTATTTGTAACTTAAAGTACCATTGGCATACAAGGAGTATCAATTGAACATAATCATACAACATAAGGAACATGTGCACTATTTAATCAATTAAGTTCTAGACAAGATAATTTATAAGCTATGCTACTTCAGACATTTGCAATCCAAAAGGATGTGATACATATTTACCAATTTTAGATGACGTTGGAGTAGCATATACAAGAGAAACTCATTCTCTTATGAAATGTATAGAAGATACATTTATTGGAGCAAAGAATCTTTGATACCCATCAAATTTGCAGTGGAAGCGATTGTCTTTGCCCGAAGGTTCCTTTCTAATTTGAGACTACACACATAATAGACTTGAAAATGAAGTTAGTCTCAAAGATTCAAATTATAGACCATTCTCCCCCTAAATGTATGCATACAAGTGATGAATACTTATTTAGCTTATGCACTTGGACTTGTGAGGTCAGGGGATTAAGTTCTACAATTTGAACCTTGGTACAAATAAAGTATGAAAATATGAAATTGCACCAATTTAAGGAATTACTCATAATCAAACAGTATACTAATAGACATGATATGCAATATTTTTAAGCCAAGATTCAAGTGCAACCTTATGATGTGACTTAAGATATTGCATATACATACATACACTAACTTGTAAAAGCCTAGATACACAAATGTAATACAATAGTTCATGGAGTGACACACCTTTGTTCCATGCCATATGGTCTTCATTATAATCATGAATTTCTATCTTAGCTTTTGATAGGCTTGACATTTCAAAGAGAAACTTATCCTCTTTAAACGATCAAGAGAAACTCATTCTCTTCAAAGAACTACACAAATTCACTAAAAGAAAATGTTAGTCTTTAAGGACACAAGATATAGAATGAGCTCCCCCTAAATGTATGCATCAAGTACTTGAATTACTTGTAACATGCAATTGATTCAATTAAGATTCTTAGAGGAGTTCATCATATATCTTGGTCAAGGCATAATATATTTGAAACAATTGAATTTATGCTAGAGAACACATATCGTTCCCCAATAGAACTAATCCATGGGGTGACATGTGGTAAATATTTGATCATTTCCTTGGAACCACTCATCCTCATTTGATGTTCTCCAAGGTGTGAGACTACACAACATGAACTTGAAAGAAATCATTAGTCTCACAAGATATAGGCTAAACTCTCCATCAATTTGTGCATGCAAGAGTACACAAAGTACACTTATGCACATCAACAATACGAGGTTAAAGGAGATGTTTGCACTATATCTTAGTTTAACATAACATGCTTTACATAGATGATGAAAATTATACCAATTAAAAGTTTAAGAACTAAAAGTATATCAATTGAAATCTTGAAGGGTAGAGCATGCTAATATGAATCTCAAACCTCATAATGAAGGATATCATATAAATATGTCACTGCATCTTCATTATTTGGTTGACAAAAAAAAATGTAACTCCCTTCTTGAATCACTGTGATCTCTTTTCTCTTTACGATTTCATCCAACCAAGTGATCTTGAACTTCTTTCATCTTTTATTGATTCGATCATATTTGATATGAGATCAATTGAAACTCAATGATTGAAACAACCAAGACTCTTATATCTTTAGATTTTGAATCCATCTTGAAAGCTCTTGGAAGGACCTCGTTGTAACACTTAGAAAAGAGAGCATTAAAAACACAAGAGAGGGTTTCACAAATGATGATCCTTATATGTGGATGGAAAATGAATCATCATTATTGAAACCCAAAAGGATAGACTAAATTCCTTTAAATTAGTGCACACATATAGTTAACGTCAAAGTTATATGCACTATTGAACATTTTATATTGCGGGGAATTTAACCTATACTATGGTACATTCCACTAAGGATAGAATACTAAAACAACTAAAGGAGAGGAAGTTTTCATACCTTGGCCTCTTATCAACTTCATCTTACTTTAGTTGAATAGTATCCTTTAAGCTTGTGATTTATCCAATTTAAAACAAGCACCATCTCTTAACATAGATTTTCTAGGGATAAACTCGACACAAGAGATGGCATTAGTAGCACAAGCACTAGTTTCTTATTTAGCAACCCTTTATATATGGAAGACAAGCGTGTTGCTAAAATAGAGAAACATCATAATATGGACTAAATTTCCTTGAACTCTCATGCACAATATATTTTGAATGACATGGATAATATGCATGGTTATTCAATGAAGTCTAAAGGGATGACTTAATCCATATTATGGTGAGTGTCTAATACAGAAGAATCAAATCCAAATTAACTAGATAGAGAATACATCACATAATTTTGGATTGTTCACCATATGATAATATTCATTCAACTTCCAATTAGACCTTTATTTCATAATCAACAACTGATGTATATCCTCAAGTGCTTCTTTTCCCTTAGTGGCTACACAAGTCACAAAAAGATAAGATTTGAAAATAATATGCACTTGAGATTCAGTTGTTACCACCCTAGCTACTATCTCCAAAGATGATTTATACATTCATTATCGAGCACCCAACTTGATCCATTGAAGGAGTGATCCTGCAAAACAAGTTTAAGCTTCATATCTTGGTACTCAATTTGAATTGGGTCCTTTGAGATTAGTAGTAAGAGCCTTGAGTACCCACACAATCCTTATTGTGGCCTTTCTCTTTGTGCAGGCAACCACATATACTTGACAACCATCTTACATGGTTTCAAGTCAATATTTAATCACATAGATAAAAACTAGAGTTAAGAATAGGAGCCTTTTCTCCTTTTATTAATACATCATTGTGTTGCCTTCTTGATGATGAACCTACCTTGACTTTGGGTGCACCTAGCTTATCAAGGTTAGTCGCACAAGCATTTATATCATAAAGACAAGTTATGCATGGAATTTACAACCTAGTGATCCAATTCAATGTGAAGCATATGGATACTGATTGAAGTAGATTTCTAAGATATTAAAATATGGGTTTCCAAAATTTAGAGAGTATGGATCACTAATTGTACCTTTTATAGTTTAAAAATCATATCCATGTTAGTGCATATGTATGTGATGAATATCAACAAAAAGATTCTTATGCACTTTTAGAATTAACGATAAGGGAATTTTAAACTACATCAAGAGTAGCTATTTAGAAAACAAAGATTACAATCCATATGAATGAGATACAAATTTACCATTTTGGATTGTCTTAGTATAGTTACTCAAGGGAAACTTATTCTCTACGACACAAGATATATATAATGTGCTCCCACTAGATATGTGCATCAAGTATTTGAATGACTTATCAAATGCACTTTCAATTCAATGAAGATTCTCAAGAGGAGTACATTACATATATTGGTCAAGGCATGAAAAATTTGCAATGAATTAACTTATGCCTAAGAATACTTACCACCATATAGAATGTACCATTTGTTATATCAATTAAAAGATCTTACTATATGAGATGGTGTCATCTAAGTATTCTTCTTTTCTTCAATGGTGGAGACTTCCTTCTTTAGCTTGTTATCTCTTTTCCTTTTAAAACTAGTAAAAAAGGCACTTTGAAAAGAGGTATTAGTAGTACAATGAAGTATTTAATGAATGATGATATTTATATATGAATGTCAAATAAATCATCATTTATGAGACATAAAGGCATAAATTAAATTCCTTTTAAGTTAATGCACATGGATGAGTGAATTAACAATATGCACCAATTTACAAATTTAATCCAAAAGGGAATTTAACCTTCATATTGACATTTCTTTTCATAAAATAGATTATTACTAATTGAAAGTATGCCACTTGAAAGGAACTACTATTGATCAACTACCAATTGAAGCAATTACTTCCATACCTTTGCCTTGAGCATTCCTAATCTTTCTTTTAGGTGAAGATTAACCTTTAAAGCTTGTGATTTTACCAATTGAAAGAGCACAATCTCTACTTATGAATTTCATGAAATAGCTTAAAAGAGATTGCATTAGTAACACAAGCAATAGTTTCCTATTTAGCAACCTCTAGTATATGAATGACAAGAAGGTTACTAAAATAAGGAAACCCCATGATATGAACTAAATTACCCTTACAAGCATCATGCATAACATCAATTGAAAAAAGATGAAAGTAGCATGATTATTTAATTAAGTTTATAGGGCAACTCTAATTCATAACATGGTGAGTGATTAATGGAGAAGACTCAAAACCAATTTAAACAAGAATGAATACATCACATAGTATTGGTTCGATCTTCTTTGAATGTTGAATGGTACACTCCATTTGGGAAACACATTCTCATGTTGTGAGACTACATAAACACTTAGATAGAAACATTAGTCTCACAACTCTAGTCATATAGAGAATTCCCCATTTGGTAAGTGCTATAAGAATTTGAATTTCTTACTTAGCACTCTATTCATTTAAGAACATGGGATAATCCTCTTTATGTCTAGGTCATGGCAATAACACGATAATTAATTTGAAATATGCCACAAGATACATATAATCAATTTAAAGCATGTAGATTGTCACAATATAAAAATATGAACTTGCAATCTACCATATAATTAGATCCTTTCCAAAGCAAGGTAAAATCTCTTAAGTTCATTCTCAAGTGCTTCATTTTTCCTATGTGGCTACAAAAAAAACACAAAGGAATATACCAATTAAAAGCAATGTGCACTTAAGAATTAATTGTTACCATCCTTTGGATATCACTTGGTTGTAGGCCTTTTGCTTGATTCCCACAAAGGTTAATCCTTATTCCCTACAACACAAGTTCTTGCTAGAGATAAATATGAAGTTAGTGATATAACAACTCAATTCATCTTTGGGTCAATCTTAAAGGATAGACAATGTAAGATTGATAGCTTGAGATAAGAATTGAGTTAAACCGTTCAAGCACCCCAAAGCTTCATATCATCTCTAGGTACCTGCAAAACTTATTAAGTACATTTTGGTACCCATCTCATGATAGGTCCATTATGGTTAGCCAATAAGGACTTAGGCACCCAAATAGCCTTGGTCCTAGAATATGGTGAACTCATCACCTTTCTAGCACAAGAGTCAAATTTGGGTCTCCTAAGCATATTTGAATGTATTGACAAGTTAGGCTTAGGAGTTTTACCCTTTGGACAAACCTTGAATAGATGACCTTTTTCACGGCAATTGTAGCAAATGCGGTGCTTATCCTTGCAATGCATTTGCCTTTTGTTTTCATCCTTTTTGATGGTCATCTTTCTTGATCGTGCAAGATCTTGGTTCTTCATGTGGGGGCATGAATCAATTTCATGACCCTTCTCCTTGCATCCATAGCACCTTCTATCGCTTCTCTTTGATCTTTCTTTGTTGAAGCACATAGGTACATTGTTAGAGCAAATAGTATGAGCATTAATTTTCTTACCATGAATTTTGCTCATGCCCTTCTTGGAAAGCTTGGTATTCTTTTGAAGGGGTTTTGTGCATGCTACGGTTGTCCCCTTCTCAAGCTTTTTCACCATATTATCACAGTTACCTTGAGAAGGTTGAGCATGACACTTTCCCTTCAAAAGAGTTAAGCTCCTTCTTAGCCTTCCAACTTCTTCCTTGAGTTCTTTATTTTCTTGTGTCATAGAAATATCACTAATTCCTGAAATTTCTAGCTCAATGGAAGATTGGCTTTCTTGAGAGCAACATTTGTTAGCACATGATAATATAGTTTCTACTTGAGTACATGTGCATATGTGAGGTTGGTATGATTTCAAATTAGTTAACACAACCTCATGAGCCATTTCTAACATGATATGTGAATCCATCAATTTATTATGAGAGCACACAAGCATATCATGTTTTTCTTGCAAAGCAAGATTTTCAATATTTAGCTTTTCTATTGTGTTCTTGAGCATAGCATTTTTACTTTCTAATTGAGCAATATATGATGAATGATTAACAGCTTTAATTTGCTCAATTGAAATGTCTTCATACCTTTGGACCAAATCATCATGAGAGCACTTTAGCTTCTCATGCTCTTTGGTCAACTTCTCTAAGTCTTCAATTTTTCTGATGAGGAAGTCTTCTTGCTTATGAAGCATTTCTTTTTGTTCTTCCTCTCATTTCATGAGTTTGAGCAAGCTCATCCGATGTTTCTTGCTTAGCTGAGCGAAGAATTGTTGAAGATCATCCTCATCTTCACTATCACTTTCTTGCTCCTCCTCATCCTCACTTTCGCTTTCACTGTCACTCCCATTAGCAATAAAGCACATATGAGAAGTGGATTTGAAAGACGAACCTTGTGAAGAGGTGGATTCGTCGTTTGGTCTCCATCGATCATTTTCTTCTTCAATTTTGTTCTTCGCCTCATCTTCCTTCATTTTGAGGAACATCCTTTCGGCGATTCTCATGGCAAGATCTATTGCCCTAGGATCAACATCTGCAACAAAAGATGAAGTCGAGGCAGCCTCAACTTTTTCAAGCTTAGAAGCACTTTTGTTTCTTAGTCCCCCCGACATGATCTTTTCCTCACGCGGTTAAGCGTTAGAAACGAGGATTAGGTTCTGATACCAATTGAAAGTTGCCTAGAGGGGGGGTGAATAGGCAAGTTAAAACTTTTTCAACAAAAACTAGAAGCAAACTGGGTAAAACTGAATTGATCTCGAAATTCACCCAGTTAACTTTGGAAATGAGATGTTCTAGTTGATCCACAGGGTTCAAAATAGTAGATCTGAGAAGGGCACTTCTCAAAATCCACACACCAAATATATATAAACAAATCTTCCACGCAATGGTGAGAGAACGAAGAACACAAACAACCACAATGAGCAAGAACACAAGAGACACAAGATTTATCCCGAGGTTCGGTCACACCACCAAGGTGCCCTACTTCCTCGTTGAGGCGCCCCCAAAGAGCCGGGTCTCTTTCAACCCTAATCCTCCCTTTGCCGACCACAAAGGTCAAGCTCACACACTAATCTTTGCTCAAACGAGCGGGTAATACAAACTTTCTTGCGGTCTTCCACAAGATTTGGAGACTCACAAGAGACACCTAGTCGTCTAAGAGCTAGAAGCTCCAAGAGTAATGAATCCACAAAGAACTCGATGTAGTACCAAAGCTCGAATCAAGAAGAGCAAGAGAGATTTGGAGATGAAGCACAAAAACCGTAGCTCTCAAACTCACTCAAAGATTTCTCTCCAAAGATTTGAAATGGGAGAGGCAAGAGGTGTGTGAGAGAGAGTGGGAGGTGTTTCTCAGGTTAGAAATGGAGTTTTGGGTCGTGCTCTCCTGTGGGGAAGAGTGTGGGAGGTGTATATAAAGGTGCCCACAAAAGCAGGTGGCCGTTGGGGAAAGTTGGCTAAAAACCGGTTGAACCGGTTTGTAAACCGGTTGAACCGGTTTCCACCAGGAAGAACTCGGTTCACTGACCTACTCAGCCGGAGAGTCAACCGGACTCAAAACCGGTTGAGCCGGGCTCAAATCCGGTTGAACCGGTTTTCCCAAAATCTGCACACGACTTTTTCTGACAGGACTGACTGGCAGACTGGCAGTGACAGAGCGGAACAGTGCAGAAACCGGTTGAACCGGTTTTAGGTCCGGTTGAACCGATTTTTGAACTGCTGCACAGATTTTGAGAAAACAGAAGTGAAACTAGGGTAAAATGGAAGTTTTAGATCAAGGATTTTGAGCTTTAGTACCAACACCAACCTTCTTTTTGGATCCCCCTTGATAGTACGACGATTCCTATACTCAAGTTAAATAAAATATAATTAAGTAAACTCCTTGAGTCATTGGTGTCTCAAGTGTGATTTCTCCATGGTGTTGCTTCATAAGGATCACAAACATCTTTGTCTCACCTTTTGAAGCAAACACAAATCGAGCCTATGACTTGTGCCATTTCACCATATATGAGTTCAAATCATGGCTTCAAGTCACCTTACTGATGCATCAACATGTTGTAACTCTTCATAGCTGATTAGTTCATCGACTTAGTGCAAGTACTCTCTTCTTCACCTTAGCCATGGTACCTCGGTCTACAAGCCGTCGCTTGGCCTTCACCTTCGCTTAGTTCCTCGAAGTCCTTTCCTTGCTATCTTCACCCTATCAAGCCATTCTTGAGTCACATCCTATTGAGCATCCATTGAGAGAATCATTTCTTCAATATTGTGAACCTTGCTTGAATGTCATCTAGATATAACTGCTAAGATCAATCAAGCTCTAGTTTGATTCTCATATATTAATATATGGACTAATAGTAATATGGTCAAGTCAATTCATGATTCCTCATATCTTATTCACTTTGGCTTGACCAATCCTCTTAATCACTTCAACCTCTATTATGATCATATTTATGCATAGTGATTTCTCAGGACTTGTCCATATATTCAAACCAATATAGAGACCATATTATATCCATTTGCATTGTCTCACTGGTTATTTGACCTTGTGTTGAACTTTGTTCACTGATCATTATACACTATTCAAGTATGTTCATCATACTGAATTCCCTGTTCAACACTTAGCAAATTTGTTAGACCTTTAAATGTGTTGTTATCCAAATCACCAAAACTCACAAAAGGGATGAATGCACTTTCAGCAACAATGGCCTGCGGCAATGTAATCGGCTTCAGCGGTAGAAAGAGCGACAGAATTTTGCTTCTTTGAAGCCCAAGACACCATAGATCTTCCCAAGAACTGGCAAGTCCCTGATGTGCTCT
This sequence comes from Zea mays, assembly GCF_902167145.1. Classification (NCBI taxonomy): domain Eukaryota; kingdom Viridiplantae; phylum Streptophyta; class Magnoliopsida; order Poales; family Poaceae; genus Zea; species Zea mays. The sequence continues at coordinate 251,766,761 of NC_050096.1, read as the reverse complement.
TTCTATTAATTTTACACCCTGCCCAATCAGCATCGGAATACCCAATTAAATCAAAAGTGGATCCCCTGGGGTACCAAAGGCCAAACTTAGGAGTATAAACTAAATATCTCAAGATTCGTTTCACGGCCCTAAGGTGAACTTCCTTAGGATCGGCTTGGAATCTTGCACACATGCATACGGAAAGCATAATATCCGATCGAGATGCACATAAATAGAGTAAAGAACCTATCATCGACCGGTATACCTTTTGATCTACGGATTTACCTCCCATGTCGAGATCGAGATGCCCATTGGTTCCCATGGGTGTCTTGATGGGCTTGGCATCCTTCATCCCAAACTTGGTAAGAATGTCTTGAATGTACTTTGTTTGGCTAATGAAGGTGCCCTCTTGGAGTTGTTTTACTTGAAATCCTAGAAAATACTTCAACTCCCCCATCATAGACATCTCGAATTTTTGAGTCATGATCCTACTAAACTCTTTACATGTAGATTCGTTAGTAGACCCAACTATGATATCATCAACATAAATTTGGCATACAAACAAATCATTTACAAGTGTTTTAGTAAAGAGATTAGGATCGGCTTTTCCGACTTTGAAGCCATTAGCGATAAGAAAATCTCTTAGTCATTCATACCATGCTCTTGGGGCTTGCTTGAGCCCATAAAGCGCTTTAGAGAGTTTATAAACATGGTTATGGTACTCACTGTCTTCAAAGCCGGGAGGTTGCTCAACATAGACCTCCTCCTTGATTGGTCCATTGAGGAAGGCACTTTTCACGTCCATTTGATAAAGCTTAAAGCCATGGTAAGTAGCATAGGCAAGTAATATACGAATTGACTCAAGCCTAGCTACGGGTGCATAGGTTTCTTCAAAATCCAAACCTTCGACTTGTGAATATCCCTTGGCCACAAGTCGGGCTTTGTTCCTTGTCACCACACCATGCTCATCTTGCTTGTTGCGGAAGACCCACTTGGTTCCTACAACATTTTGGTTAGGACGTGGAACTAAATGCCATACCTCATTCCTTGTGAAGTTGTTGAGCTCCTCTTGCATTGCCAGCACCCAATCCGAATCTTGAAGTGCTTCCTCTACCCTGTGTGGCTCAATAGAGGAGACAAAAGAGTAATGTTCACAAAAATGAGTAACACGAGATCGAGTGGTCACCCCCTTATGAATGTCGCCGAGGATGGTGTTCACTGGGTGATCTCGTTGGATTGCTTGGTGGACTCTTGGGTGTGGCGGCCTTGGTCCCTCATCATCTTCCTTGTCTTGATCATTAGCATCTCCCCCTTGATCATTGCCCTCCTCTTGAGGTGGCTCTTCTTGATCTTCATCTTCACCATCCTGAGCTTGATCCTCATCTTGGGTTGGTGGAGATGCTTGCATTGAGGAAGATGGTTGATCTTGTGCTTGTGGAGACTCTTTGAATTCCTTAGGACACACATCCCCAATGGACATGTTCCTTAGCGCGACGCATAGAGCCTCTTCATCATCTAGCTCATCAAGATCAACTTGCTCTACTTGAGAGCCGTTAGTCTCATCAAACACAATGTCACAAGAAACTTCAACTAGTCCAGTGGACTTGTTAAAGACTCTATATGCCCTTGTGTTTGAATCATATCCTAGTAAAAAGCCTTCTATAGCCTTATGAGCACATTTAGATTTTCTACCTCTTTTAACAAGAATAAAGCATTTGCTACCAAAGACTCTAAAATATGAAACATTGGGCTTTTTACCGGTGAGGAGTTCATATGATGTCTTCTTGAGGATTCGGTGAAGATATAACCGGTTGATGGCGTAGCAAGCAGTGTTGACCGCCTCGGCCCAAAACCGATCTGAAGTTTTGTACTCATCAAGCATGGTCCTTGCCATGTCCAATAGAGTTCTATTCTTCCTCTCCACTACACCATTTTGTTGTGGCGTGTCAGGAGAAGAGAACTCATGCTTGATGCCCTCCTCCTCAAGAAAGCCTTCTATTTGTGAGTTCTTGAACTCCGTCCCTGTCGGGGACCATAATTAGGGGTACCCCCAAGACTCCAAATCTCAGCTGGTAACCCCCATCAGCACAAAGCTGCAAAGGCCTGACGGGTGCGATTAAGTCAATGCTCAGTCCACTCAAGGGACACGATCTCGCCTCGCCCGAGCCCAGCCTCGGGCAAGGATAGCCGACCCCGGAGGATTCACGTCTCGCCCGAGGGCCCCCTGAAGCAACAAACACACCTTCGGCTCGCCCGAGGCCCAGTCTTCACCGAGAAGCAACCTTGGCCAGATCGCCACGCCGACCGACCGTATCGCAGGAGCATTTAATGCAAGGATTGCTTGACACCTTATCCTGACGCGCGCTCTTCAGTCGACAGAGCGGAAGTGACCGCAGTCACTTCGCCGCTCCACTGACCGACCTAACAAGAAGACAGCACCGCCTGCGTCGCTCCGACTGCTGTGCCACTCGACAGAGTGAGGCTGACAGTAGCCAAATCAGGCCTCAGGCGCCATAGGAAGCTCCGCCTCGCCCGATCCTAGGGCTCGGCCCCCGTCTCGGCCTCGGACGACGAACTCCGCCTCGCCCGACCCCAGGACTCGGACTCAGCCTCGGCTCCGGAAGACGACGAACTCCGCCTCGCCCGACCCCAGGGCTCGGACTCAGCCTCGGCCCCAGAAGACAACGAACTCCACCTCGCCCGAGCCCAGGGCTCAGACTCAGCCTTGGCCTCGAACAACGGTCTCCGCCTCGCCCGACCTGGGGCTCGGACTCGACCTCGACCTCGGAAGATAGACTCGACCTCGACCTCGGAGGAGCCTCCGCCTCGCCCGACCCAGGGCTCGGACCGACCACGTCACAGGGGGAGCCATCATTACCCTACCCCTAGCTAGCTCAGGCTACGGGGAACAAGACCGGAGTCCCATCTGGCTCGCCCCGGTAAACAAATAATGATGGCGCCACGCGTGCTCCATGACGACGGCGGCTCTCAGCCCCTTACAGAAGCAAGGAGACGTCAGCAAGGAGTCGACAGCCCCGACAGCTGTCCTTCCGCAAGGCTCCAGCGCTTCCCCGACGGCCACGACATCACATGAATAGGGTGCCAAAACCTCTCCGGTTGCCACGACGGCATGTACTTAGGGCTCTAGCTCCTCTTTGCTAGACACGTTAGCACACTGCTACATCTCCCATTGTACACCTGGGCCCTCTCCTTACGCCTATAAAAGGAAGGTCCAGGGCTCTCGTACGAGGAGGTTGGCCGCGCGGGAGGACGGGCCGGCGCGTATAAGCCTCTCGCTCTCTCTCTCTCTCCCACGCGGACGCTTGTAACCCCCTACTGCAAGCGCACCCGACCTGGGCGCAGGACAACACGAAGGCCGCGGGTTTCCCTTTTTGCCTGTCTCCTTTCCCCCCTCCGTGCTCCGTCTCGTGCCGACCCATCTGGGCTGGGACACGCGACGACAATATACTCATCGGTCCAGGGACCCCCCGGGCTCGAAACGCCGACAGTTGGCGCGCCAGGTAGGGGCCTGCTGCGTGTTGACGAACAACTTCCCGTCAAGCTCCAGATGGGTAGTCTCCAGCAACCTTTCCAACCCGGGACGATTCTCCGTTTTGGGAGTCTTGAGTTCATGTCCCTCGACGGCAGCTACGACATGATACTCCTTCCTCCGCCGCACGACAGCGACAATGGCGGCCGACAGCCCGCCCGCTGGCGGTGGAATCAACGACGTCTTCCCCACGTGGCGGAAGAACAACATTCGGGTTTGTCCCGTCGCCTCCCCCACCGACGGAGGAGGAGGCGGGGCAACCATGGCCAAGCAGGAGGCGGCACCTCGTCGGCTGTCGAGCGAGTCGACGGCATCGGCGCCCCAACGGGGGACACGTCGGGCGACGACCTCGCGTTTGAGACGAAGACGAGCGTCGTTTCCCCGCAACACGCCAACTCCAAGCGAACGAACGACGCCAGCACGCTCGCGAGGAACTTGCTGGGCGTCACCCTCGTACCTGAGACGATGGTGCAGTCTGCCCCTGACGCGACTTCGTCACCGCCTATCGACCAAGAGGTACCGACCGATTCTCATCTCGTGCCTTTTGGATTCAGCTTCGACCCACCAAGCGACCTTGCTTCGATGGAAGCTTTCATTGAGGCATGTACCAACCCTCCGGGGTATCATGTGCGGTCACCCTGGGACCGGCTGACGGCCGTCTCGACCTACGGACCCTCGAGTTCCGAGGAAGATGACGAGCCCGATTTTTGTTGGGATTTCTCCGGGCTCGACAACCCCAGTGCCATGCGGGACTTCATGACTACATGCGACTACTGCCTTTCTGATTGTTCCGACGGTAGCCGCAGCTTCGGCGACGAGGACTGCGGCCCAAGTCGTGAATGTTTCCACGTCGATCTAGGGGGTCCTGGCGAAGGCAACCATCTTGGTATACCAGAAAACGGTGATCCCCCTAGGCCTGCACCTCGCGTTGACATCCTTCGGGAGCTAGCTGTGGTCCCAGTCCCTGCGGGGGGTCAGGACGCACAGCTCGAGCAAATCCGCGAGATGCAGGCCAGGCTCGACGAGGGAGCAGGAACACTTGAGTCGTTCCGGCGGAACATCGGACAGGAATGAGCAGACCAAGCTCTGGCCGGAGAAGCGCGTCATATACCCCAGGGCATCCAGCACCGCATTACCGACGACGTCAGGGCAAGGCCGCCACCGGCTTCCAGTGGGGTCGGCCAGAACCTGGCTGCAGCAGCAATACTACTCCGCGCGATGCCGGAACCATCAACCACCGAAGGGCGGCGTATCCAGGGAGAGCTCAAGAATCTCCTGGAGGATGCCGCGGTCCGATGGGCCGAAAGCTCTGCCTCCCGAAGGCAGGGGTACCCCTCGGAGCATCGCGCCGCGACTTCCCGATTCATGCGGGAAGCCTCGGTCCACACCGGGCGCATGCGCAACACGGCGCCTGCGGCCCGAGTCGCCTCGACAACGAGCACCACCACTGCAACCGTCGAGCCCACCTCGACGAGAGGGTGCGCCGAGGCTACCACCCCAGGCGTGGGGGATGCTACGACAGCGGGGAGGATCGGAGTCCTCGCCCGAACCACCCGGTCCGCAGGCTTTCAGCAGGGCCATACGACAAGCGTCGTTCCCGACCCGGTTCCAAACCCTGACTACAATCACAAAGTACTCGGGGGAAACGAGGCCAGAACTGTGGCTCGCGGACTACCGGCTGGCCTGCCAACTGGGTGGAACGGACGATGACAACCTCATCATCCGCAACCTCCCCCTGTTCCTCTCCGACACCGCTCGAGCCTAGCTGGAGCACTTGCCTCCGGGGCAGATCTCCAACTGGGACGACCTGGTCCAAGCTTTCGCCGGCAACTTCCAGGGCACGTACGTACGCCTTGGGAACTCCTGGGATCTTCGAAGCTGCCGCCAGCAGCCGGGAGAGTCTCTCCGGGACTACATCCGGCGATTCTCGAAGCAGCGCACTGAGCTGCCCAATGTCACCGATTCGGATGTCATCGACGCGTTGCTCGCCGGCACCACCTGCCGCGACCTGGTGAGCAAGCTGGGTCGCACGACCCCCACCAGGGCAAGCGAGCTGATGGACATCGCCACCAAGTTCGCCTCTGGTCAGGAGGCGGTTGAGGCCATCTTCCGGAAGGACAAGCAGCCCCAGGGCCGCCAGCCGGAAGATGTCCCTGAGGCGTCCACTCAGCGCGGCACCAAGAAGAAGGGCAAGAAGAAGTCGCAAGCGAAACGCGACGCCGCCGACGCGGACCTTGTCGCCGCCGCTGAGTGCAAGAACCCTCAGAAACCTCCCGGAGGTGCCAATCTCTTCGACAAGATGCTCAAGGAGCCGTGCCCCTATCATCAAGGGCCCGTCAAGCACACCCTGGAGGAGTGCGTCATGCTTCGGCGCCACTTTCACAAGGCCGGGCCACCTGCGGAAGGTGGCAGGGCCCACAACAATGACAAGAAGGAGGATCACAAGGCAGAGGAGTTCCTCGAGGTCCACGGCTGCTTCATGATCTACGGCGGGCCAGTGGCGAACGCCTCGGCTCGGCACCGCAAGCAAGAGCGTCGGGAGGTCTGCTCGGTAAAGGTGGCGGCGCCAGTCTACCTAGACTGGTCCGACAAGCCCATCACCTTCGACCAGGGCGACCACCCCGACCGCGTGCCGAGCCCGGGGAAGTATCCGCTCGTTGTCGACCCCGTCATTGGCAATGTCAGGCTCACCAAGGTCCTCATGGACAGAGGCAGCAGCCTCAACATCATCTACGCCGAGACCCTCGGGCTCCTGCAGATCGATCTGTCCTCGATCCGGGCAGGCGCGGCGCCTTTTCACGGGATCATCCCCAGAAAACGCGTCCAGCCCCTCGGACAACTCGATCTGCCCGTCTGCTTCGGGACTCCCTCCAACTTCAGAAGGGAAACCCTCACGTTCGAGGTGGTCGGGTTCCGAGGAACCTACCACGCAGTGCTGGGGAGGCCATGCTACGCCAAGTTCATGGTCGTCCCCAACTACACCTACCTCAAGCTCAAGATGCCGGGCCCCAACGGGGTCATCACCGTCGGCCCCACGTACCGACATGCGTATGAATGCGACGTGGAGTGCGTGGAGTACACCGAGGCCCTCGCCGAATCCGAGGCCCTCATCGCCGACCTGGAGAGCCTCTCCAAGGAGGCGCCAGACGTGAAGCGCCATGCCGGCAACTTCGAGCCAGCAGAGACGGTTAAGTCTGTCCCTCTCAACCCCAGCAATGACGCCTCCAAGCAGATACGGATCGGCTCCGAGCTTGACCCCAAATAGGAAGCAGTGCTCGTCGACTTTCTCCGCGCAAACGCCGAAGTTTTCGCGTGGAGTCCCTCGGACATGCCTGGCATACCGAGGGATGTCGCCAAGCACTCGCTGGATATCCGAGCTGGAGCCCGACCCGTGAAGCAGCCTCTGCGCCGGTTCGACGAAGAAAAGCGCAGAGCCATAGGCGAGGAGATTCACAAGCTGATGGCTGTAGGGTTCATCAAAGAGGTATTCCATCCCGAATGGCTTTCCAACCCTGTGCTTGTGAGAAAGAAAGGAGGAAAATGGCGGATGTGTGTAGACTACACTGGTCTGAACAAAGCATGTCCGAAGGTTCCCTACCCTTTGCCTCGCATCGATCAAATCGTGGATTCCACTACTGGGTGCGAAACCCTGTCTTTTCTCGATGCCTACTCCAGGTATCACCAAATCAGGATGAAAGAGTCCGACCAGCTCGCGACTTCTTTCATCACACCTTTTGGCATGTACTGCTACGTTACTATGCCATTTGGTTTGAGGAATGCAGGTGCGACATACCAAAGGTGCATGAACCACGTGTTTGGCGAGCACATTGGTCGAACGGTCGAGGCTTACGTCGATGACATCGTAGTCAAGACGAGGAAAGCCTCCGACCTCCTCTCCAACCTTGAAACGACATTCCGGTGTCTCAAGGCGAAAGGCGTAAAACTCAATCCCGAGAAGTGCGTCTTCGGGGTCCCCCGAGGCATGCTCTTGGGGTTCATCGTCTCCGAGCGGGGGATCGAGGCCAACCCGGAGAAAATCGCGGCCATCACCAACATGGGCCCCATCAAAGACTTGAAAGGCGTACAAAGGGTCATGGGATGCCTTGCGGCTCTGAGCCGCTTCATCTCGCGCCTCGGCGAAAGAGGCCTACCTCTGTACCGCCTCTGAAGAAAGGCCGAGTGCTTCACTTGGACCCCTGAGGCCGAGGAAGCCCTCGGGAACCTGAAGGCACTCCTCACGAACGCGCCCATCTTGGTGCCCCCCGCTGCCGAAGAAGCCCTCTTGATCTACGTCGTCGTTACCACTCAGGTGGTCAGCGCCGCGATCGTGGTTGAGAGACAAGAAGAAGGGCATGCATTGCCCGTCCAGAGGTCGGTCTACTTCATCAGTGAGGTACTGTCCGAGACCAAGATCAGCTACCCACAAATTCAGAAGCTGCTGTACGCGGTGATTCTGACGCGGCGAAAGTTGCGACACTACTTCGAGTCTCATCCGGTGACTGTGGTGTCATCCTTCCCCCTGGGGGAGATCATCCAGTGCCGAGAGGCCTCGGGTAGGATTGCAAAGTGGGCGGTGGAAATCATGGGCGAGACAATCTCGTTCGCCCCTCAGAAGGCCATCAAGTCCCAAGTCTTGGCAGACTTTGTGGCTGAATGGGTCGACACCCAGCTTCCAGCAGCTCCGATCCAACCGGAACTCTGGACCATGTTTTTTGACGGGTCGCTGATGAAAACAGGGGCAGGCGCGGGCCTGCTCTTCATCTCGCCCCTCGGGAAGCACCTCCGCTACGTGCTGCGCCTCCATTTCCCGGCGTCCAACAACGTGGCTGAGTATGAGGCTCTGGTCAACGGGTTGCGCATCGCCATCGAGCTAAGGGTCCGACGCCTCGACGCTCGCGGTGACTCGCAGCTTGTCATCGACCAAGTCATGAAGAACTCCCACTGTCACGACCCGAAGATGGAAGCCTACTGCGACGAGGTTCGGCGCCTGGAAGACAAGTTCTACGGGCTCGAGCTCAACCACATCGCCCGACGATACAACGAGACTGCGGACGAGCTGGCTAAGATAGCCTCAGGTCAAACAACGATTCCCCCGGACGTCTTCTCCCGAGACCTACATCAACCCTCAGTCAAGACCGACGACACGCCCGAGCTCGAGAAGGCCTCGGCCCAGCCCGAGGCACCCTCAGCTCAGCCCGAGGCACTCTCAGCCCCCGAGGGTGAGGCACTGCACGTCGAGGAAGAGCGGAATGGGGTCCCGCCTAATCGAGACTGGCAGACCCCGTACCTGCAATATCTCCACCGAGGAGAGCTGCCCCTCGACCAAGCCGAAGCTCGGCGACTGGCGCGGCGCGCCAAGTCGTTTAATCTTGCTGGGGGATGGGAAGGAGCTCTACCATCGCAGCCCCTCCGGCATCCTCGAGCGATGCATATCTATCGCCGAAGGCTAGGAGCTCTTACAAGAGATACACTCGGGGGCTTGCGGTCATCACGCAGTGCCTCGAGCCCTTGTTGGAAACGCTTTCCGACAAGGTTTCTACTGGCCGACCGCGGTGGTCGACGCCACTAGAATTGTCCACACCTGCCCAGGGTGTCAATTCTACGCAAGGCAGACCCACCTGCCCGCTCAGGCTCTGCAGACGATACCCATCACCTGGCCGTTTGCTGTGTGGGGTCTGGACCTCGTCGGTCCCTTGCAGAAGGCACCCAGGGGATATACGCACCTGCTGGTCGCCATCGACAAATTCTCCAAGTGGATCGAGGTCCGACCCCTAAACAGCATCAGGTCCGAACAGGCGGTGGCGTTCTTCACCAACATCATCCATCGCTTTGGGGTCCCGAACTCCATCATCACCGACAACGACACCCAGTTCACCGGCAGAAAGTTCTTGGACTTCTGCGAGGATCACCACATCCGGGTAGACTGGGCCGCCGTGGCTCACCCCATGATGAATGGGTAGGTAGAACGTGCCAACGACATGATTCTGCAAGGACTCAAGCCGTGGATCTACAACGACCTCAACAAGTTCGGCAAGAGATGGATGAAGGAGCTCCCCTCGGTGGTCTGGAGTCTGAGGACAACGCCGAGCCGAGCCACGGGCTTCACACTGTTCTTTATAGTCTATGGGGTCGAGGCCATCTTGCCCACAGACTTAGAATACGGTTCCCCGAGGACGAGGGCGTATGACGACCAAAACAATCAAACCAACCGAGAAGACTGACTGGATCAGCTGGAAGAGGCTCGGGACATGGCCATACTACACTCGGCGTGGTATCAGCAGTCCCTGCGACGCTACCACACCCGAGGGGTTCGGTCCCGAGACCTCCAGGTGGGCGACTTGGTGCTTCGGCTGCAACAAGACGCCCGAGGGCGGCACAAGCTCATGCCTCCCTGGGAAGGGCCGTTCGTCATCGCCAAGGTCCTGAAGCCCGGGACATACAAGCTAGCCAACAGTCAAGGCGAGGTCTACAACAACGCTTGTAACATCCGACAGCTACGTCGCTTCTACCCTTAAGATGCTTTCAAGTTGTTTGTACACCTCGTTCACATACCAAGCCTAACCATCAAGGAAGGGTCAGCCTTGCCTCGGCAAAGCCCGACCCTCCCTCGGGGGCTAGAAGGGGGGAACCCCCTCTGCGTCAAAATTTTCCTCGAAAAAAGTCTTCCATCAAAAAGACTTTCGCGTCTCCCGGCTATATCAGTAACAGGACCCCAAGAAACGAATAAGGGTGCATGTAAGTGGCAAGGCCGACCGAGCCGACGGATTCCTACGCCTCTGGGATACAGATACCTCACTCGTCGCCTACCACGAAAAATAACTCTTACTTGGGTAAGCAATCCTGCTACTGACAAACGAGTCCGGATACGCAAAACTGGAGGAAAAGAGACACAACCTTATATTACGATGATAAAGTGTTCGGGCCTCGGCGGCCGCAAAAGACACACATGCATTCAAAATAAACTACTCCGGCAGAATCAGGCGTCGCCCGGAGAAGGAGCCGCGCCCTCGGCTTCGTCTCCACCCTCGGCGAGATCGGCCTCAGCCTCGGACGATGGCGCGAGCGGGAGGATCTCTGCCTCGAAGGTGGTTGCCAGCACCGCGCTTGGGCCCGCGGCGGCCGCGTCAAGCCTCTGGACTTCGGCCAGGCCAGCTTCATCTTCGTCAGGAAGGCAATACCCCTCGCTGACCCGCTCCAGATCCACGTCATAGTGGGAAGCGAGCACGGCGAATGCCTGCCTGACGCCGTGATGCAGCGCCTCGCGGAGTCTGCCGCGCGCATGGTCACCCAAGGCCTGCAGGCGACTTTGAGGGGAGCTTCCCGAGGGGACGTCGTCGAAGCCAAACACCCAGCAGAAGGCCAAGATGGCCTCGGACATGGCCACGTGGTCAGCCTCCCTCTGCTCGGTCGCCTAAGCAAGCGCCTTGGCGGACTTATCAAGGGCAGACTCGAGCTCTGCGAACAGCCAAAGCAGAAGACTTCAAACACGAGTTGAGGAACGAAGTCGAATCAAAATCTTAAAACAGCCAAGACATACCTTCAGCTCGGGCGCGTTGCTCCAAGGATGCGGTTTGGGCCACGGCTAAGTCTGCCGCAAAGGCCCCGACCCGAGCAGACGCCTCGGCTAACTGGACTCCAAGAGCCTCAGCCCGGCTTTCAGCCTCGGCGGCCCGGCCCCGAGATTGGTCCCGCTCGCCGATGACCTGGCCAAGCTCCAACTGCTGCCGCTGTGCCTCTGCGCGTGCCGCTGCTGCCTCTGCTCCCAGATCGACACAGAGCAACCGAAGGTCCGCCACCTCGGCGCTCCGTTGGGAGAGGCGCTCGGTAGCCCTGGCAAGCATGGTCCTCAGGGACCGCAGCGAACCCCAGACATCGACCTCGTGGCGGATGAACGACGACTTGGCGGCGCTCAGATCCGTCAGATCCTGAGGGAAGGAAGCGGGGCGTCACAAAGAACGCCTTAATCAAGTGAAAGGTATGCTTGAAATCATTACCTGGAGGATCTTGGGAACGTCCCTGCAAAGGACCTCCAAGGTCGACCGAAGCGACCCCACCGTTGCCTCGGCACACTCACGAAGCCCGTCCCAAGACTGCTCCTCTCGCTCATCGTCAAGAACGAAGAGGGGATCCGAGGCCCCACGGGTCCAGAACCGAAGCAACTGACGCCGCCCGTCGGGACTGCGCCGCGCGGGGACAAGGTTGCCGCTCCCCGGGACGGGTCGCGGTTCTGAGCCCCCCCTCCTCCGAGGCACCAAATAGCGACGCCTCGGCCATCTCAGCATCGGCGGCGACGGGTGACTCCACGGCCAGAACGGCAACAGCCTCGGTAGCAGCCGGTGCCAGCACCAGCAACATGTCTGGTGGGCCCGAGGCCACAGCCGCGCCAGCAGCCTCCCCCAGCGCGACGGCCGCCTCGACAGAGGAGTCAGCCTCGGGAGCTCGCCCCACGGCAACTGGTGCTGCCTGAGCCCCCCGCTGTGGGGCGTCTTGCGAGGGGGTCAGCTGGCCGGCGAGGCCCGACGCAGCACTAGCTGTAGAAGCCGACGCCGTCTTGAGGACCTTCCGGGGAGCCAGACCGATCGAACCGTGCCTCCGCTTGCTAAGAAGAAAGGGAAAATCAGGATCAAGACATACGAAGGATGAGCCAGGACAAAGATATCCTAAGATACTTGCCCACTCCGGGCCATGATCAATCGTGCCTGTGGGGAGGTCTCTCGAACCTCGATCCCCGAAGGTACCACCGAGGTCTGCCCTGCTGCCGGCTTCAGTACCGTCCTTGCCTTGGGCGCCCGAGGCACCCGAGGGACGGACTGCCCAGGCGCAGCCACGACGACCCAAGGATCACCCTCCTGCGCAGTCGGCACGAGCAACGGTTCTCGGGGAACAGGCAGCTCAGCCTGACTCCCCGGGGTCACCTCAACTACCTCGGCCAAGGGGTCAAGTACCCCCTCGGTCTGCCCCCGCTCTTCGGACCGGGACCCCGATGTCCCGGCCCCGGATACCGACGGCGCCAACCCGCTCGGGGGCTGGCTTGACGACCCCTGGTCCAGCCTCAGATCCGGGCTGAGGCCGAGGCGGGCAGCCATGTCGTCGTCTTCTTCATCGTCTTCATCGTCGTCGTCGTCATCAGGCGTCTCCGGCGACGGCTCCCTAGGGAGCCCATCCCTCTCCTGCCGACGACGAAGCCTTTCCAAGGCGTCCCGTGCCCACGTCTGCTCGTGGGCCCGAGCCTTCTTCGCGTCCTTCTTCTCCTTCCTCTTCTCTGCGGCGACCCTCCACGCAGCTCGGTCCATCGCGTCCTCCGGGACCGGTGGCAGGGAAGGCTTGTGAGCCCCTACCTCTTGGAGACGGACGAAAAGTCTCGACTGTGAGAACCAAGGGCAATCCGACACAAGAAGAAAGAAGGGGCGGACACTCACCAGGGACACACACCCGCGATCGGGACGCATCGAGGGCTGGGAAAAGGCGCCGGCCTCTAACTTCCCCACCGTGCCGGCTACCCGCCTGTGGAGGTCGTCGGTGGGAAGGGGGTCCGAGGACATCTGCGAACCCTCCAAGTCGACCCCCGGCGTCATCTCCCAAAGCGGCAGCCGCCGCTCCGTCAAGGGGAGCACCCTCCGGCGATGAATGGCGGCAACCACCCCTGCGGCGGTGAGCCCTCCTTCTCGCAGCTCCTCCCGGGCCTTCAAAAGGGGCTGGTGTTGGGGGCCTTCGGCTTCCGAAGGTCCTCAAAAATATGATTTGACAATGTTTTCCAAGTGAAAGGTGTGAACAGGTATCTTCGGAATCGGGTATGGTCAGGACGAAGCTTGAGCGGGACGGAAGGCGATTGTGACGAAGGATAAGATCATAACGAAGCTATGCGCAGATAAGCTTCGGCATGACAGCAGAAAAGGGGAACCGACTTAAAGATGAAAAGCCAAATTAGACCCTGAAGAGTTACTATAGAGTTACCGATAAATGTAAAGGGCATCAATGTAATTTTACACGGGCTGCGTCCCGTGCCTATAAATAGATGAACAGTACTCCCGCACTGTTCACGCTGACTTGGCATTCGCTTTTCACATCACGCCTGTACCTTTACTTTTCATCAATCCAAAGGTACATTTATAATTTGTCATTATGAATTTGATAATGCAAATAAAAATAAGTTGATGATAATATCTGTATTATTATTTGTATTTCATACATGTATTCTTCTTTATTATTTATCGAGGTCACGAAGGTCTTTTCCTTCATAACCTTCGTCTGGAATTCATTATATCTGAAGGGACATAATGTCTTGAAGGACGAAGGACTTTAATATTTAACATTTTATGTTGCCTTGTTCTTAATTCATAGCATTTGAGAACAAGTCCCCAACATTGGCGCCCACCTCCGGTGAACTCACGTCCATTTTTTGAGTTTTGAACACCTTCGGCAAGCATCACCTTCGTCATGCCGCTGAAGAAAGCTTCAGCCACAGGGGCTGCCACCCTGCAGCCGCTGGATCCCAATCAGGATGTCCTTTCTCTTAGGGAGGCCTGAAGCCAGAAGAGGAAGGCCACCAGTCCAACCCCTCCGAAGGACGACTTGGATCAAGAAATCCAAAACTTGGAGATGCTCCATCAACAGGTTCAACGAAAGAAAGAAAAGATGGCTCGTCTAGCTGACCTACAGAGGCAGATAGATGAAGCTTCGGAAGAAGTTCATCATCTTGCTCAAGATGACTAGAACCGAAGGCCTCCGCGCAGAGAGCTTCTTCAGGAGGGCTTCTACAATGAGGACGACTGGTATGAAGATTTCCATCATGGAAATTTTGCTTTTGATGATGCTTCTCCTCTGTCGACTGAACTGCAGGCTACACCATGGCCCCAGTCTTACAAGCCACCCCAGCTCCCCATGTACGACGGTCATTCAGACCCGAAGCAATTCTTGATGAGCTATGAAGCAACCATATCTTCGTATGGTGGCAATACTGCAGTCATGGCAAAGTCTTTCGTCATGGCTGTCAAGAGTGTTGCACAAACCTGGTACTCCTCTCTCCGGCCAGGGACAATCACTTCATGGCAAAAGCTGAAGGACATGTTGATAACCAGCTTCCAAGGGTTTCAAACGAAACCAGTCACTGCTCAAGCTTTATTCTAGTGCACCCAGGACCACGAAGAATACCTTCAGGCGTATGTCCGAAGGTTCCTGCGTCTGAGGGCACAGGCACCAACAGTGCCCAATGAAATCGTCATTGAGGCCATGATCAAGGGGCTTCGGCCGGGACCTTTAGCTCAGTACTTTGCCAAAAAGCCCCCTCAAACTTTGGAGAAGCTGCTCCAGAAGATGGACGAGTATATTCGAGCTGACAATGATTTTCGCCAAAGAAGGGAGGAAGCATTCAGGTTCTCTGAAATGACCAGGGGCTTCGGAGGAAGATTCCATCCGAGGCACGTCAGGTCAATTCACAACTCTACTCAAAGTGATGACAGAGGAAGTCAACAACAAAGGCCACAGTATTCCTCGCAAGCTTCGGGGCAGCAGCAAAGCTCTTTCCGGCCGCCAGCGCCAAGGGGCAGAGGCGCCAGGGGCTTCGGGGGAAGATTTGGGGATCAGCCAAGAAAAATTTACTGCCTATTCTGTGGTGAAGACAAGGGCCATATCACCAGGATGTGCCATGTTACCATCCAGAAGCAAAAGGAGAAAATATATTATCTCCAGCTTTACTGACAAATATCCTACCTTGACAGCAGCTTTTCGTATTTTCGCATTTCAGTCTTTCTTTTTAATAAGGAACAATTATGGGAAGTTTACGTGCTTTTTATCGGTTTTTAATCTCTTGTAACAGTTTCACTTTTTACCATAATGAAAATATATCTTCTCCATAGGATTAAGTTGCCGAAGCATAAGAATTTATGGTGCCAAGGAGGACCTTCGAATTATCAGAAATTTGTTCTAACGAACGCAGTGTAATTTCTTTGAAGCAACAAAAAGTCGTTCCTAAGGGAGTGCAGTGTAAGTTTTTTGCTCAAAAGTCGTTCCGAAGGGAATGCAGAGCTTACAGCGAAAAATAAACGCTGATTCCGCTGAAAGTAAAAGGCGAAGAAGCTCCTAAGGGAGGGTTACAGCGAAAAATAAACGCTGATTCCGCTGAAAGTAAAAGGCGAAGAAGCTCCTAAGGGAGGCTTACAGCGAAAAATAAACGCTGATTCCGCTGAAAGTAAAAGGCGAAGAAGCTCCTAAGGGAGGCTTACAGCGAAAAATAAACGCTGATTCCGCTGAAGTAAAAGGCGAAGAAGCTCCTAAGGGAGGCTTACAGTGAAAAACAAATGTCGTCCTTCGGCAAATATCATTTTGCATAACATCACATCATTACATCATTTGCATAGCATCACATCATACATCATAGTGCATCAACAACGCAAGAAGGGGGGGTCTCAATATTGATATTCGAAGATCGTTTTGAAGAAATAGTGACACGGCACAAACAATAGCCATTGAAGAATTATATCTTCGTCAAACTCTGAAATGGAAAGATCTATTGATTATTGATTTCACGAGGATTGGTTACTGATTTTATGAGAACACGGATATTATTTACGAAGCATGAAAAGAAGGGAAGGTGTTTTTTCGCCGAAGGCTCAAAAACGGTATGTATATGATGTTTCATGCATCGTAAAGAATAGAACTATAAACAGCTAATATATTACATTTAAAGTTACACAATATTACACATGATTCTCAACAAACATTACATTCTAAATGTTTTTACAACAACATCTAATCTTCCCTTAGGACTACTTCTGCAGCTTCGTTTAAAAGCTGATCAACAACTTTATCCATGATAGCTTCGGCCATTTTTTTAATTTCATCATCCCCCTTCGTGTGGGGGCCCGGAGATGGCTCACCAGGTTCTGAGGGAAGAGTAGATACAGATTTATTACTATTTCAAACCGTGAACGAGTTCGAAATCAAAAAATTACAACAAAGAGTCAAAAACCACTAGTTAATACCTATTTGCCCTTCGGGCTCTGCGCTTTTCTCAGCGGCCTCTGCTACTTTTCTAGCATCATGAATGCCTTTTTCGCTTTTTTGAATAATTTCTTGGGCCATTTCCCGACCGCCATTGTCCCAGATGTCGGTGAAATTTTTTCCACCGACCAGGCTTGCTTCGGGCGAGGGGTCTTTTATATCTTCGAAGGATAAGGTAGTTTCGGATTGTGCTAAAGATTTCACATGCTCACAGCCTTTCCTCTCCAAAACAGTAGCAATCCCCCTGGCACCCGAAAAGGCACATATGTCTCCGCGGCTATTCAAAATTTCCTCAAAGGCCTCAGCTCCGTGACTGATCCATTCAATCGGGCCTTCGGGGTTACCCCTTGTGAAGTTTTCCTCGCTCGAGAATGCGCCAACGCTGGCGAAGCTAGTTTTTATTTTCTTAGCGCATTCTATAGACTTGTCATAGCACCTTTTCTTGGATGCTCGAAGCTCTTCAACGTCTCCTTCTAAATGATTTGCCCACTGATCGCTAAGTTCTCGTTTCGTCTCTTCAAGTATGCGCTCTTCTTTAGCTCTGGCTAACTGTTTCCGAAGATCTTCAATTTCACGTTTCTGAGCCTCAGCTTGAGCTTTAGAAGTAGCTTCGTCTTCCTTTATCTTATCCACCAATGTAAGCAGAATTTTATCTTTTTCCAAAGCTTCGTTCCTCAGCTTAATAACCTCTGTTCGTAGGTTGTTGAAAGCAATGTTATAGCTCTCGTCTTCGGCATTCTTTTGTGCTCTTAAAGCGTTGCTAAGTATTAAACCCTATATGAAAAGAATTAGTATAAGAATAAAAGAATAATTTAAAAATTATAGATTTCCAAATATACAATTTTCATACCTTCAGACTATTATATGCAAGGCTATCTGCAAGATCGTCCTTTGTCATAGCGCAGAGGCCAGCTTCAAGCTTCGGGAACCCCATACTTCTAGCCATCTACCGGCAGACAGATAATTCATTGTTGTCTGGGAGGCAGTATAAGAAGTCATCTTCGTCTGTGCCATTGAATACTAAGGCCCCCTTTGGATACTTCAATTCTCGGGCATAGTGATTAGCTTCAAAAATCTCTTCTTCAGATAATCTTTTTCCCGAAGCATGTCGTACAATATAATCGAGGGCTTTGGAGGATGCTTCGGGGGCAGCAGTGTCAGTTTCTTCAACCAAAGTTGGCTCTGCCATTTTTGTTTCTTCGGCTTCCAAGGGTTTTACCTTGGTGGGCTCTGAAGGCCCAGCTTCAGTTTCAGATTGTTGCTTTGAAGCTTCGGCAACAAAGGCTTCAGTATGCACTTCAGAAGTTTCAACAGTTTTCTTCGGAGTTGTGCTTGAAGACTTAATTGTCTCCAAAACATCCAGCACATTAACCATCCTTTTTCTTTTCGGGGTCACTGCTGGACCCTTTTGGCTTTTTACTGCCTCAATTTTTGCTGAAGGACTTAACACTACTGACGTTTTTATTTATTCAGTCCTCGGTTCTTCTATCTTTTCTGTTGTTGGCACTTTGGCCTGTTCTTCGATTTTTGGCAGCGGAATTGGTTCTTTAGCTTCGGTGGCCGAAGAGGTCTCACCGACAAACTCAGGCACTGTGGTCGGTTCAATATAGCGTGGCCGGTGTGTGAGAACCTTCACCCTTTTCCTCTTCGGCGCCGGCTCGCTAGGAGCGGCTGAAGCAGTTTCCTTCGCAGAAGATGTATTCTTTCTTTTTTGGCCCCGCGCTGGATAACGGTAGTCGGGGTAGACAAACCCAATTGCATCAAATACTCGGTTGAGCCTCTTCTTCTTTCGGCCTCCGAAGGACGCTGATAATGCAGTATCTTCGGCCTTTGAGTATACACCAAGCAATTTATCACTGATGGCCTCAATACTTTTCAACCAGTCATCATCTGGTTCAACGAATTTATCTCCGTATTTGAATGTGTATTTCAGTCTGACTAGTCCACCTTCATCAGTTTCTTTAATGGTCTCCTTCGGCATTTCCCATTTTTCCACAAGTGGCCATACTCTGAAGGCAATGTGTTCTTGGACCAAATCCCTTGTCCCAATAAAAGAGCAAACAACACCGAAGGCTCTCTGGCATTCTTCGGCTGCTTCATTCATTTCCACCTTCGGCCTCCGCAGGCCGAAGCGTTGCCAGATAGGGCGCATGATGATACTTTTAATATCTTCCCGTATTTTCAAGTCATTCTTCACGTAAAACCATTCCGTCATCCAGTCGCCGGGCCACCTCTTTCGAAAGGTTGGCACGGGGCAGCTTGACCCAGACCAGGCGCCGAAGCTGTAGCAGCCAAAATTGTTATGATACTGCTCTTTACCCCAGGGTTTTGTCTCATACAATAGCTCATGTATGTTGCAGAAACTTTTTGCATTAGGTTCCAAACCTTGGCTCCTCACGGCCCACACAAAGATGCTCATCCTTATGATTGCTTCGGGGGTAAGTTGGTGAAGGTAGATTTCAAATATCTTCAGTATTTCCACAACAAAACTGCTCAAGGGAAATCGTAGTCCAGCCTTCAAGAAGCTTCGGAATACCACGACTTCATTTTCCTCAGGAGTCGGACAAGTCTTCTCTCCTTCGTCAGCCCTCACAACGGACAAGTCCCGAAAATATCTGCCCCTCATATTGGCAAGATGATTTTCTTTAATACTGGATTTACCAAAAACCGCATGGCTTGGTCGCCAAGGTCGATCTTCGGAGTCTTCACCACCACTATCCACATCATAACTGTCACTATCACCAGTATCTTCAGATAAACCCTCCAAAATCTCCCTAGTAATCTTCTCTGTATTAGTCTTCAAAATTGATTGAAGAAAGCCCAGATGCATTTCCTCAGAAAGGCTTAGCTTCGAATCACCAACAACTTCCTTATCTTCAGACATCTTTGCAAACGCTGAGAAAGTGCTCTCGAAACCGAAGCTTAAAAATTTAAAAAGCCAAGCAAGTGTTGTTGCGCGCAGGCTAAAAGTTGGGTGAGTAAAAGCAGATGGCAAGAGAGCGTGCCAAATAAACTCGTGGTGAGCTCTTATTTATACACCTAGTGCGTTGAAAACTGGAGGGTCCCGCTTGTCAAAGACTGTTGCTATTCTAGCAAAGGGAAGGTGTTTTTTCGGACCTTTGGCTTAAAGCCTTCGTCCATGTCGCAATATGAATTTATCGTTCCAGCAAATTAATATTGCGAGGGGCTACTGTTGGGGGCCTTCGGCTTCCGAAGGTCCTCAAAAACATGATTTGACAATGTTTTCCAAGTGAAATGTGTGAACAGGTATCTTCAGAATCGGGTATGGTCAGGACGAAGCTTGAGTGGGACGAAAGGCTATTGTGACGAAGGATATGATCATAACAAAGCTATGCGCAGATAAGCTTCGGCATGACAGCAGAAAAGGGGAACCGACTTAAAGATGAAAAGCCAAATTAGACCCTGAAGAGTTACTATAGAGTTACTGATAAATGTAAAGGGCATCAATGTAATTTTACACGGGCTGCGTCCCGTGCCTATAAATAGATGAACAGTACTCCCGTACTGTTCACGCTGACTTGGCATTCGCTTTTCACATCACGCTTGTACCTTTACTTTTCATCAACCCAAAGGTACATTTATAATTTGTCATTATGAATTTGATAATGCAAATAAAAATAAGTTGATGATAATATCTGTATTATTATTTGTATTTCATACATGTATTCTTCTTTATTATTTATCGAGGTCACGAAGGTCTTTTCCTTCATAACCTTCGTCCGGAATTCATTATATCCGAAGGGACATAATGTCTTGAAGGACGAAGGACTTTAATATTTAACATTTTATGTTGCCTTGTTCTCAATTCATAGCATTTGAGAATACGTCCCCAATAGCTGGAGATTCTTCTGTCTGTCGCGCGAGGTCCCGTAGCGCCAGTTATCGGCGGCGGCGGTCACCACTCACTAAGAAAACGACGGGAGCCTCCCGTCGTCATTTCGGAGATAAAACCACCGGCGCTGCCACCCTTTGTTCGAAGACGCGAGGATGGCAGGGATGTACTGCAGCGCCCGCGCCTGCCTCAGCTGGAGGATGCAACCACCGGCCCGCACCGCCATGCGAACCCTTCTGTCCCCCTTCGGCGAGGCAAAAAGCTCCGCGGAGAAGAGATGGGTCCACAGGTCCCAGTGGGGGGCAATCCCCAAGTATCCTTCACAAACCGCCGCGAAGATGGCGGCTTGCGAGATGGAGTTGGGACTGAGGTTGTGCAGCTCCACCCCGTAGACGTGCAGAATCGCCCGCATAAAACGGCTTGCCGGCACTCCGAACCCCCGCTCGTGAAAGGAGACGAAGCTCACCACATACCCCGGCGGCGGGGACGGGGCGGCTCCGCTCGGAGGGGCCATCCACTCCGGCTGCGAGTCACTGGAGAGAGGGTGAAGCAAACCATCAGCAACAAGGGCCTCCAGGTCATCCGCCGTGACGGTGGAGAAAGGCCATGGGTCACGCGGCGAAATAATGGTCACCCGGTCGGCCATCACCAAGCAGAAGAGGTGGCGGAGGAGAGGACTGGGTGCGCGGTTTCCTTTCTCTGGCTATTCCCTCGGGTTGCGAAAACCTAAGTGGGAGGCGAGCAGCAGAGTAAAGAACCGTCACCGGTCCCTCTCCCGAATATATAAAGGCCCAGGCGAGACCCGTTCAACACTTCGCCCGAACCCGCCGCGAGATTCAAAACTCAAAACGAGACGCCCGTTCCTCGAACGGCTCGCGCACGCACAACGTTCGCCCCGCGAACCACTCGTCCCGTCGCATTAACTCTGCGGCAGGACATGCGGCACCTTTGGCAGGCGAAGCAGGCGATGCTTCACCTCCGCCATGATGACCGCGTCAAAAAAGGTGCGCCACATCGTTCGATTTCGTATCCTTTCCCACTTCCTCTTTCTCTCTCTTGCCATAGGGACCGGGAAAGGGGATACTCCGAAAGGGATCCTTCTCCTCGAAGGAAGCGGGCCCCGAGCCCCCTACTGATGAGAGGTTCGAAGGTTGGCCCCTCGGAAGGGTTCAAAAGTCGCCTCAGAGCACTCGGGCTCCGCGCCCACTACTGGTCAGAGGTTCGAAGGCTGGCCCCTTGGAAGGGTTCAACGGCCGCCTCAGGCCACTCGGGCTCCGCGCCCACTACTGATCAAGGGTTCGTAGGCCGGCTCCCGAAGGGTTCGATAGCCGCCTCAGACGCAGAGCGAGGGATGACCCTGGGTACGTTCGATACATAACCAAGGCTCGGGCTACGCTCCCGAGGTACCCAAGGACATTTCCGAGACCAACGGGAACGATTTTGTAACGAAATCCCACCAGAGGGAGGCATCGAGCCCTCGAACCCCGTCAAAAGGGGACCAGGTCCGGCAAATCACCCGCAGGTACTTTTGGAGCGCGCCTCCGGGCCACTAGCCGACCCCTAACGAATGGGGCACGGGCGTCCACTCGGATTACCCGTTAGCAACTCACTAGAAACACCATGTTCGGCGCCCTCCGAGGGCAACATGGCGCCTTCCCCCCTCCTCCTTGTGGAAAGGCGACGCAGGGGCGTATGTAAAAAAGCCGAGTCTGTCCTTGACTGTCCTCTCGCTCTGTGCGGAGGCTCGGGGGCTGCTCTCGCAAACCTGGCTCCGGCCAAACCGTTGACAGCGTCAACATACCAGCCCGAGAACTTGGGACTCGACTATGCACCCGGGCTACGACCAGTTCGCATGAGAGAACAACCAAACCGGCCGAAGCATCACGAAACATGCTAAGACCTCGAAGGAGTCAAATCACTCCTCCGAGGCCTCGGGGGCTACACCCGGCGGGTGCGCTCGCGCGCACCCACCGGCGCGCACCCACCGGAACGAAACGCAACCGAGAAAGGCCGGTCCCCTTGCAAAAAAGTGCGACAAAAGCCTCCAAGCGAGTATCAACACTCCCTTCGAGGCTCGGGGGCTACTGTCGGGGACCATAATTAGGGGTACCCCCAAGACTCCTAATCTCAGCTGGTAACCCCCATCAGCACAAAGCTGCAAAGGCCTGATGGGTGCGATTAAGTCAAGGCTCAGTCCACTCAAGGGACACGATCTCGCCTCGCCCGAGCCCAGCCTCGGGCAAGGGCAGCCAACCCCGGAGGATTCACGTCTCGCCCGAGGGCCCCCTCAAGCAACGGACACACCTTCGGCTCGCCCGAGGACCAGTCTTCGCCGAGAAGCAACCTTGGCCAGATCGCCACGCCGACCGACCGTATCGCAGGAGCATTTAATGCAAGGATCGCCTGACACCTTATCCTGACGCGCGCTCTTCAGTCGACAGAGCCGAAGTGACCGCAGTCACTTCGCCGCTCCACTGACCGACCTGACAAGAAGACAGTGCCGCCTGCGTCGCTCCGACTGCTGTGCCACTCGACAGAGTGAGGCTGACAGCAGCCAAGTCAGGCCTCGGGCGCCATAGGAAGCTCCGCCTCGCCCGATCCCAGGGCTCGGCCCCCGTCTTGGCCTTGGACAACAAACTCCGCCTCGCCCGACCCTAGGGCTCGGACTCAGCCTCGGCTCCGGAAGACGACGAACTCCGCCTCGCCTGACCCCAGGGCTCGGACTCAGCCTCGGCCCCGGAAGACGACGAACTCCGCCTCGCCTGAGCCCAGGGCTCAGACTCAGCCTTGGCCTCGGACGACGGTCTCCGCCTCGCCCGACCTAGGGCTCGGACTCGACCTCGGAAGACAGACTCTACCTCGACCTCGGAGGAGCCTCCGCCTCGCCCGACCCAGGGCTTGGTCTGACCACGTCATAGGGGGAGCCATCATTACCCTACCCCTAGCTAGCTCAGGCTACGGGGAACAAGACCGGCGTCCCATCTGGCTCGCCCCGGTAAACAAATAATGATGGCGCCCCGCGTGCTCCATGACGACGGCGGCTCTCAGCCCCTTACGGAAGCAAGGAGACGTCAGCAAGGAGTCGACAGCCCCCACAGCTGTCCTTCCGCAAGGCTCCAGCGCTCCTCCGACGGCCACGACATCACATGAACAGGGTGCCAAAACCTCTCCGGCTGCCACGACGGCATGTACTTAGGGCTCTAGCTCCTCTCTGCTAGACACGTTAGCACACTGCTACATCTCCCATTGTACACCTGGGCCCTCTCCTTACGCCTATAAAAGGAAGGTCCAGGGCTCTCGTACGAAGAGGTTGGCCGCGCAGGAGGATGGGCCAGCGCGTATAAGCCTCTCGCTCTCTCTCTCTCTCCCACGCGGACGCTTGTAACCCCCTACTGCAAGCGCACCCGACCTGGGCGCAGGACAACACAAAGGCCGCGGGTTTCCCCTTTTGTCTGTCTCCTTTCCCCCCTCCGTGCTCCGTCTCGCGCCGACCCATCTGGGCTGGGACACGCGGCGACAATTTACTCGTCGGTCCAGGGACCCCCCGGGGTCGAAACGCCGACAGTCCTGTTGTCGCTTCTAATCTTTTTTATACTTAAGCCGAACTCATTTTGAGCCCATCTCAAGAATCCCTTTAATGTCTCTTGGGTTTGTGGTTTTACCTGCAAAAAGAACACCCATGTGAAGCGAGAATAATCATCCACAATTACAAGACAATACTTACTCCCGTCGATGCTTATGTAAGCGATCGGGCCGAATAGGTCCATGTGGAGTAGCTCAAGCGGCCTGTCGGTCGTCATGATGTTCTTGTGTGGATGATGAACACCAACTTGCTTCCCTGCTTGACAAGCGCTACAAACCCTGTCTTTCTCAAAATGAACATTGGTTAGTCCCAAAATGTGCTCTCCCTTTAGAAGCTTATGAAGATTCTTCATCCCAACATGGGCTAGTCGGCGGTGCCAGAGCCAACCCATGTTAGTCTTAGCAATGAAGCAAATGTTGAGTTCAGCTCTATCAAAATCTACTAAGTATAGCTGACCCTCTAACACTCCTTTAAATGCTACTGAATCATCACTTCTTCTAAAGACAGTAACACCTAAATCTGTAAAAAGACAGTTGTAGCCCATTTTACACAATTGAGAAACAGAAAGCAAATTGTAATCTAAGGAATCTACAAGAAAAACATTGGAAATAGAATGATCAGGAGATATAGCAATTTTACCCAATCCTTTGACCAAACCTTGGTTTCCATCCCTGAATGTGATGGCTCGTTGGGGATCTTGGTTTTTCTCATAGGAGGAGAACATCTTCTTCTCCCCTGTCATGTGGTTTGTGCACCCGCTATCGATGATCCAACTTGAGCCCCTAGATGCATAAACCTACAAAACAATTTTATGCCTTATTCTTAGGTACCCAAACGGTCTTGGGTCCTTTGACATTAGAAACAAGCACCTTGGGTACCCAAACACAAGTCTTTGACCCCTTGTGTTTGCCCACAACATAGTTGGCAACTACTTTGCCTGATTTGTTAGTAAGCACATAGGAAGCATCAAAAGTCTTAAATGAAATGTTAGGCTCATTTGATGCAATAGGAGTTTTCTTCTTAGACAATTTAGCACGGGTTGATTGCCTAAAGCTAGATGCCTCACTCTTATACATAAAGGCATGATTAGAGCCAGAGTGAGACTTCCTAGAGTGAATTCTCCTAATTTTGTACTCGGGATAACCGGCAGGGTACAAAATGTAACCCTTGTTATCCTGAGGCATGGGAGCCTTGCCCTTAACAAAGTTAGATAATCTTTTAGGAGGGGCATTGAGTTTGACATTGCCTCCCTGTTGGAAGCCAATGCCATCCTTAATGCCAGGGCATCTCCCACTATAGAGCATACTACGAGCAAATTTAAATTTTTCATTTTCTAACTCATGCTCGACAATTTTAGCATCTAATTTTGCTATATGATCATTTTGTTGTTTAATTATAGCAATGTGATCATGAATAGCATCAATGTTAACATCTCTACATCTAGTGCAAATAGTAACATGCTCAACGGTAGATGTAGAGGGTTTGCAAGAATTTAGTTCAACAATCTTAGCATGTAAAATGTCATTCTCATCTCTAAGATTGGAAATAGAAACATTGCAAACATCTAATTCCTTAGCCTTAGCAATTAATTTTTCATTCTCATTTCTAAAGCTAGCAAGAGAGGCATTCAATTTTTCAATCTTAGCAATTGAACTAGCATTATCATTTCTAAGATTGTCAATTGAATCATCACAAACATTTGATTTCTCAACCTTAGCAATTAATTTGGCATTTTCATTTCTAAGGTTGGAAATAACATCATGGCAAGTGCTTAGCTCACTAGATAATTTTTCACATTTTTCTACCTCTAGAGCATAAGCATTTTTAACCTTAACATGCTTTTTATTTTCTTTAATTAGGAAGTCCTCTTGGCTATCCAAGAGTTCATCCTTCTCATGAATAGCACTAATCAATTCATTTAATTTTTCTTTTTGTTGCATATTTAAGTTGGCAAAAAGGGTGAGCAAGTTATCCTCCTCATCACTAGAATTATCCTCATCACTAGAGGTTGCATACTTAGTGGAGGATCTTGATTTTACCTTCTTCTTTTTGCCGTCCTTTGCCATGATGCACTTGTGGCCGACGTTGGGGAAGAGGAGTCCTTTGTTGACGGCGATGTTGGCGGCGTCCTCGTCGGAGGAGGAGTCGGTGGAGCTCTCGTCGGAGTCCCACTCCCGGCAAACATGGGCATCGTTGCCCTTCTTCTTGTAATATCTCTTCTTCTCCTTGTTCCTACCCCTCTTGTCGTTATCCCAGTCACTATCACTAGACAAAGGGCATTTAGCGATAAAATGACCGGGCTTACCACATTTGTAGCAAACCTTCTTGGAGCGGGACTTACAGTCTTTCCCCCTCCTTTGCTTGAGGATTTGGCGAAAGCTCTTGATGATGAGCGCCATCTCCTCATTGTCGAGCTTGGAGGTGTCGATGGGGACCCTACTAGGTGTAGAGTCTTCTTTCTTCTCCTCCGTTGCCTTAAAGGCGATGGGTTGCACCTCGGGTGTTGAGGTGGTGCCTTGCTCGATGATCTTCTTGGAGCCTTTGATCATCAATTCAAAGCTCACAAATTTTCCTATAACTTCCTCGGGGGACATTACCTTATATCTAGGATCACCACGAATTAATTGTACTTGAGTAGGGTTAATAAATACAAGTGATCTTAGAATAACCTTGACCATTTTATGGTCATCCCACTTGGAGCTCCCGAGGTTGCGCACTTGGTTCACCAAGGTTTTTAGCCGGTTGTACATGGCTTGCGGGTCTTCTCCTTGGTTGAGCATAAAGCGACCGAGCTCCCCCTCGATCGTTTCCCGCTTGGTGATCTTGGTCACCTCGTCTCCTTCGTGCGCGGTCTTGAGCACGTCCCAAATCTCTTTGGCACTCTTCAACCCTTGCACCTTATTATACTCCTCTCGACTTAGAGAGGCGAGGAGTATAGTAGTGGCTTGGGAGTTGAAGTGTCGGATTTGTTCGACCTCCTTCGAATCATAATCCTTGTCCCCTTCTTTTGGTACCTGCACTCCATACTCAACAATATCCCATATGCTTTTGTGGAGTGAGGTTAGGTGATGTCTCATTTTATCACTCCACATAGAATAATCTTCACCATCAAACATAGGTGGTTTGCCTAATGGGATGGAAAGTAATGGAGTGCGTTTTGAAATACGAGGATAGCGAAGGGGCATCTTACTATACTTCTTGCGCTCATGGCGCTTAGAAGTGGCGGATGCCGATTCCGAGCCGGAGGTGGAGGGTGATGAAGAGTCGGTCTCGTAGTAGACCACCTTCTTCATTTTCTTCTTCTTGTCACCCTTCCGTTGGGACTTGATGGAGGAAGAGGATTCCTCCTTGTGCTTGTGGGCGGACTCCCTTGAGTGCGTTCTCCCCGAGCTTGCGGACTTGTCGCCGGTCCCGATCTCCCTCTTGGCGGATGCTCCCGACATCACTTCGAGCGGTTAGGCTCTAATGAAGCACCAGGCTTTGATACCAATTGAAAGTCGCCTAGAGGGGGGGTGAATAGGGCGAATCTGAATTTTACAAACTTTAAGCACAACTACAAGCCTTAGCGTTTGAAATATAAACGAGTCCGAAAGAGAGGGAAAAACAAATCAACCAAGAATATAAAGTGGATGACACAGTGATTTGTTTTACCGAGGTTCGGTTCCAATGAACCTAGTCCCCGTTGAGGTGATCACAAAGACCGGGTCTCTTTCAACCCTTTCCCTCTCTCAAACGGTCACTTAGACCGAGTGAGCTTTCTTCCTTGATTTCCCGGGTCACTTAGACCCCGCAAGGACCACCACACAATTGGTGTCTCTTGCTTCGCTTACAAGGCTTTAAGAGTAAGAATGAGGGAAAGAAGAAAGCCAACCAAGCAACAAGAGCAACAAAGAAACACAAGACGATCTTCTCATAAGTCCTAAAATACTAGAGTTGAATTGTGGACTTGGATTTGATCGGGGGCTTTGATTTGTGTCTTGGAGTGTTGCGTACTGCTCTTGTATTGAATGAGGAGTAGTGAATGCTTTGATGGTTGGAGTGGAGGTGGTTGAGGGGTATTTATAGCCCTCAACCACCAAAACAACCGTTGGGGTGGCTGTTGTCGATGGGCGCACTGGACAGTCTGGTGCGCCACCGGACACTGTCCGGTGTGCCAGCCACGTCACCCAACCGTCAGGGTTCTGACGGTTTCGACCGTTGGAGCTTTGTCTTCATGTGACACCGGACAGTCCGGTGCCGCACCAGCAGGTACTGTTCACTGTCTGGTGCGCCTTCTGGTGGCTGATTTGACTCTGCGCGAACTGTCCGCGCATTGTAGCACTTTTGCAGGTGTTCGTTGCTGTCGACCGTTGCGCTGGAGCCGTTGCTCCGCTGCTGTACCAGACAGTCCGGTGGGACATCGGACAGTCCAGTGAATTATAGCAGAGCGGCTCTTCTGAAACCCGAAGGTGGCGAGTTCGCATCTGTACGGCCCTGGGCACCGGACACTGTCCGGTGCGCCAGACCAGGGTTCTCTTCGATTTATTTTGCTCCTTTCTTTTGAACCCTAACTTGATCTTTTTATTGGTTTGTATTGAACCTTTGGCACCTGTAGAATATATAATCTAGAGCAAAACTAGTTAGTCCAATTATTTGTGTTGGGCATTCAACCACCAAAATCATTTATAGGAAAAGGTTAAACCCTATTTCCATTTCAATCTCCCCCTTTTTGGTGATTGATGCCAACACAAACCAAAGCAAATATATAAGTGAATAATTGAATTAGTTTGCATAAGGTAAGTGCAAAGGTTGCTTGGAATTAAACTAATTTATAGTTCTACTATGCATGGTTGGTTTCTTTTATTTAACATTTTGGACCACATTTTCACCACTTGTTTTGTTTTTGCAAATTTTTTTGAAAAATATTTTTAAAGTCTTTTTGCAAATAGTCAGAGGTATATGAATAAGATTGCAAGAAGCATTTTCAAGATTTGAAATTTTCTTCCCTGTTTTAAATGCTTTTCCTTTGACTTAACAAAACTCCCCCTGAATGAAATTCTCCTCTTAGTGTTCAAGAGGGTTTTACCATTTTTTTGTAAATACCAATTGAAAAAGATCAAACACATTTTGATACCAATTTGAAAAATTCTTGAAAATTTTGACTTTGGTGGTGGTGCGGTCCTTTTGCTTTGGGCTTAATATTTCTCCCCCTTTGGCATTAATCGCCAAAACGGAGTCTTTTGAGAGCCCCAGTTACTTTCTCCTTCATTGGTAAATAAAATATGAGTGAAGATTATACCAATCGAATAGTGGGGTGGAGTGACGGCGAAGGGTAAATGATACCAATAGAGTGGAGTGGAAGCCTTGTCTTCGCCGAAGACTCCATTTCCCTTTCAATCTACGACTTAGCATAGAAATACACTTGAAAACACATTAGTCGTAGACATAAAAGAGATATGATCAAAGGTATATAAATGAGCTATGTGTGCAATGTTTCAATCAAAATTCCGAGAATCAAGTATATTGAGCTCATTCCTAAGTTTGGTAAAGGTTTTCTCATCTAATGGTTTGGTAAAGATATCGGCTAATTGTTGTTTGGTGCTAACATAAGCTATCTCGATATCCCCCTTTGTTGGTGATCCCTCAAAAAGTGATACTGAATGCCTATGTTCTTAGTGTGGTTGTGTTCAACGGGATTATCCGCCATGCGGATTGCACTCTCATTGTCACATAGGAGAGGGACTTTGCTCAATTTGTAGCCATAGTCCCTGAGGGTTTGCCTCATCCAAAGTAATTGCGTGCAACAATGGCCTGCGGCAATATACTCGGCTTCGGCGGTAGAAAGAGCCACGGAGTTTTGTTTCTTTTAAGCCTAAGACACCAGGGATCTTCCTAGAAATTGACAAGTCCCCGATGTGCTCTTCCTATCAATTTTACACCCTGCCCAATCAGCATCTGAATATCCTATTAAATCAAAGGTGGATCCTTTGGGTACCAAAGTCCAAACTAAGGTGTATAAACTAAATATCTCATGATTCTTTTCACGGCCCTAAGGTGAACTTCCTTAGGATCGGCTTGGAATCTTGCACACATGCATACGGAAAGCATAATGTCCAGTCGAGATGCACATAAATAGAGTAAAGATCCTATCATCGACCGATATACCTTTTGATCTACGGATTTACCTCCCGTGTCGAGGTCGAGATGCCCATTTGTTCTCATGGGTGTTTTGATGGGCTTGGCATCCTTTATTCCAAACTTGGTAAGTATGTCTTGTGTGTACTTTGTTTGGCTGATGAAGGTGCCCTCTTGGAGTTGCTTGACTTGAAATCCTAAGAAATACTTCAACTCCCCCATCATAGACATCTCGAATTTTTTAATCATTATCCTACTAAACTCTTCACAAGTGGATTTGTTAGTAGACCCAAATATGATATCATCAACATAGATTTGGCATACAAACAAATCTTTTGCAATGGTTTTAGTAAAGAGTGTAGGATCGTCTTTACCGACTTTGAAGCTATTAGTGATAAGAAAATCTTGTAGGCATTCATACCATGCTCTTGGGGCTTGCTTGAGCCCATAAAGCGCCTTTGAGAGTTTATAAACATGGTTAGGGTACTCACTATCTTCAAAGCCGGGAGGTTGCTCAACATAGACCTCTTCTTTGATAGGTCCATTGAGGAAGGCACTCTTTACGTCCATTTGGTAAAGCTTAAAGGTATGGTAAGTAGCATAGGCAAGTAATATGCGAATTGACTCAAGCCTAGCTACGGGTGCATAGGTTTCACCAAAATCCAAACGTTCGACTTGTGAGTATCCCTTGGCCACAAGTCGGGCTTTGTTCCTTGTCACCACACCATGCTCATCTTATTTGTTGCGGAATACCCACTTGGTTCCTACAACATTTTGGTTAGGACGTGGAACTAAATGCCATACCTCATTCTTCGTGAAGTTGTTGAGCTCCTCTTGCATTGCCAACACCCAATCCGAGTCTCTTAGTGCATCCTCCACCCTGTATGGCTCAATAGAGGACACAAAAGAGTAGTGTTCACAAAAATGAGCGACTCGACATCGAGTTGTTACCCCCTTATGGATATCACCAAGAATGGAGTTCACGGGATGATCTCTTTGAATCGCTTGATGGACTCTTGGGTGTGGCGGTCTTTGATCCTGATCATCTGCCTTGTCTTGATCAACTTCATCTCCCCCTTGATCCTTGTCCTCCTCTTGAGGTGGCTCATTCTCTTGATCTTCATCTTCATTTTCTTGAGCCTAATCCTCATCTTGAGTTGGTGGAGATGCTTGCATGGAAGATGATGGTTGATCTTGTGCTAGTGGAGGCTCTTCGGATTCCTTAGGACACACATCCCCAATGGACATGTTCCTTAGCGCGACGCATGGAGCCTCTTCATCATCTAGTTCATCAAGATCAACTTGCTCCACTTGGGAGCCATTAGTCTCATCAAACACAATGTCACAAGAAACCTCAACTAATCCTGTGGATTTGTTGAAGACTCTATATGCCCTTGTGTTTGAGTCATAACCAAGTAAAAAGCCTTCTACAACCTTAGGAGCAAATTTAGATTTTCTACCTCTTTTAACAAGAATAAAACATTTGCTACCAAAGACTCTAAAATATGAGACATTAGGCTTTTTACCGGTGAGGAGTTTGTATGATGTCTTCTTGAGGATTCGGTCAAGGTAGAGCCGGTTGATGGAGTAGCAGGCGGTGTTAATTGCCTCAGCCCAAAACCGGTCCAGAGTCTTGTACTCATCAAGCATGGTCCTTGTCATGTCCAGTAGAGTTCTATTCTTCCTCTCCACTACACCATTTTGTTGAGGTGTGTAGGGAGAAGATAACTCATGCTTGATGCCCTCCTCCTCAAGAAAGCCTTTAATTTGAGAGTTCTTGAACTTCGTCCCATTGTCGCTTCTTATCTTTTTGATCCTTAATCCAAACTCATTTTGACCTCGTCTCAAGAATCCCTTTAAGGTCTCTTGGGTCTAAGATTTTTCCTATAAAAAGAATACCCATGTGAAGCGAGAATAATCATCCACAATTACAAGACAGTACTTACTCCCGCCGATGCTTATGTAAGCTATCAGACCAAATAGATCCATGTGGAGTAACTCTAGTGGCATGTCTGTTGTCATGATGTTTTTGTGTGAATGATGAACACCAACTTGCTATCCTGCTTGACATGCGCTACAAACCCTGTCTTTCTCAAAATGAACATTTGTTAGTCCCAAAATGTGTTCTCCCTTCAGAAGCTTGTGAAGATTCTTCATCCCGACATGGGCTAGTCGGCGATGCCAGAGCCAACCCATATTAGTCTTAGCAATTAAGCAAGCATCGAGTTCAGCTCTATTAAAATCAACTAAGTATAGCTGACCCTCTAATACTCCGTTAAATGCTACTGAATCATCACTTCTTCTAAAGACAGTAACACCTATATCTGTAAAAAGACAGTTGTAGCCCATTTTGCATAATTGAGATATGGAAAGCAAATTGTAATCTAAATAATCTACAAGAAAAACATTAGAAATGGAATGGTCAGGTCATATAGCAATTTTACCAAGTCCTTTTACCAAACCTTGATTTCCATCCCCGAATGTGATAGCTCTTTGGGGATCTTCGTTTTTCTCGTAGGAGGAGAACATTCTTTTCTCCCCTGTCATGTGGTTTGTGCATCCGCTATCTGAAAGTTACCTAGAGGGGGGGTGAATAGGCGGAAACTGAAATTCATAAACTTTAAGCACAACTACAAGTCGGGGTTAACGTTAGAAATAAATTCGAGTCCAAAAGAGAGGGCGAAAACAAATCACAAGCAAATGAAGCGGATGACGCAGTGATTTGTTTTAACGAGGTTCGATTCCAAAGAACCTAGTCCCCGTTGAGGTGGTCACAAAACCGGGTCTCTTTCAACCCTTTCCCTCTCTCAAACGGTCACTTAGACCGAGTGAGCTTTCTCTTTAATCAAACGGGTCACTTAGACCCCTCACAAGGACCACCACAACTTGGTGTCTCTTGCTTTGATTACAAGTGTCTTGAGAACAAGAATGAGGAAGAATAAAGCGATCCAAGAACAAGAGCTCAATGAACACGAGCAAAACTCTCTCTTTAGTCACTATTTGTTTGGAGTGGGTTTGAGACTTGGAGAGGCTTTGATTCTATTGAATTGTGTCTTGTATTGATTGCACTAGCTCTTGTATTGAATGAGATGTCTGAAAAACTTGGATGCTTGGAGTGGTGGTGGTTGGGGGTATTTATAGCCCCAACTACCAATTCAACCGTTGGGGAGGCTGTCTGTCGATGGGTGCACCGGACAGTCCGGTGCGCCACCGTACACTGTCCGGTGCGCCAACCACGTCACCCAACCGTTAGGGTTCTAACGGTTTCGGCTGTTGGAGCTCTGACATCTTGGGGCACCAGACAGTCCGGTGCCGCACCGGACAGTCACTGTGCACTGTCCGGTGTGCCTTCTAGCGCTGCTCTGACTCTGCGCGAACTGTCCGCGCACTGTTCACGTTTGCAGGCGGTCGTTGGAGTCGACCGTTGCGCTTCTTAGCCATTGTTTTGCTAGCACACCGGACAGTCCGGTGACCCACTGGACGGTCCAGTGAATTATAGCGGAGCGGCTCTCCAAAAAACCGAAGGTGAAGAGTTTGAGTCGATCGCCCCTGGTGCACCGGACACTGTCCGGTGGCACACCAGACAGTCTAGTGCGCCAGACCAGGGTTCTCTTTGGTTTCTTTTGCTCCTTTCTTTTGAACCCTAATTTAGATCTTTTTATTGGTTTGTGTTGAACCTTTAGCACCTGTAGAATATATAATCTAGAGCAAACTAGTTAGTACAATTATTTGCGTTGGGCATTTGAACCACCAAAATCATTTAGGAAAAGGTTTGACCCTATTTCTCTTTCAATCTCCCCCTTTTTGGTGATTGATGCCAATACAAACCAAAGCAAATATATAAGTGCAGAATTGAACTAGTTTGCATAAGGCAAGTGCAAAGGTTGCTTGGAATTAAACCAATTTATTGTTTCACTAGATATGCATGGATTGCTTTCTTTCTTTTAACATTTTGGACCACATTTGCACCACTTATTTTGTTTTTGCAAATTGAAAGTCGCCTAGAGGGGGGTGAATAGGGCGAAACTGAAATTTACAAACTTAAACACAAACTACAAGCCGGGTTAGCGTTAGAAATATAATCAAGTCCGCGAGAGAGGGTGCAAAACAAATCGCAAGCGAATAAAAAGTGTGACACGCAGATTTGTTTTACCGAGGTTCGGTTCTCGCAAACCTACTCCCCATTGAGGTGGTCACAAAGACCGGGTCTCTTTCAACCCTTTCCCTCTCTCAAATGGTCCCTCGGACCGAGTGAGCTTCTCTTCTCAAATCAATTGGGAATCAAACTTCCCGCAAGGACCACCACACACTTGGTGTCTCTTGCCTTGCTTACAAATGAGATGATCGCAAGAAAGAATGAAAGAAGGAAGCAATCCAAGCGCAAGAGCTCGAAAGAACACAAGCAAATCTCTCTCACTTAACACTAAAGCTATTGTGGAATTGGGAGAGGATTTGATCACTTGGGTGTGTCTAGAATTGAATGGTAGAGCTCTTGTAAGTAGTTGGAAGGTGAAAAACTTGGATTCCTTGAATGTGGGGTGGTTGGGGGTATTTATAGCCCCAACCACCAAACTAGCCGTTTGGTGGAGGCTGTTGTCGCATGGCGCACCGGACAGTCCGGTGCGCCACCGGACACTGTTCGGTGCGCTAGCCACGTCACCAGGCCGTTGGGTTCCGACCGTTGGAGTTCTGACGAGTGGTGCAAAGTTTGGCTTGGAGTCCCCTGGGGCACCGGAAACTGTCCGGTGGAGCATCGGACAGTGTCCGGTGGAGCACCGGACAGTCCGGTGCGCCAGACCAGGGCAGCCTTCGGTTATCCCTTGCTCTCTTTGTTGAACCCATTTCTTGGTCTTTTTATTGGCTAAGTGTGAACCTTTGGCACCTGTATAACTTATAGACTAGAGCAAACTAGTTAGTCCAATTATTTGTGTTGGGCAATTCAACCACCAAAATCAATTAGGAACTAGGTGTAAGCCTAATTCCCTTTCAATCTCCCCCTTTTTGGTGATTGATGCCAACACAAGCCAAAGCAAGTATAAAAGTGCATAATTGAACTAGTTTGCATAATGTAAGTGCAAAGGTTACATGGAATTGAGCCAGTATAAATACTTATAAGATTCGCATGGATTGTTTCTTCATTTTTAACATTTTGGACCACGCTTCCACCACATGTTTTGTTTTGCAAATTCTTTTGTAAATTCTTTTCAAAGTCCTTTTGCAATATAGTCAAAGGTAAATGAATAAGATTTTGAGAAGCATTTTCAAGATTTGAAATTTTCTCCCCCTGTTTCAAATGCTTTTCCTTTGACTAAACAAAACTCCCCCTTGATAAATTCCTCCTCTTAGTGTTCAAGAGGGTTTTAAGATATTGATTTTTTAAGATATTGATTTTGAAAATACTACTCTCTCCCCTTTTTGAACACAAGGAGATACCAATTTAAAAATCATACCAATTGAAAAACTCTTTTTAAAATTAGGGTGGTGGTGCGGTCCTTTTGCTTTGGGCTAATACTTTCTCCCCCTTTGGCATGAATCGCCAAAAATAGATACTTGAGTGAGATATAAGCCCCTGTAACTACTTGCTCCCCTTTGGCAAATAAAAGATGAGTGAAGATTATACCAAAGATGGAGAGTTGCTCGGAGCGACGGCGAAGGATGAGTGACGTAGTGGAAGCCTTTGTCTTCGCCGAAGACTCCAATTCCCTTTCAATATACCTATGACTTGGTTTGAAATTTACTTGAAAACATATTAGTCATAGCACATGAAGGATACATGATCAAAGGTATATGAATGAGCTATGTGTGCAAATCAACAAAAGAAGTTCCTAGAATCAAGAATATTTAGCTCATGCCTAAGTTTGTTAAAAGTTTGTTCATCTAGTGGCTTAGTAAAGATATCGGCTAATTTATCTTTAGTGTTAATATATGCAATCTCGATATCTCCCTTTTGTTGGTGATCCCTTAAGAAATGATACCGAATGGCTATGTGTTTAGTGCGGCTATGCTCAACGGGATTATCCGCCATGCGGATTGCACTCTCATTATCACATAGAAGAGGAACTTTGGTTAATTTGTAACCGTAGTCCCTAAGGGTTTGCCTCATCCAAAGTAGTTGCGCGCAACAATGGCTTGCGGCAATATACTCGGCTTCGGCGGTAGAAAGAGCTACGGAATTTTGCTTCTTTGAAGCCCAAGACACCAAGGATCTTCCCAAGAACTGGCAAGTCCCCGATGTGCTCTTTCTATTAATCCTACACCCTGCCCAATCAGCATCTGAATAACCAATTAAATCAAATGTGGATCCCCTAGAATACCAAAGCCTAAACTTAGGAGTATAAACTAAATATCTCAAGATTCGTTTTACGGCCTTAAGGTGAGCTTCCTTAGGGTCGGCTTGGAATCTTGCACACATGCATACGGAAAGCATAATATCCGATCGGGATGCACATAAATAGAGTAATGAACCTATCATCGATCGGTATACCTTTTGATCGACGGATTTACCTTCCGTGTCGAGGTCGAGATGCCCATTGGTTCCCATGGGTGTCTTGATGGGTTTGGCATCCTTCATCCCAAACTTGCTTAGAATATCTTGAGTATACTTTGTTTGGCTAATGAAGGTGCCTTCTTGGAGTTGCTTCACTTGAAATCCCAAGAAATACTTCAACTCCCCCATCATAGACATCTCGAATTTTTGTGTCATGATCCTACTAAACTCTTCACATGTAGATTCGTTAGTAGACCCAAATATAATATCATCAACATAAATTTGGCATACAAACAAATCATTTTCAAGTGTTTTGGTAAAGAGTGTAGGATCGGCCTTTCTGACTTTGAATCCATTAGTGATAAGGAAATCTCTAAGGAATTCATACCATGCTCTTGGGGCTTGCTTGAGCCCATAAAGCGCCTTAGAGAGTTTATAAACATGGTTAGGGTACTCACTATCTTCAAAGCCGGGAGGTTGCTCAACATAGACCTCTTCCTTGATTGGTCCATTGAGGAAGGCACTCTTCACGACCATTTGATAAAGCTTGAAGCCATGGTAAGTAGCATAGGCCAATAATATACGAATTGACTCAAGCCTAGCTACGGGTGCATAGGTTTCACCGAAATCCAAACCTTCGACTTGGGAGTATCCCTTGGCCACAAGTCGAGCTTTGTTTCTTGTCACCACACCATGCTCGTCTTACTTGTTGCGGAAGACCCACTTGGTCCCTACAACATTTTGATTAGGATGTGGAACCAAATGCCATACCTCGTTCCTAGTGAAATTGTTGAGCTTCTCTTGCATCGCCATTACCCAATCCGAATCTTGTAGTGCTTCCTCTACCTTGTGTGGCTCAATAGAGGAAACAAAAGAGTAATGCTCACAAAAATGTGCAACACGAGATCTAGTAGTTACCCCCTTATGAATGTCGCCTAGGATGGTGTCGATGGGGTGATCTCGATGGATTGCTTGGTGGACTCTTGGGTGTGGTGGCCTTGGTTCTTCATCCTCCTTGTCTTGATCATTTGCATCTCCCCCTTGATCATTGCCGTCATTGTGAGGTGGCTCATCTTCTTGATCTTCTCCTTCATCAACTTGGGCCTCATCCTCATTTTGAGTTGGTGGAGATGCTTGCGTGGAAAAGGATGGTTGATCTTGTGCAGTTGAAGGCTCTTCGGATTCCTTAGGACACACATCCCCAATGGACATGTTCCTTAGCGCGATGCACGGAGCCTCTTCATCACCTATCTCATCAAGATCAACTTGCTCTACTTGAGAGTCGTTAGTCTCATCAAACACAACGTCACAAGAAACTTCAACTTGTCCGGAGGACTTGTTAAAGACTATATGCCCTTGTGTTTGAATCATATCCTAGTAAAAAGCCTTGTACAGTCTTAGGAGCAAATTTAGATTTTCTACCTCTTTTAACAAGTATAAAGCATTTGCTACCAAAGACTCTAAAATATGAAATATTGGGCTTTTTACCGGTTAGGAGTTCGTATGATGTCTTCTTGAGGATTCGGTGTAGATACAACCGGTTGATGGCGTAGCAGGCGGTGTTGACCGCCTCGGCCCAAAACCGATCTGAAGTCTTGTACTCATCAAGCATGGTTCTTGCCATGTCCAATAGAGTTCTGTTCTTCCTCTCCACTACACCATTTTGTTGTGGGGTGTAGGGAGAAGAGAACTCATGCTTGATGCCCTCCTCCTCTTCAATTTGAGAGTTCTTGAACTCCGTCCCGTTGTCGCTTCTAATCTTTTTGATCCTCAAGCCGAACTCATTTTGAGCTCGTCTCAAGAATCCCTTTAAGGTATCTTGGGTATGAGATTTTTCCTGCAAAAAGAATACCCAAGTGAAGCGAGAATAATCATCCACAATAACTAGACAGTACTTACTCCCGTCGATGCTTATGTAAGCTATCGGGCCGAATAGATCCATGTGTAGGAGCTCCAGTGGCATGTCGGTCGTCATGATGTTCTTGTGTGGATGATGAGCACCAACTTGCTTCGCTGCTTGGCATGCGCTACAAATCATGTCTTTCTCAAAATGAACACTTGTTAATCCTAAAATGTGTTCTCCCTTTAGAAGCTTATGAAGATTCTTCATCCCAACATGGGCTAGTCGGCGGTGCCAGAGCCAACCCATGTTAGTCTTAGCAATTAAGCAAGTGTCGAGTTCAGCTCTATCAAAATCTACTAAGTATAGTTGATCCTCTAACACTCCCTTAAATGCTACTGAATCATCACTTCTTCTAAAGACAGTGACACCTACATCAGTAAATAGATAGTTGTAGCCCATTTGACATAATTGAGATACGGAAAGCAAATTGTAATCTAAAGAATCTACAAGAAAAACATTGGAAATTGAATGGTCAGGAGATATAGCTATTTTACCCAGTCCTTTGACCAAACCTTGATTTCCATCCCTGAATGTGATCGCTCTTTGGGGATCCTGGTTTTTCTCATAGGAGGAGAACATCTTCTTCTCTCCTGTCATGTGGTTTGTGCACCCGCTATCGATGATCCAACTTGAGCCCCCAGATGCATAAACCTACAAAACAAGTTTAGTTCTTGACTTTAGGTACCCAAATGGTTTTGGGTCCTTTGGCATTAGACACAAGAACTTTGGGTACCCAAACACAAGTCTTTCACCCCTTGTTCTTGCCCCCAACATACTTGGCAACTATCTTGCCGGATTTGTTAGTTAGAACATAAGATGCATCAAAAGTTTTAAATGAAATGTCATGATCATTTGATGCACTAGGAGTTTTCTTCTTAGGCAACTTAGCATGGGTTGGTTGCCTAGAACTAGATGTCTCACCCTTATACATAAATGCATGGTTAGGGCCAGAGTGAGACTTCCTAGAATGAATTCTCCTAATTTTGCTCTCAGGATAACCGGTAGGGTACAAAATGTAACCCTCGTTATCTTGAGGCATGGGAGCCTTGCCCTTAACAAAGTTGGACAATTTCTTAGGAGGGGCATTAAGTTTGACATTGCCTCCCTGTTGGAAACCAATGTCGTCCTTAATGCCAGGGCGTCTCCCTTTATAAAGCATGCTTCTAGCAAATTTAAACTTTTCGTTTTCTAAGTCATGCTCGACAATTTTAGCATCTAACTTTGCTATATGATCATTTTGTTGTTTAATTAAAGCCATGTGATCATGAATAGCATCAATGTTAACATCTCTACATCTAGTGCAAATAGTAGTGTGTTCATCGGTAGATGTGAAGGGTTTGCAAGAATTAAGTTCAACAATCTTAGCACGCAATATATCATTTTTATCCCTAAGATCGGAAATTGTAATATTGCAAACATCAAGTTCTTTAGCCTTAGCAAGCAAATTTTCATTTTCATTCCTAAGGCTAGCAAGAATAATGTTTAATTCTTCAATCTTAGCAAGCAAATTATCATTATCATTTCTAAGATTGGGAATTGAAACATCACAAACATTTGAATCAACCTTAGCTAACAAATTAGCATTATCATTTCTAAGGTTGTCTATAGTCTCATGGCAAGTGCTTAGCTCACTAGATAGTTTTTCACATTTTTCTACTTCTAGAGCGTAAGCATTTTTAACTTTAACATGCTTCTTGTTTTCTTTAATAAGGAAGTCCTCTTGGGAGTCCAAGAGATCATCCTTCTCATGGATAGCACTAATCAATTCATTTAATTTTTCTTTTTGTTGCATGTTTAAGTTGGCAAAAAGAGTACGCAAATTATCTTCCTCATCACTAGCATTATCATCGCTAGAGGACTCATATCTAGTGGAGGATTTGGATTTAACCTTCTTTTTGTCGTCCTTTGCCATGAGGCACTTGTGGCCGACGTTGGGGAAGAGAAGTCCCTTGTTGATGGCAATGTTGGCGGCGTCCTCGTCGGAGGAGGAGTCGGAGGAGTTCTCGTCCGAGTCCCACTCGTGGCATACATGGGCGTCGCCACCCTTCTTCTTGTAGTATTTCTTCTTCTCCTTTCTTCTCCCCTTCTTGTCGTCGCCCCTGTCACTGTCACTAGAAATAGGACATTTTGCTATAAAGTGACCGGGCTTACCACACTTGTAGCAAACCTTCTTGGAGCGGGGCTTGTAATCTTTCCCTCTCCTTTGCTTGAGGATTTGGTGAAAGCTCTTGATGACGAGCGCCATTTCCTCGTTGTCGAGCTTTGAGGCGCCGATTGGTTGTCTACTCGGTGTAGACTCCTCCTTCTTCTCCTCCGTCGCCTTAAATGCGACCGATTGTGCTTCGGATGTGGAGGGATCATCTAGCTCATTGATTTTCTTTGAGCCCTTGATCATATACTCAAAGCTCACAAAATTCCCGATTACTTCCTCGGGAGTCATTAGTGTATATCTAGGATTACCACGAATTAATTGAACTTGAGTAGGGTTAAGGAAAATAAGTGATCTAAGAATAACCTTAACCATCTCGTGGTCATCCCACTTTTTGCTCCCGAGGTTGCGCACTTGGTTCACCAAGGTTTTGAGCCGGTTGTACATGTCTTGTGGCTCTTCCCCTTTGCGAAGCCAGAAGCGACCGAGCTCCCCCTCGATCGTCTCCCGCTTGGTGATCTTGGTTAGCTCATCTCCCTCGTGCGTGGTCTTGAGCACATCCCAAACTTCCTTGGCGCTCTTTAATCATTGCACTTTGTTATACTCCTCTCGACTTAGAGAGGCGAGGAGTATAGTTGTGGCTTGGGAGTTGAAGTGCTCGATTTGGGCCACTTCGTCCTCATCATAACCCTCATCCCCTATGGATGGTACCTGTACACCAAACTCAACGACATCCCATATACTTTTGTGGAGTGAGGTTAGATGAAATCGCATTAAATCACTCCACCTTGCATAATCTTCACCATCAAAAGTTGGTGGTTTGCCTAATGGGACGGAAAGTAAAGATGTATGTTTAGGAATGCAAGGATAG
Source organism: Zea mays (assembly GCF_902167145.1). Taxonomy (NCBI): domain Eukaryota; kingdom Viridiplantae; phylum Streptophyta; class Magnoliopsida; order Poales; family Poaceae; genus Zea; species Zea mays. The sequence goes on along the minus strand of NC_050096.1, from coordinate 251,725,273 downwards.
CGTAAGGGGATCTTACTAAACTTCTTGCGCTCATGGCGCTTAGAAGTAATGGATGGCGCGTCGGAGTCGGAGGTGGAAGGTGATGAAGTGTCGGTCTCGTAGTAGACCACCTTCCTCATCTTCTTTTTCTTGTCGCCACTCCGATGCGACTTGTGGGAAGAGGCTTTCTTCTCCTTCCCTTTCCCCTTGTTGCGGGACTCTTCCGATGAAGCCTTCCCGTGACTTGTAGTGGGCTTGTCGTCGGTCTCCATCTCCTTCTTGGTGTGTTCTCCCGACATCACTTCGAGCGGTTAGGCTCTAATGAAGCACCGGGCTCTGATACCAATTGAAAGTCGCCTAGAGGGGGGTGAATAGGGCAAAACTGAAATTTACAAACTTAAACACAAACTACAAGCCGGGTTAGCGTTAGAAATATAATCAAGTCCACGAGAGAGGGTGCAAAACAAATCGCAAGCGAATAAAAAGTGTGACACGCGGATTTGTTTTACCGAGGTTCGGTTCTCGCAAACCTACTCCTCGTTGAGGTGGTCACAAAGACCGGGTCTCTTTCAACCCTTTCCCTCTCTCAAACGGTCCCTCGGACCGAGTGAGCTTCTCTTCTCAAATCAATTGGGAATCAAACTTCCCGCAAGGACCACCACACACTTGGTGTCTCTTGCCTTGCTTACAAATGAGATGATCGCAAGAAAGAATGAAAGAAGGAAGCAATCCAAGCGCAAGAGCTCGAAAGAACACAAGCAAATCTCTCTCACTTAACACTAAAGCTTTTGTGGAATTGGGAGAGGATTTGATCACTTGGGTGTGTCTAGAATTGAATACTAGAGCTCTTGTAAGTAGTTGGAAGGTGAAAAACTTGGATTCCTTGAATGTGGGGTGGTTGGGGGTATTTATAGCCCCAACCACCAAACTAGCCGTTTGGTGGAGGCTGCTGTCGCATGGCGCACCGGACAGTCCGGTGCGCCACCGGACACTGTCCGGTGCGCCAGCCACGTCACCAGGCCGTTGGGTTCCGACCGTTGGAGTTCTGACGAGTGGGCCCGCCTGGCTGTCCGGTGGTGCACCGGGCAAGTCCTGTAGACTGTCCGGTGTGCCACCCGCGCGTGCTCTGCTCCTCTGCGCGCGCTGCCGCGCATTTAATGCGTTGCAGTCGACCGTTGGCGCGAAGTATATGTTGCTCCGCTGGCTCACCGGACAGTCCGGTGTGCACCGGACATGTCCGGTGAATTATAGCGGAGCTGGAATCCGAAGCTAGCGAGTTCAGAGTCGCTCTCCTCTGGAGCACCGGACACTGTCCGGTGTGCACCGGACATGTCTGGTGAATTATAGCGAAGCGCCTCTGAAAATTCCCGAAGGTGCAAAGTTTGGCTTGGAGTCCCCTGGTGCACCGGACACTGTCCGGTGGCACACCGGACAGTCCGGTGCGCCAGACCAGGGCAGCCTTCGGTTATCCCTTGCTCTCTTTGTTGAACCCATTTCTTGGTCTTTTTATTGGCTAAGTGTGAACCTTTGGCACCTGTATAACTTATAGACTATAGCAAACTAGTTAGTCCAATTATTTGTGTTGGGTAATTCAACCACCAAAATCAATTAGGAACTAGGTGTAAGCCTAATTCCCTTTCACAAATCTTTTTGGAAATTCTTTTTCAAAGTCTTTTGTAAATAGTCAAAGGTATATGAATAAGATTTCGAGAAGCATTTTCAAGATTTGAAATTTTCCCCCTGTTTCAAATGCTTTTCCTTTGACTTAAACAAAACTCCCCCTGGATGAAATTCTCCTCTTAGTGTTCAAGAGGGTTTTACCAATATGAAAGAGATTTAGATACCAATTGAAAGCTTTATTTCGAAAAAGTAGAAATTGGTGGTGGTGCGGTCCTTTTGCTTTGGGATATATTCTCTCCCCCTTTGGCATTAATCGCCAAAACGGAGACGTTTTAGAGCCCTTTTTACTTTCTCCTCAATGGTATAAATGAATATGAGTGAAGATTATACCAAAGTGGAGAGTTGTGTGGAGTGACGGCGAAGGGTAAATAATACCGATAGAGTGGAGTGGAAGCCTTGTCTTCGCCGAAGACTCCATTTCCCTTTCAATCTATGACTTAGTGGAAATTTTCTTGAAAACACATTAGTCATAGGCATAAAAGAGATATGATCAAAGGTATATAAATGAGCTATGTGTGTAAAGTATCAATCAAAGTTCCGAGAATCAAGAATGTTTAGCTCATTCCTAAGTTTGGTAAAGGTTTTCTCATCTAATGGTTTGGTAAAGATATCGACTAGTTGTTCTTTGGTGCTAACATAAGCAATCTCGATATCCCCTTTTGTTGGTGATCCCTCAAAAAGTGATACCGAATGGCTATGTGCTTAGTGCGGCTGTGTTCAACGAGATTATCTGCCATGCGGATTGCACTCTCATTATCACATAGGAGAGGGACTTTGCTCAATTTGTAGCCGTAGTCCCTAAGGGTTTGCCTCATCCAATGCAATTGCGTGCAACAATGGCCTACGGCAATATACTCGGCTTCGGCGGTAGAAAGAGCTACAGAATTTTGTTTCTTTGAAGCCCAAGACACCAGGAATCTTCCCAAGAACTGACAAGTCCCTGATGTGCTCTTCCTGTCAATTTTACACCCTGCCCAATCAGCATCTGAATAACCTATTTGTCGGCGTTTCGAGACAGGGGGGTCCCAAAGCCGACGAGTGAGTGTGCTGCGTGCCCTAGCCCAGATGGGTCGAGCGCGTGGGCGACCGCGAAGGGGGGAGAGGCGAGGTGGCCGGAGTCGAGCGTGAGAGAGGTGGAAGTCCCGCGGCCTTCGTGTTCGTCCCGCGCCCAGGTCGGGTGCGCTTGCAGTAGGGGGGTTACAAGCGTCCACGCGGGTGAGGGAAGCGAGCGGCCCCAAGAGAGCGCCTGTCCCGTCCTCGGTCCCGCGCGGCCAACCTTCTCTAAGAAGGCCCTGGTCCTCCCTTTTATAGTCGTAAGGAGAGGATCCAGGTGTACAATGGGGGGTGTAGCAGAGTGCTAGGTGTCTAGCGGAGAGAGAGCTAGCGCCCTAGGTACATGCCAATGTGGCAGCCGGAGAGGTCTTGGCACCTTGCTGGCGTGATGTCGTGGCTGTCGGAGGTGCGACGGAGCCTGGCGGAGGGACAGCTGTTGGAGCGGTCGAGTCCTTGCTGACGTCGCCCTGCTTCCGTAAGAGAGCTGGGGGCCGCCGTCGTCACAGAGCTTGTGGAGCGCCATCATTGCCCATCCGGCGGAGCTGGCCGGATGGGACGCCGGTCTTGTTCTCCGTGACCCGAGTCGATTCGGGGTAGGACGATGATGACGCTTCCTGTTGACGTGGCGGGTCTGTGCCCTAGGCGGGGTGACGTGGGGGCTCCTCCGAAGCCGAGGATGAGTCTGTCTTCTGTTGCCGAGGCCGAGTCCGAGCCATGGGGTCGGGCGAGGCGGAGGTCGTTTGGCCAAGGCCAGGGCGGAGTCCGAGCCCTGGGGTCGGGCGAGGCGGAGTTTCGTCGTCTTCCGGGTCTTAGCCCGAGTCCGAGCCCTGGGGTCGGGCGGAGCGGAGTTCGCCGTCTTCCGGGTCTTAGCCCGAGTCCGAGCCTTGGGGTCGGGCGGAGCGGAGTTCGCCGTCTTCCGGGTCTTAGCCCGAGTCCGAGCCCTGGGGTCGGGCGGAGCGGAGTTCGCCGTCTTCCGGGTCTTAGCCCGAGTCCGAGCCCTGGGGTCGGGCGGAGCGGAGTTCGCCGTCTTCCGGGTCTTAGCCCGAGTCCGAGCCCTGGGGTCGGGCGGAGCGGAGTTCGCCGTGGCGCCTTTGGCAAGGCCTGACTGTCTGTCTGACTCACTCTGTCGAGTGGCACCGCAGTCGGAGTGGCGCAGGCGACGCTGTCCTTCTATCAGACTGGTCAGTGGAGCGGTGGAGTGATGGCGGTCACGTCGGCTCTGCCGGGGGGGCGCGAGTCAGGATAAAGGTGTCAGGCCACCTTTGCGTTAAATGCTCCTGCAACTCGGTCAGTCGGTGTGGCGATTTAGTCAGGGTTGCTTCTGAGCGAAGCCAAGGCCTCGGGCGAGCCGGTGATGTGTCCGCCGTAAAAAGGGGGAGTCTCTCGAGGTCGGCTGCCCTTGGCCGAGGCTAGGCTCGGGTGAAGCGTGATCGAGTCACTCGTGTGGACTGATCCCTGACTTAACCGTACCCATCAGGCCTTTGCAGCTTTATGCTGATGGGGGTTACCAGCTGAGAATTAGGCGTCTTGAGGGTACCCCTAATTATGGTCCCCGACACTATTAAATCAAAAGTGGATCCCTTGGGGTACCAAAGACCAAACTTAGGTGTATAAACTAAATATCTCATGATTCTTTTCATGGCCCTAAGGTGAACTTCCTTAGGATCGGCTTGGAACCTTTCACACATGCATACAGAAAACATAATATCCGGTCGAGATGCACATAAATAGAGTAGAGATCCTATCATCAACTGGTATACCTTTTGATCTACGGATTTACCTCCCGTGTCGAGGTCGAGATGCCCATTAGTTCCCATGGGTGTCTTGATGGGCTTGGCATCCTTCATTCCAAACTTGGTAATTATGTCTTGAATGTACTTCGTTTGGCTGATGAAGGTGCCCTCTTGGAGTTGCTTGACTTGAAATCCTAAGAAATACTTCAACTCCCCCATCATAGACATCTCGAATTTTTTAATCATTATCCTACTAAACTCTTCACAAATGGATTTGTTAGTAGACCCAAATATGATATCATCAACATAAATTTGGCATACAAACAAATCATTTGCAATGGTTTTAGTAAAGAGTGTAGGATCGGCTTTACCGACTTTGAAGACATTAGTGATAAGGAAATCTCTTAGGCATTCATACCATGCTCTTGGGGCTTGCTTGAGCCCGTAAAGCGCCTTAGAGAGTTTGTAAACATGATTAGGGTACTCATTATCTTCAAAGCCGGGAGGTTGCTCAAATAGACCTCTTCCTTGATTGGTCCATTGAGGAAGGCACTTTTCACGTCCATTTGATAAAGCTTAAAGCCATGGTAAGTAGCATAGGCAAGTAATATACGAATTGACTCAAGCCTAGCTACGGGTGCATAGGTTTCACCGAAATCCAAACCTTCGACTTGTGAATATCCCTTGGCCACAAGATGGGCTTTGTTCCTTGTCACCACACCATGCTCATCTTGCTTGTTGCGGAAAACCCACTTGGTTCCTAAAACATTTTGATTAGGACGTGCAACAAGATGTCATACCTCATTCCTCGTGAAGTTGTTGAGCTCCTCTTGCATTGCCAACACCCAATCCGAATCTCTTAATGCATCTTCCAACCTGTATGGCTCAATAGAAGACACAAAAGAGTAATGTTCACAAAAATGAGCGACTCGAGATCGTGTTGTTACCCCCTTATGAATGTCACCGAGAATTGAGTTCACGGGGTGATCTCTTTGAATAACTTGGTGGACTCTTGGGTGTGGCGGTCTTGGACCCTGTACTTCTTGCTCATCTTCCATGTCTTCATTATTGTCATCTCCCTCTTGATCATTGTCCTCCTCTTGAGGTGGCTCATCCTCTTGATCTTCATTTTCATCATTTTGAGCTTGATCCTCATCTTGGGTTGGTGGAGATGCTTGCATGGAAGATGACGGTTGGTCTTGTGCTTATGGAGGCTTTTCGAATTCTTTAGGACACACATCCCCAACGGTCATGTTCCTTAGCGCGACGCATGGAGCCTCTTCATCATCTAGCTCATCAAGATCAACTTGCTCCACTTGGGAGCCATTAGTCTCATCAAACACAATATCACAAGAAACCTCAACTAATCCAGTTGATTTGTTGAAGACTCTATATGCCCTTGTGTTTGAATCAAATCCTAGTAAAAAGCCTTCTACAGTCTTAGGAGCAAATTTAGATTTTCTACCTCTTTTAATAAGAATGAAACATTTGCTACCAAAGACTCTAAAATATGAAACATTAGGCTTTTTATCGCTGAGGAGTTCATATGATGTCTTCTTGAGGATTCGGTGAAGATATAACCGGTTGATGGAGTAGCAGACGGTGTTAATCGCCTCAGCCCAAAACCGGTCCGAAGTCTTGTACTCATCAATCATGGTCCTCGCCATGTCAAGTAGAGTTCTATTCTTCCTCTCCACTACACCATTTTGTTGTGGTGTGTAGGGAGAAGAGAACTCATGCTTGATGCCCTCATCCTCAAGAAAGCCTTCTATTTGAGAGTTCTTGAACTTCGTCCCGTTGTCGCTTCTTATATTTTTGATTCTCAATCCGAACTCATTTTGAGCCCGTCTCAAGAATCCCTTTAAGTCTCTTGGGTTTGAGATTTTTCCTGCAAAAAGAATACCCAAGTGAAGCGAGAATAATCATCCACAATTACAAGACAATACTTACTCCTATCGATGCTTATGTAAGCGATCGGGTCGAATAAATCCATGTAGAGTAGCTCAAGCGGCCTGTCGATTGTCATGATGTTCTTGTGTGGATGATGTGTACCAACTTGCTTCCCTGCTTGACATGCGCTACAAACCCTGTCTTTCTCAAAATAAACATTTGTTAGTCCCAAAATGTGTTCTCCCTTTATAAGTTTGTGAAGATTCTTCATCCCAACATGGGCTAGTCGGCGATGCCAGAGCCAACCCATATTAGTCTTAGCAATTAAGCAAGTATCGAGTTCAGCTCTATTAAAATCAACTAAGTATAGCTGACCCTCTAATACTCCCTTAAATGCTACTGAATCATCACTTCTTCTAAAGACAGTAACACCTATATCCGTAAAAAGACAGTTGTAACCCATTTTGCATAATTGAGAAACTGAAAGCAAACTGTAATCTAAAGAATCTACAAAAAACATTGGAAATGGAATGGTTAGGTGATATAGCAATTTTACCAAGTCCTTTGACCAAACCTTGATTTTCATCCCCAAATGTGATAGCTCTTTGGGGATCTTTGTTTTTCTCGTAGGAGGAGAACATCCTTTTCTCCCCTGTCATGTGGTTTGTGCATCCGCTATCAATGATCCAACTTGAGCCCCCGGATGCATAAACCTACAAAAACAAGTTTAGGCCTTGTTCTTAGGTACCCAAATGGTCTTGAGTCCTTTCACATTAGAAACAAGCACCTTGGGTACCCAAACACAAGTCTTGGAGCCCTTGTGTTTGCCCCAACATATTTGGCAACTACTTTGCCTGATTTGTTAGTTAAAACATAAGAAGCATCAAAAGTCTTAAATGAAACATTAGGCTCATTTGATGCAACAAGAGATTTCTTTTTAGGCATTTTAAAATGGGTAGAATGCCTAGAACGAGATGTCTCATTCTTATACATAAAAGCATGATGAGAACCAGAATGAGACTTCCTAGAATGAATTCTCCTTATTTTATGCTCGGGATAACCAGCATGATATAAAATATAGCCCTCGTTATCCTGAGCCATGGGAGCCTTACCCTTAACAAAATTAGACAATTTCTTGGGGGCATTAAGCTTGACATTGTCTCCCTGTTGGAAGCCAATGTCATCCTTAATGCGAGGGCGTCTCCCATTATAAAGCATGCTACGAGCAAATTTAAACTTTTCATTCTCTATCTCATGCTCATTAATTTTAGCAGTTAGTTGAGCTATGTGATCATTTTGTTCTTTAATTAAAGCTAGGTTATCATGAATAGCATCAACATTAATATCTCTACATCTAGTACAAATAGAAACATGATCAACACTAGATATAGAAGGTTTGCAAGATTTTAATTCATCAATCTTAGCATACAAGATGGCGTTCTTATTTCTAAGATTGGAAATAGATATATTGCAAACATTTAAATCTTTAGCCTTAGAAATTAATTTGTCATTTTTAATTTTAAGGCCAGAAAGTGATTCATTCAATTTATCAATCTTAGCAATTAAATTAGCATTATCATTTTTAAGATTGACAAGAGAATCATCACAACCATTTAACTTCTCAACCTTAGCAAGTAATTTGGCATTCTCAGTTCTAAGGTTAGAGACAGTGTCATGGCAAATGCTAAGCTCATTAGATAAGTTTTCATTTTTCTCTACTTCCTGAGCATAAGCATTTTTAACTTTAACATGCTTTTTGTTTTCCTTAATAAGGAATTCCTCTTGGCAATCCAAGAGTTCATCCTTCTCATAAATGGCACCTATCAATTCATTCAATTTTTTTCTTTTTGTTGCATGTTTAAGTTGGCAAAAAGGGCAAGAAGATCATCTTCATCATCACTAGAGCTACCCTCATCACTAGATGTCGTATATTTAGTGGAGGCTCTAAATTTTACCTTCTTCTTTTTGCAGTCCTTTCCCATGAGGCACTTGTGGCCGACGTTGGGGAAGAGGAGACCTTTGGTGACGGCGATGTTGGCGGCGTCCTCGTCGGAGGAGGAGTCAGTGGAGCTCTCATCGGAGTCCCATTCCCGGCACACATGGGCATTGCCGCCCTTCTTCTTGTAGTATTTTTTATTTTCCTTCCTCTTTCCCTTCTTGTCGTCGCCTCTGTCACTATCACTAGATAATGGTCATTTAGCAATAAAATGAACGGGCTTACCACATTTGTAGCACACTTGATATAGAATAACCTTTCTTTTGTAGCAACCAGACCAGGGTCCGGTGCGCCAGACCAGAGTTCTCTTCGGTTTCTTTTGCTCCTTTCTTTTGAACCCTAACTTGATCTTTTTATTGGTTTGTGTTGAACCTTTGGCACCTGTAGAATATATAATCTAGAGCAAAACTAGTTAGTCCAATTATTTGTGTTGGGCATTCAACAACCAAAATCATTTGTAGGAAAAGGTTAAACCCTATTTCCCTTTCAGCTTCGCAAATGTGACCTGGTCAATAGCCCCAGTGCTTCACAAATGTGCCCTGGTTTTCTTCGATGATATATTGATTTACAGTTCTTCTTTTAATTCTCATATGCAACATTTGGCTTTGGTATTGCGATTGTTACACAAAGGTCAGTGGAAAGTTAAGAGGTCTAAGTGTGAGTTTGCTCTGGCTTCCATTGCTTATTTGGGTCATGTGATTAGTACCCAAGGGGTAGCAACAAATCCTTCTATGATTCAGGTGATTGAACATTGGCCCACACCAACTCCTATCAAGGCTCTTCAAAGTTTTCTAGCTTTAGTTGGATTTTATGGAAAATTTGTTGAACATTTTGCAACAATCAATAGACCATTAACAGATTTACTAAAGAAACATACTATATTCATTTGGACTGATCAACATCAGTAAGCATTTCATTGTTTGAAATAGGCTCTTGTGACTGCATTGTGACTGCACCAGTCTTAACTTTACCAGATTTTTAGTGCCTTTCTGCGTATTCATTGATGAGTGCCTCACAGGAGTTGGAGCAGTCTTAATGCAATAGGGTCATCCTTTGTCATTTTTCAGCAAAGCCTTGCGACCAAAAAAATCAAAGTTTACCTACTTATGACAAGGAATATATGGCTCTATTGCTAGCTGTGGCACGGTGGAGAGTCTATTTACAGCTAGCAGAGTTCTTCATTTATACTGATAATCAAAGTGTAGCTCAACTCAATGAACAAAGGTTGCATACACTATGGCAACAGAAAGTGTATTCAAAATTGGCAGGTTTGCAATACAAAATCATTTATAAAAAGGTTGTGACAATGCTGATGCAGATGCATTGTCTAGGTATCCACATGATTCCACTCAGTTATGGAGTATATCACAATGTACACCTCTATGTGTGTAGGAAATTCTGCAAGGATATGAGCGGGATGCAGCTGCTCAACATTTATTGGCTTAGATAGCTATATCTCCTTCCACTACTGGCTTCACCCTCAAAGATGGAATAATTAGGTACAAAGGTAGAATTTGGTTGGGGGAATAATACACATTTACAACAGCAAGTTATTTCAGCAATGCATGATTCTGCTATCGGTGGACATTGAGGCATTCCAGTAAATTTTCGAAAACTTAAGCAGCTATTCTACTGGCAGGGTATGAAGAAGGTTGTTCATCAATTTGTCAAGTCATGTGCTATATGTAAGTAGTCTAAAGCAGAGAGAATCAAATAACCTGGGTTGTTGTCTCCTTTTGCCCAAGCCTCCCCATGCTTGGCATACTATATCAATGGATTTTATAGAGGGTTTGCCCCATTCTAAAACACTGAACTGCATACTGGTGGTACTCGACAAGTTTTCTAAATACAATCATTTTTGTGGCATTGTCTCATGCTTTCACAGTAGCAAAAGTGCCCAAAGCATTTTTGAACAATGTCTACAAATTACATGGTATGCCATTCAACATAATATCTGATAGGGACAGAGCGTTCACCATCAATTTTTGGTAGTGGTTGTTTATTATGTACCAAGCTTAGCATGAATTCTTCCAACCATCCCCAATTGGATGGTCAAATCGAGAGAGTCAACCAATACATTGAAACATTTTTGTGATGTTTTGTGCATGCATGTCCTAGCAAGTGGGCTCAGTGGCTTTTAGTCACTGAATTTTGGTATAACACTAATTTTCACTCAACCTTGGGCCAATCACCCTTTAAAGTGCTATATGGCCATGCACCTCGGCATTTTGGCATTCATAATGATTCTATGGTACTAGTGGAGGATCTTGCAGTCTGGTTGCTAGACAGGGAAGTGGCTATGAAGCTAATACAACATCTGTTATGAGCCTAGGATCGAATGAAAAAACAAGCAGATAAACAGTGAACTAAAAGGGTATTTCAGGTTGGTGATTTCGTTTATCTGGAGTTGCAGCCCTACGTGCAGTCCTCGGTTGCTACCCGTACTAATAAAAAATCGTCATTTCGATTCTTTGGACCATACAAAATTCTTCAATGAATTGGTTCATTGGCATACAAGTTGCAGTTGCCAGATTCTTCTGTCGTGCATCCTATTTTTCATGTCTCATAGTTGAAAGCTGTGGTTGGACATCAACAAGTGTTGATTCCTAATCTACCTAAGGGACTAGGAAACCTGTAGGTGCCAATTCAGGTGCTTGGCCGAAGAATGGTTTAGAGGGGAGGTGCATTTGTGGCTCAAGTGCAAGTGGTGTGGTTGGGCATGGATCCTGCACTCGCTACATGGAAAGATACATAAGCTCTGCGACTTCATTTTCCTAATGTGCCTGCTTGGGGACAAGCAACCTTTGAAGATGGAGGAATGTTAGCAGCGTGTTAGTTGAAGATGCAGAGAAGGGAGAAGAAGCACAAGTTGCTACTAAAGAAGTTGAAGGAGTCACATTGATCAAGCGTGTGGGAAATGTATTCGTAAGAGCAACATCTGACTAGCTAGGCTAGAGTGGAACGTGGAAGTCGATATGGGCTAGTTAGCGCGGGAGTCACGTTGTAATGAATAAAAGTAGAAACAGACTCTATGATCGCTATGAAGAAATCAAAAATCAGCTATCGCATCCTTGTTCTTCTTCTTCCCTCTCAACAGTTCTTACTAGCATAGTTGTATCCAACAGGTCGTTAAGTGGGCTTCGCTGGCTAGGTGGAGCAGGGGCGCCTACCATGGCGCCGAGCGACGGCATGGGCACTGGGGTGGGTTGGCCGCGACCAGGGGCTCGACCGTCCACACCACCAGGGGAGCCACGAGGGTGGTGCAAGCGTAGTGACTCATGGTAGGGCCATGGAGGGAGCACAAGGAAGGGGCGCGTAGCTAGGCGGCCATGGTTTCCATGGGAAGAAGTATGTCTAGGAAGAAGAGAGGAGAGAGAGAAAGGGAAGGGAAAGAAGAACCCGAGAAATAAATCTAGGTACAGTGAAATCCGACTCTGGGAATGTGATTAGAGCATCTATCTTATGATCCTGACAATGGGGCAGAATTTGGTCACCGGCTACGCTAGCGAACGAACATATATGACAATTACCATTGATGCACTGGTTAAAAAGAGAAGCCTGAGGAATTCTCACCGAGGAAAAAGGAAGGTCGACGGTGAGACACAGTACGTGCTCCGGGTAGGGACAGGGAGGAAGACGGCGAGCTCCTCCTTATGTGACGGAACCTCCCAAATAATTAAGCCCACCTACAGTTGTCCTTGTCCAACAGACATCAGACACCCTGTAGATGTTCTTAAATCACTTAACAAGTTCGGTATCTTCTTTCTTACCTTTCCAGGAACGTTTCACCCGTCTTGCAGACATTACAGAACATCGGAGATAAAGAAATGCGGAAGCGATTACATAACTTACATTTATTTAAAAAGTAAGATCAAGTTACTTATTATAGACCAGAGTTATCCTAGGAGTGCATAGTAATATTATTACAATACCAAGGGAGGCAAAAACTCCTCCCGGCAGTTTTTTTTAAACAAAAGTTCTATATGGAGGACCAAGTCCTCCCGCGGCCTCACTCTTGTTTTTCTTCCTTGGGAACCACCTTGGAGCAAAAGCAACAAAAATTTGTCGCTTCCTCACCTAAAAACAACGGAGGGATAAACCCTGAGTATGGAATTACTCAGTAAGTCTTACCCGACTAAAGAAAAGACTCTTAAGGGTATGCTGGCTTAAGGGAGTCAAGGTAAGGCTTTTCAATAATCAAAGACTCTGTTTTCCAGAAATGCTTACTAAAGTGGATCCTTAAAAATCCAGTTTTATATGTCAAGTTAAGTAAGATTACCTGCAACTAGAGTTCTTTCTACCCTAGTTCAATCACTTGTCCTGCACTAGCCAATTTCTTAACAAACCATCATCTTTAGTGGAATGCTACGAGTAAGTCAGTGACCAAGTCTTCATAACCGCGAAGGTACGGCGATCCGAATCGATTATACTCAGCTGAGGATCTCCAATCACACGACATATGTAGCACTTAACCCTTGCATATGTCAACCCGCCACCGGGGTTCTTAAGACCCGATCAGGTTCACACAAACCGAGAGCACAGATACACCACCGTCCAGCCTCTTGTCACGGAGGGTACACGCTACTCCCGCCACCGCTCCACGCCCATTTCGTGTTATCTTATTCTGGCCTTAGTCTGCCTGAGGCAAGGCTTACCCATGACGAGGTATGTGACCAGCTAAAGGGTCCTCGGTCATCAAGCCTACATCGAGACGGTCCTTAATCGACTCAGACGGAGACACTACACCGAGACTCTCTTCTCGTGCAAGTCACCCGCCCGGTCTCAGCTTAATCATTAAACCCAAAAACTTGGTACCTAGCAGAGGTACATCTTTTCCGATGTTGAATCCATCACGGCTGTGATGGATCCACCATCAAGTTTTATTTTTGAAAACACCCTCCCACTTTGCCAATCATCTTTTGTAAAACAAATCCTTTTGTTTTTCTAAAGCAATACTAAGCATAGAAAAACCTTTTTTGTAAAAACAGGGTTTCAAGGAAGGTAATCAAGTTCAAGGAAGGTAATGCAGGAATTATTTGAGCATTCAACTCCTATCACCTAATGCAGCAATCAAGTAAGAAAGATTTTAAAAACATCAAGGAAGGTGGCAAATGCACCGGGGCTTGCCTTCGTTAGTAGGTGAGTCAGGCTCGGATCCGCAGATATCGAAGTAGAAACAATTCCCGGCCTGAGAATCCGAAGGTGGTGGTGTCTTCTCTTCGGTTACTTCAATCTCTTCTTCGTTTTCTAAATATAACCATATAGGTATATATATATAAGAATGAATGCCATGTAATGCTCATGAGAGTGCAAAGATAATAAAGATTTATTATCTAAGTCTTGAATACAACTTTCCTTCACGGAACTCCGAGAACTTAGGGTTTCCGGAGTCAGTGAAGGAGCTCAAAGGGCAGGGGGGAATTTTAGGTTCTAAGTATCAAACAAGGTCCAAATCATCCCAAATTCTACCCAAGGCCTCTAAATAATGTATAGAACTCATGTAAAAAGTTTGGACATTTTTGGAATTACTATATGTTTTCTAAAATCCAGAACTAATACTTTAAACTACTTTAAATGCCTTAAAATTCCTCATTTAACCTAAAAATCATGAAACTATTTTTATTAAATCCTAGGGAAAATAAGAAGCCTAGGAAAATTGGTCTCATATTTTTAGGATTTTTCTGTAATTTTCTACATTTGTTGGAGTTCTGCTGGAAAAAGAAAAAGATAAAAAATGAACAGTCCTGGGCCGATTTCAGCCCAGGCAGCCCAATCCGGAGGGAAAGTGCGCGCGCGTCCGCAGCAGCGCTGGTGTCTTTGCAGAAAGGGCCTTGGAGTTTTTGCTAATTGAAAACAGGTTCTTTCACTGTTTCATAGAGTCACTGACAGTTTGCACTAAGGTCCTTGAGGTTCTATTCCTTTACCGCGCCAAGTCCCCGACGGCGAGGGGCACGACAGAGCTCCGGCGAGCGCGTAGACCGGCCGAGCGGGGCCATGACCGGTGCTCAGCTTCGGCCTAAACCAAATTCACAACCTAGCGAATGTTTCCCCTAGGTTAATTTGAAGAATGGTGCCCTACTTTGCCCTCACCACGGCGACCGTGAGCATTGCGGCTAGGCAGTCGCGTTCCCGGCGACCAGAGGATTCCTAATTCAATTGCATGGTCGGCGAGTTTGAGGGAAGCTTAAGGATGCTAAAACGAGATTAGAGAGGGCGTGATCAGACCTGTGGAGGGCTGGCCACGGCGAGGTGCTTTCACGGCGGTGGAGAACTGTTTTGGGGAGAATTTGAAATTCGCAGGCGCTGGTGAATGATCGAGGGTGGGAGCGGGTGTTATGGCTTCGGGATGATCTAGCGCAGTTGCCCGGGCCTTCAATTTATAGGGCTCGCAAGCGGTGGCCGGTGAATCGGGCGGGACGCGCGGCGGCCAGAGGAAGAAGAAAGCACTGGCGCAAACGCTAGGTGGCTTCTACCGTGGCGGTATCTCCGGCGATCACCGGACGCTCCTAGCGTAACTATCCGTGACGTGGTAAAGCGCCCGGACACGCGGCGCAAGACCCAGCGACGGCGGCTCACCGGCGTTCTTATCGGTCCCAGCCGAAAGCCAGAGGGGAAGTATGGGGGGTCATCGGAGTGGCGTCCAGCGCACGGGGAAAGACGATCTTTTTACCCCACGGCGCTATCCAACCAGCCAGGCACGAATCCCGACGCCGGTGACACGAATCGCGGCGGAGGGAGCCGTCGGCGATGAGGACAGCCGCGCTGGCGGTCTGATCCACATCGAGCTACTGTACCATGGCGCATCTTAATCAGTCGCCTGACAGTCAACCTTTGAACTCGATTTTCTCTCAGATTTCTATGGCAACATCCTCGAGTCTCTGCATCAAAGTTGTAGTGCTACATACCAGCTACAAAACGACTATAGTGACTGAGCTCATTTGATCACTAGATCATGGTTGAATTCACACTCAAAGCTGACTCTGCTACACTGAATATCTGAATTTCAGAATGAAACCAGCCTGACAGCCAAGCTTTGAGCTTAATTATCTCTGGATTTTTCTTAACAACTGAGCTCACACTCTTAAGCAAAGTTGTTCTCCTTAGTTTGGTCTGCAATTTTGATGTGGTGACCTAGGGCAAAAACCCTATGATTTAAAAGTTACAAGGCTCCAAAATTGAGCCCATAACACTGTTTTTCAGACTTAGAATGGAATCACAATTGGGGTCTTTTGCAAATTTGTCCAAAACTTAGGGTTTGGCTTGTAAATCTTCATAAATGTGAACCATGTGAATTAAGATACTTATTTAACTTGGTTTTTGCACTTTAGTCCAAAAGTGGACTAATTTTGCACATAAGCCCCTAGGGTTTGGATTTAGGGTTTTCCAGGGTTCAAATGGGGTTTTTGGTATCCCAGGGGTATAAATGTGATTCAACTTTATTTTTGGGAACATTTTATGACTATTCCCCTAAGGCTTTTAGGTTTTCTCAATTTGGGTTATGTTTTACCCCTTTAATCCCTATTTAGGGTTAAGCTTCCTACCTAGGGTTCTATTTGCAAAATGCTATAACAATACAACTTGTTTGAAATTTTTACCTAGTGAATGCACTCTAGGTGTGTTAAACATATGCAATGTCAATGTTTATGATGCCATGCTCAAGTTTTAGTTACAGTAACACCAGGGGTGTTACACCTTAGCGGTTGTGATCGTCGTTGTCGTGGACTCCTCGCCTAGGGAACCTCCTGGTGCTAGCGTGCGAGGGGAACTGCGAGCAAAGGGTGCGAGCGAGGGAGAAACTAATGGGGAAACGGGGGAGGGAGGAGCTACGAAGGGATGGTTTTATCATCGTAGGGGTTACGGTGGGTTTCAACTAAAAGTGGTCATGACAAGTGGAGTTCCCACCCAATATTTAAAATATTTTTTCTAATTTCAAGAATTAGGCAATAATAATACCACATCACAAACAAAAAATCGTGCTTCCGATGCAACAATCAAACTCCTCTAGGGGTTTTATTTTATTAAAATTAACACTTGCACATAATGCAAAATAACTCTCCATATTTTTGAAAAAAATAAAAAAAGAGGAGAATAAAGAGAGGGTAACACCTAAATTTTGAGTATAGATCAAAGAAAGTTTTATACCCTAAAATTCATGGTGTTACAATATGCAAACCCTAGCACATAGAATGAATAACTAACTTCCTAAAAGTTCAACAAATGAGCCACGAAACATCGAGCGTAGCCAACAATGAGAGATGCATCGCCTAACACATATAAATCGTGAATCGTTGTAGTCTCTCATCAAATCGCTAAAAGCCCTAGAGCGAGAGAGCGAGCGAAAATGAAATGTGAGACAGAAAGATAGAGAGAACACACATGTGAAAATGAATGCGGAAGTGTAGAAAGTGGGACCCATAAAAAATTAATATGTTTGTAATGGTTTACGGATAAACTTGCTAGTCCGACCTATTAGATGCTATCACTAGTAGAAAAAGGCTCAAAGCCTACGGTGCAGTATATTTTTATAGGCGGATTCGGTTATCAACCGCCTGTGCTATTTTTAGTGGCGGTTTATTAAGAAAACCGCCACTAGAAATCGTATTTCTAGAGGCGGTTCCTTATGAAAACCGTCTGTAGAAATCCATGATTTCTATTGGCGGTTTTCTTAAGAAACCGCCTGCAGAAATTGATTTCTAGTGGCGGTTTTCTTAAGAAACCGCCACTAGAAATCATTTTTATCCTTAATTTTTCGAGTTTTTCAAACGACCTCTTATGATAAAACTATCAAAATAAAAGTTGTAAATCTCTAAAAGTTATAAAACTTTGTAGTTGACAACTTTTTTATTTGAAATCATTTCGGCTCTCAAAAATTGTTTTAAATTTGTCAAATTTAAAATTCAAATTTTACAAACGACCTCGGATGAAAAAAGTGTCAAAATGAAAGTTTTAGAACATCAAAAATTATTCAACTTTGTAGTTGACAACTGTTTTATTTGAATTCGTTTACGGTCTCAAACAAGCAATTTACATTCAGTTGGTTGTAATATGTGGGCAACAAAACTACAAACTAAACACAAAGCATGCCATAGCCGGAGTAATAGAGAAGGGTACGCATTAGGGTGAGGTCAGGGGTTCGATTTCCAGCAACCGCGTAGTACACAAAAAAAACCGCGACCTTCGACTTCGACTGAGACGGACAGGTGGGGGTGGTGGGGTGGTGGGCTGCGAGGCCTCCGTAATAAAAATATTTTTTTTTTGCTATTTTTAAAATCTGTTTTATGTTTTCTAGAAACGATTTTCACTGGCGGTTTTATTACGCCGACCGCCAGTGAAAATCGATTTCCACTGGCGGTTCTCAGTTACCCGCCTGTAAAAATGATGATTTCTACTGGCCCCTAGCACTGGCGGTTACGAAAAACGCCACTATAAATAGGTTTACGGCCGCCACTATATATGAACCTGAAAACAAAAAAAAACTACGTTGCTTCGATGTCCGGTTGGATATGGATACAGATAAATTTGTACCATAGGAAAAAGATAATTGTCTAACTTGGTGACCCAGACAAACACAAAATACGAGATATTGTTCTTTCATATGTGGTAGGGTACCAATCTAATCCACCTCACATGACACATAAGATAGGAGTTACCACATAGAGCGTTTGGTATTTTTATAGAACTGTCTCCTTGAAATGCAGATTAGATACAGATAGAGGTACCAAATCTGCGGTAGCAACTCAGATGTCAACATCATCGAGGTAGTCACGGTAGAAACATCGGTAGGAGTGTTGGAGTTAAAGATCGATGACGACTTCAATAGTGATGTCGGTCTAGTGCTTGTCATGCTAATAACATGTTATAAAATATGTCGTTAATCACTATAGTAAACGGAGAAACGTCCGACGGTCAAAACCGTCGGACATAAGGAATAAACCGTCGGAAATAGATTATTTCCGACGGCAAAGCCTTATCTCCGACGGCTTTAAGCCGTCGGAGATAACTCGTCGGAAATAGTGCAATGTCCGACGGCAGCCGTCGGACATAAGCTATCTCCGACGGCTGCGTGTACCCGTCGGAGATAACAAATCCCAACCGTTTTACCGGTCGGAATGTGGGCCCCACAAGATTAAGTCCGACGGCTACCACTAGGCCGTCGGACATAAGCATCCCTTATGTCCGACGGTAGTTAATGCCGTCGGACATAAGCATCTGTTTATGTCCGACGGCTACCACTAGGCCGTCGGACATAACAAATTACAGAATTTACACAAAATTCTGTTTTTTAAAAAATCTGACATTTACAAAACAAAAACAGATTCATGCACATATACACATTCACATTCACAATCACAAATATACACATTCTAATAAGTATTCACAATCACAAATATTCTCACATAAATAATAACATTCACAAATTTAACATCAACATATAGGTTCGACGGTTGTTGCAAACTGAAATTGTGTCTCACAAACAAGTGTTGCAAAGTGTTTCATAAATAAACATCACGACACATCAATCATATCCATCGTCTGGATGGTTCGAGTAGCCACCTCCTCCGGCTGGACTCTGCGTGTTGAATAGGTTGTTGACCCACGAATGTGTTGTGTCGTCTTGCCCAGACCCATCTCCAGGTGCGGCAACTGAAGCGGGTGGTGTCTGAAATCCCTATAACACAAGCACATGAAATAGTAACCACTCAGTTGTTCATTTAAACACATAAGACATCTATGAACATGTCACACACGCATATGTGTACATACCATAGGGAATTGTGACGTAGGCGGAGGCGGAGGTGGAGGCGCCAACATTGGCATTGGCAGTGCAAAGTCCGGAGGCGGCATCCCATATGTCGGCATCGGGACGCCCGCTTGTTGGGCTAGTTGCTACAAATTATATACAAGTCATTGTTGAACAAACAAGATACACATCAAGTGTTTTGCAAAATAAGCTACAAAATGTTACTTCAACTTACCGAGAGAAGAGCTTGATTTTGGGCCTGGAGGCTTGCATAATACTCGTCCCTCTTCTTCTGGTACTCGGCTTGTTGTCTCTGGTATTCAGATTGTTGCCTCTGGTACTCCAATTGTTCCCTCAAGACTGATTGATGGTACTCTGCCTGTTGACGCAACACTGCAAGCTCTATCTCATGGGCTGCTGATCGTGAACGGGACGACTGTGAAGACGACGATGTGGATTGTCGTCCACGGCGTCTCAGCTCTCTGGAATCAATCGTAGAATCAAAAATACCCAACCTACAAGAGTGAACCATGCACTTAGTATAGTAACTCATGGCTCAGTTGAATCGCAAGCATATGATGACAATTTTGAAAACCAAATCAAATAATCTCACCGTCCATGAGCTTGTCCTCCTGCGCTAGCATATGCTGCCTGAGGGTCGATTGGCTGGCTCCTCCAATCGTACTCCTCCCCATGGCGTTGAACCATCTCCTGCCCATACGAAGCCTGGAGGCAAACAATATCAAATATAAGTGCATAACCCCTATGCCCTTGCAAACAATATCAACACACATAATAGAGTATCAAAAACTCACTAGACGGTCGGTGGCCGTCTGAGTGCATAACACATCAGGATTCTGAGGATCAGAACCCCTATGCCCTTGCATATACACCTCCACATCCGTGGGTGTACGGCCGGATTTGACTTCCTGTACATAAAAGTTATAATGACACATTTGCTACGTGATTCAAAGTTACGACAAACTGTGACTTACCATTCGCTTAGCCAAGCGCACATGACCATCACCGCCGTAGTTGTGGAACGACTCAGTCCCACGGTTTCCCCTGTTCCTTTCGGAAATGGCACGAAAGTCAGGGGAAGCCCACCATCTGCACAATGCCCGATAACCGTCTGGTCGGGTGGCCATCCACGGCACCGACACCTACATGAAATTTTTTAAATAAAGCAAGCAAATACATGGCTTTGTGCGATATGAGAGGCAACAACCTGTTTACCTCTAGGTATTGCTCCTCCGTCAAGTAAATTGATGACCACTCGGCCTTTGTATTTGGCATCGGTCGATCATCAGCATTTGCTCTGTACCATGCCTTTATAGCCTGAATTCGTGCATAGTACATTGCATCTGCAACGACATCGTTCGCGTTAAACTCAAACACGTAACGAGCGTTCATATCATATGATCCATCGTCCGGCAACTTGTACCGTTTCTGCAAAAACCATAGTGTTATCATAAAAGCAAACATATATGGAATAACTAAAATAGTATAAACAAGTCATACCCAGAATGCATCCCAAACTAGTGCCTGTGTGTTGCCAAACGTTCTACAGACACCATAGCGATAATGCTCCCAAGTGGTGGCGGGGACAGACTCGCCAGTAGGCAAAGTCACAAGACCAGGCCAGTGCAGACGAACAAGATTACCAAGAACCATGTTCACCTGCCTGTAGTGTCCTGTGCCTGTGAACGAGTCGTCGATCCAAGTCCTGCAAACAGAAATCAATGTAGAAATTAAAACATAACTTTCAATAACATTTAAGCAAAGATATGTCACTCACTTTCCACTAGGCTTTATCACAACCCGAGATTCGGGTGGAAGCTCTGGAGGTGGTCCAACAAAATGCAGCTTCCTCGTTCTCTTAACTCGAGAAGTTCCAGACCCAGCTGCAGAATCTCCACCAGCCCCAGAATCCCCAGCCCCAGAATCCCCACCAGCGTCGTCTCCAGCATCATCTCCCACATTATCTCCACCATCATCTTCAACATCATCTCTTGCATGATCCTCTACCACTGGTTCCTCAATCTCAGCATCCTATGAAACAAATAACTTACATCATACAATATTAAGTAACTCAAATAATGTAATTTAACAACTAACTTACATCTTGTGGAGGCAAATGTTCTGCCAGCGCTCTCCGTCTGCTCATGGTAGAACCTGTGCCCTGAAAAACTGAATCCTCACCCCTCGAGCTGCTCCTCGAGCTACTCCTCGACCCAAGCAAACTACGAGCTAAAGACTTCATTTTCTTTGACATCCTATTTTAACAAAAACAAGTTAGTACATAAATCGACAATAAAATAATAAAATATGCAATAAAATCATAAAATATGCAATAAAATCATGATCCATACTCGTCAATCGTAATCGTAATCAAAATCAGGATCTAGTTGCTTTCGTCGATTTCTTGCAAATATGTATCGACATAGTCCTCCTGTCAAGTAAATTAATGTTCCGACACTTGCTACAAGGGCACCTAACATCGGTTCCAGTCTCTGACCGAGCAAAAGCATGGTCGAGAAAAGCATCAGTCTTGGCCACCCACTCACTTGATAGAGCACC
Source organism: Zea mays (assembly GCF_902167145.1). Taxonomy (NCBI): domain Eukaryota; kingdom Viridiplantae; phylum Streptophyta; class Magnoliopsida; order Poales; family Poaceae; genus Zea; species Zea mays. The sequence goes on along the minus strand of NC_050096.1, from coordinate 251,703,621 downwards.
TCTTTTCTTCCAACCTTCATACATCCATCGACGATTCTCCTCCATACTAGCTACGAGACGTTAACTTAATTAGATAAGTAATGCACTGGCCATCCGTTTTTACGAAGAAATCACGCCCCTACATCTGTAGGAAAGGATAGGTCCTAAACCCACCCAGGAGTGACCGACGAGGCCGTGTTTATGACAAGACATGTGGTCGTGCGAAATTTCGGCAGCATAACCCCGTTGTTCTCCAATCGCACGCCTAAAAATGGTGCAATTGGAGAACAGAGAGGTTATGCTGTCGAAACTAAGCAGGAGCACATGCTTTTGTCATAAACACAGACTCTGTCGGTCACCCCGAGGCTGTCCAATAAAGGGACAATTCCGGCCCAACATACCTCACATGCGTCGCTTGTAAGGTGTGTTGGGCCGAAACGGGTGACGCGTAGGTTTCGTTTGTTCACACTACGATACACTATGATTAACTATAATCATCGTGCATTATTAAATAATTAAACTAATAAACCACAATACAATATTACATACGAAATAACATTGTTATAGATGACAAATCATATAAAATGACCTTATTTCCGAGGGCATAATAATTACCCTCGGAAATTAAAAAATTAAATTATCTAAAGTACCACTAAATAAACTAAAACAAGCTACTTTAATTACGTAATCAAATTTTAGCCGTCGGACATAACAAACTAAACAATTAAATACATTCACACATACAATTATAATCAAATACATTAATACAAGCATACTATTTTAATCAAATAAATTAATACAAACATACAATTTTAATAAACAAAATTGCTAATTAAGGATACTCACTTAGCGGGCGTGGGGAGCCGGCCGGCGACGGGCGCACGTGGCCGTTGGCCGGAGCACGGGGCGGCGGCGACCGGCGAACGGGGCGGCGACGGCGGCGGCCGGAGCACGGGGCGGAGCTCGGGGCGGTGGCCGGAGCACGGGCCGGACCACGGGGCGGCGGCGGCGGGAGCACGGGCGCCTTATCTCCGGCGACGGCGGGCGTGGCGGCGACAGAGCGAGCGGCGGCGATGGTGGCGGCGAGTGGGACGGCGGCGGCTGAAGAAACCGACGCGCGGAAATGAAAGCCGCGCGGGTCCGATCCAAGCGTTAAAAAGGCTTATGTCCGACGGCTCGGTGGAAGGCCGTCGGAGATAACCTTATCTCCGACGGCCCTGTACAAGGCCGTCGGAGATAAGCGCTATTTCCGAGAGCCGGTTGCGGCCGTCGGACATAAGCTTATCTCCGACGGCCTCGTACAGGGCCGTCGGAGATAAGAAGGCCGTCGGACGTGTCTCCGTTTACTGTAGTGAATAGTTAGAACCTTGTTAAAACCTTTCTGCGTCCATCTTTCATGATTGGATGAAAGTGGGACCGGAAACGAGTCGAGTCAGCTCGAACTCGGTGCATGAGCAAGCTGAGCCAAGCTCCATTTGGCTTTCTTAGACTGCCTCCAACGAGGGTCGGTAAATGGTTCTGTCCGCTAAATCTAGGGGTCAGCGACCTCCTGCATCCGCCCAGCAACGAACGGCAAAACATCCGGTAAATTTAGAGCGCGTCACTAGAGCCCGTAAATGTGGCGGATCTCAGGCGTCCGATATACACTGTCTCTCTCCCTCCCGCGCCGAGACGGAAGCTTCCCCTCGCGCCCTCTTCCTGTAGCAAAGCTCTCGTCAACGTCGTTGACTCCACTCTGCTCCGCGTTCCGATGCGGTGGCTCTCCTCTTCGTCCTCGGAGGCGGTGGCGGAGGCTCCGATGACCGCGGACAGCCTGACTGTAGACTCAATCGTCGACAAGGGGTGGATGATTCTTCCCGAAGCCGAGAGCGACTGGTGCAGCGGCCGTCGCACAGTCAGTCAAGCTCATCAAGAAGCGCCTCAAGGTACAATATTCACATGACACCCGAAATTCAGTGTTTTTCCGTTGGCAAAATTGACTTCTATTGTTGCGCAAGGATGTGTATCTTACTCGTAGGTTCTTGATTCATTCAGGCATTTGAGCGGACAACTTATGTCCGTAGTGTGTTTCTGCTCGCTAACTGTGCTACTTTATCCGGCCCAAATTGGGCATTGTTTTGATTTGTTCAGTGGGGATGGATACTTGAGAGAACGAAGCAATTGGCTGTGGTGTTGGAGAAGTAGGGCTGGGCATTCGGTTTTTTTTTGAAATTTCGGTTCGGTTTTTCGGTTTTAAAAAATTTCGGTTTTCTAGACATTAGAAACCAATTGGTTTCTAGGAAATGAAAACCGAGAACTTCGGTTTTGGTTTTTTACTTCGGTTTTTTGGTAAAATCTGAATACCAAACTTATACTCAAAACAACACATACAACAAGTTTATATGATAGATTACACATAATTTTAAAAAGTAAAAAGTATATAGGTACAAATGTTTAGAGATACATCATACATCACATATAAATAAGTGAATAACAATTTAATTACTTCACACATTTAGTTCACATAATCGAAAAGTCAAATTTTAGAATTGATAAAGTTGGTATTCGGTTTTTTGGTATTTCGGTTCAGTATACGGTGAAAACCGATTACGATACCGAAAACCGAACTTCTGAGATACAAAAACTGAAACCGAACCGAACTACCGAAAAAACCGAAATTTCGGATCGGTTCGGTACGGTTCGGTTCGGTTTTCGGTTTATGGTAAAAAAAGTGCCCACCCCTATGGAGGAGCCAGACCTCTGGGAAGACCCAGTTTTTGCTGGGAGGGTTAGCCGTGAGTAGGGTGAGCTCATGGGCAAGATTAAGTCAGTGAACCAATTTGAGCAGGAATTGATTGAACACATTGAATACTAAATGTCGCCCACTGCCTAGAATCCTAGCAGTTAATTTGACCATGAAACACTTTCAATCGTAGGATTATGTGACGTTTAATTGTTCCCAAGCCTAACAATGTTGCATACCCAACCTTAGTCATGCAGTGCGACCAGATTAATTATGCCCCCAAAATTATCAAAGTGAAAATGTTAATTACATCATTTTTGCATTAGTTTCATGAAGTCATATGTTCAAATTATATGCAAAAGAGAGAATAATATGGTAGTTTATGAAATCGGTTAACACTGTAGATATGGATGATAGAATTTAGGGGACGTTGTTGGAGATGGAAAAGATATAGAAGACAAAATCTTTTAGAGGGTGCTGTAAAGGACATGGAATATTCCTTTAGGGGACGAAATTTAGAGGACATTGCTGGAGACAGTCTTAGGAGCTCGAGGTAGAGGTTTGGCTTGGCTTAACCTCAGCTTGTGGACTGACCTTATGAACCAATCTTGGGCTCCGTTGGGCTACTTTGGGCCTAAAACTTCTATGGATAAACCTAGAGTTGGCTTATTGAAATGTCTTTTAGGCTATTGGCCTCTATTGGATTAGTTTAGGCTTAGGCTTCGTTTGGCTTCAGGGACTAATCTTTAGTCCCTGGTTTTTAGTCTCGTTTAGTCCCCTTTTATCCAACGGAAGGACTAAAGTAGGGAGTAATGGGCTCTAGTCTTTAGTCTCTTAGGGTATGTTCAGTTACACCAATCCAGAAGTGGATTAGAGGGGATTAAATCCCCTCCTAATCAAAAATGAATAGGAGGGTTTTAATCCCCTCCAATCATCTTCTGGATTGGTGTAACCGAACAAGCCCTTAAAGGGTAGCTAAAACGGACTAAACCGGATCTATTCCTCTATCTGCCCTTCATTTATTGCTCTCTCGCAGTGACGCTCAAGCATACAATGGGTATTTCAGTATTTCTATAGTGTATTTAATGTGTTTCTGAACTTTCATGAAACTAAATAAGTTAGAGCGAGCCAAACATGACCGGTTCAAGTCGATTTAAGCTCGCAAGCCACTATGAGCATAACAAGTCGTTTTAAGCTCGAGCCGGCTTCGTGTCAAGTATGTTGATTGGGCTGGAGGCTTCCTTCACTAGAATGGGCTGGGCCCAACTCTCAAGCCACGGGGTGACATACAAATATCAGAGAAAAGATACAGAAGAGGCATCAAAGAATTATTCAGAACACCAACTCCTGTTTATCTTCCACCTCAAGCTTCTCTGCTTTCTCTACGTCTAGATCTAGCTGTATTCCTCCAGACTGTAACAAAGCTATTACGCTTCTTCTTGTCACCAAATATCAAACTCCAGCTGCCTTTCTCCTCTTCCTTCCCGAACTCTGAATTCTATATTTGTTCTTCAGTTAATCTAGTAGAAGAGGCTAACAATTGGTATCAGATTCATTCGATCCTCGGAGTTTTCTACCTCGATCTGTCTTCCTCAACTTCACCACATCGACATGTCACTTGACACGAAGCTCATCCTCGGCGCTATCGCCAAACTGTTCGATGACTTCGACGCTCGTTGGGAGCGCCGTCTTCCCAAGTTATTGACCGCACAGGAGGCCTCTCCGGTCATCTCCGTTCTAACCCCGACTATGGCGGTTGGGGCCGCAGTCATCGCCGATAACTGGGGCGGGGGCTTCAACGGAGGCGAGTACTCATTCGAGCTGTACTGCAAGGCACCATCCATCGTCGCCGACAAATGGGGCGGATTCTTCGGTGGCGAGGACACGGCTGCCAACGTCGAGTTCGCCATCGATCCGCCAGACGACCCCGAGAGGTTCGTCCTCCCCAACGTCTCCACCGACGAGCCCAGCATCGACCCCGCGCTGGACCGCACCAACTCCGGAGCGGCGGACAACTCCGTCAATGCGCTCGTCACCTCCACCGACGCCATCCCCGCGGACACGCTTGCGTCCTTCACTCGCCCTGAGGAAGGCCGCGCTCCCTTCTTCCACAACGAGATCTCGGGCGTCGTTCCCGCGCTTGCCCGCCTCACCTATTTCGCCCACCGTGACCTCGCCGCCCTCCAGGAGTTCGAGTTCACGCGCAGCGGAAGCGTGGTGGGCCACCGCAGCCCCACCATCCGCGACGCTGCCAGCAGGGCCCCCGCGCTCGACGACTGGCTGCTGAAGCCCCTCGCCCATCACCGTCTTCTGGGGCGCGCCTACTGCGCGGAGGATGAGGTCTTCCACACCTTGCCCACCAAGTGTTCGACGACGGTCCTCAACTACGACGCTTACTCCGTTCCCAACCCTGCCACTTCACTGACAACCAGTACGTTCACCAGGCCCGTCTTCAATGACTACAGCTCCATGGAGCGGAATAGTACAAACAACGGAACAGTGCTGGTGGCGCAGTTCGTGGGGGTGTTGCGCGGCCTACGCGCTACCGACGACGAGGACCTGCTCCGGATGCTGCACCTCAACCCACGCCTGCGCAGCGACTGGAGCGACCGGCCCATGCTAGAGATGAACACTTGCTTCCAATTAGCCAAGGGTTCGATCAGCAGGTGGTTCTCTGAACCGTTAGTGCCGAGTGAGATGAAGCTATGGCCGTGCAAGGTCATTCCAGGCCCCGGTGACAAACCCATGATAGTAGTCAACTTCAAGGGTGAGGAGAAACAACTCGCTGCTGAGGAGATCTCCTTCATGGTACTCCTGAAGATGGAGGACGCAGCTAACAATTTTGCCCGTGGCTACTACACTGTTGGAAAAGGGATTATGCTGGTCAAGTATTGTTGGACACAGTGGGAAATTCCTTGGTCACTCGCTACACTAGTATGTTGGTGTGGAGACAGACTATCAGTTTTCATATATTTGCAGAAATTTCCATTGTCAAGGATGGTTGCTCAAATTTCCATTAATAGGGAACATGCAGTTTTGATTGCATTGCAAAGTTCAGTTCTACTGGTCACTAGGATGGCAACTGGGAGTGAAGCGGCGAAGCCAGTTGAGGTTGTTGACACGGTGTTCAAGGTGTTCAACAACTGCAAATCAGCTAGCTTCACAGCTGAATCCATCAGCAACCATGAGATATCAAGCTTTGTGATTCCTGTGCATGACAGCGCAAGCGAACACCAAGTGGTCAACAAAAGGACGGGTCCTGAAATTAGTGTGCTAGCATTTCCGTACAATGCAGAACCTATGCTATTATCATCATTGGCATCTATAGCGCTTGGTCCCCCCACTGCGAACTTCAACACTTCGATCCCAGCATCATGTGTGACTGTCAGCCTAGGCGCCCATCATATCTTTGATGAAATGACAAAGGGGTCATGGTGTCTTCCACAGCTGCGACATCAACACTACAGGCCTGGCAATGTTTGGAAATTCCTCCACAGTTATTCTTCATGCATCATTGACTATCATGGCACTAAGCATAACAATGTTTTTAGGAGAGCACTCGTCTGGTGCTGCAAGTTCTCCGTTCATGAATTGTTGGGTCATTTTGAGTATTTGTTGCTGGATATAACCAAGGAGCACACCATCAGCTGCATTAACTCAGGTGGCCTAGAGAGGACATTTATTCTGTGGCTATCGTGGCCTACGCCAGTTAAGATTTTTCATGCAAGTGGTGAGCTTCGGCCAAGGTCATGGCCATCCCTATATTGCCATCAGTCTATAGTTGCTTTTGGATTTGATGAATCGACCTATACTAGAGTTTGCCAGTATTACATCTATCTCTTGAAGTCTCCATGGCCACCCCCATTAAAACAAAATTTCAAATACATGTATGCTAAACTGTCGAAAATCATGCTGGCGATGGCAATGAGTCTAAAATGTGCACATACTCCTGTAGTTGCTGGGCAAATGTACATTCAGAGAAGTAGATGCATGGTGGATTGTTTTCATAGGGATCAAATCTCTAAATGCTGGAAGCATCAATTTGAATTGGCAGAAAGTGCATTTCAACTGAACCTCTGGTTTGAGTTTGAGCTGCATGGCACCCAACAGAAACCTCCTTGGTTATCTATTGTTTACAGTCTGTTGTTTCTGCTAAAACTGCTCTGTATACAGCTGAATAGTCCAATTGATACGCTAGTAAAGATCAAAGACAGTGGATCTCCCGAAATTCCAGTACCAGGGCTATCCTTCATATGGAGCGGAAAGGCCTTAATAACTTCTGTTCTTACTGAATGGGTTGTGCTAAAGCATTTGGATCTCCTGCACAAGAACTACCACATGGACTATATATTCATATTCACAGATTACACACTGAACAGAGCTGCAACTATTTTTCGAAGCAAAAGGAGAAATGAAGCAATCTTTAGTGCAATACAAACTCAACTAAAGAACAATCATCTAGAAGTTCAGACCTTTTCTATCGACTTGAGGGCAAGTCGAGTTTTAAGGAGGGGAGAATGTCAAGTATGTTGATTGGGCTGGAGGCTTCCTTCACTAGAATGGGCTGGGCCCAACTCTCAAGCCACGGGGTGACATACAAATATCAGAGAAAAGATACAGAAAAGGCATCAAAGAATTATTCAGAACACCAACTCCTGTTTATCTTCCACCTCAAGCTTCTCTGCTTTCTCTACGTCTAGATCTAGCTGTATTCCTCCAGACTGTAACAAAGCTATTACGCTTCTTCTTGTCACCAAATATCAAACTCCAGCTGCCTTTCTCCTCTTCCTTCCCGAACTCTGAATTCTATATTTGTTCTTCAGTTAATCTAGTAGAAGAGGCTAACACTTCGGAACCACGATCTATTTTTTTAGCTCTAGATGAAAGTAATATAGAAACAAGACATCGAGCGACTATTCTTTATTTTTTAAAAACATTAATGATTATAATGTAGAGTATCCATGTATATACAGTATTGTCAAGGTTTAAGTGTTTGATAAAATTTATATACAAACAAGGATAATCTAGGAACCGACGACCGGCACGTCGTGTGGTTAAATGCTCCCTCGTAGATGGCTGAGACTGTGTTCAGCGGTTACCTCTAAATTTCTCCCCCTATATCCCACTCACGTGCCACGTCAGCGTTCTCTTCCCCCTTATATCTCCACTCTGTACAGCGGTTCCCCCTAAATCCTTCCCCTATACCCCACTACAACCATAAAATATTATTTTTCATATCTTTTCATCATCTATTATCATTTTTCTCTTCTCTAACAAACACTGACGCGCACGCATAGCGAGGAAAGGGGGCTACCACAGCGCACTCTTAATCTGGCGGTGTACCGGCCTCTCCCCTTGCACTGTTGCCGGTAGAGAAAAATATAGCGTCATGCGTTGAAGGGTGAAGGGGATGCCTGTAGCCGTCACAGGTAGCGGAGAGGGAGGCTGGCGGGATGCGTTGAACACAGTCTGAGGACCTACTGTAATCTTTTCCTTGGGTTTCTCCACGTACAATACTCGAGTAATGCACCTCGATGGCACCATGCAATCTTCAGGAAGGACGGCGAGCTGGAGCAGCCAACCCGGACTGAGACGTGAGACCATGCATGTGGCCTATTTGTTTCGGCTTCTGGCAGCTTCTGGCCACCAAAAACTGTTGTGGACTGCCAAACGCTCAGCTTTTCAGTCAGCTTCTATAAAATTCGTTGGGGCAAAAACCATCCAAAATCAACATAAACACATAATCGGTTGAGTCGTTGTAATAGTAGGAATCCGCCACTTTCTAGATCCTGAGCCCTAGGAACAACTTTATCTTCCTGCACATGTAATCGTAATGATACTCAGATTCTCCTCACAGCCAGATTCTCCCCACAGCCAGATTTTCAGAAAAGCTGGTCAGAAAAAAGCTGAACCAAACAGGCTCATGACCTCGTTCACGACATGTTGTCTCTAGCATATCTTATCCTTCACTGCTAAAGGGTGCTATCAAAAATAGGGTCCAAGCCGTCGAAAACAAGTTATTTTCGGCGGCTTGCGCTCTATTTTCGACGACACCTGACCACAAAAAAAATAATCAAAAGTAAAGATTAATTTTCAGCGGCCTGATGTTGATTGCCAAAAATAAGTAATTTTTATCGGTAACCCGCCCGGGCCGTCGAAAATAGTGGTCGTCGAAAATAACCAGGCTTATTTTCCGCGGCCCAAACATGACCGCCGAAAATAAGTAATTTCAGAGCAAAAAATATAAAAGAAATGTAAAATCAATAGCAATTTCAACAACAATATAATCATAATAATATAACAGAAACAATAATCCCAGAATTACACACATTCAACACAAAATATCACAATTCCTCACAAATACATCATAATTCACCAAAATACCTTACAAGTCCATTACAATCTAACATAAACTCATAATTCCACCACAAATAGGGGATCGTTTGAGTTGTGACCACATATAGTCCATTACAATCTAACACAAACTCATAATTCACCACAAAAGTCAAATCATCACATATAGGGGTCGTTTGAGTTGTGACCACTATCTCTAGAAGCGAAGAAGTTGTTTATGAAGTCATCTATCGGGTTTGGAGTCTGAAAGAAAGAAGACATTAATAACTACAGTGTTTACCTGACCACTATTCAAACGAATTGTTTGTCAAACTAACCTCTTCTGTAATAGCTCCCTACCCTCTAGAAGCTCCTCCTGGTGTTGGTATCATCGGTTGTGCCGTGTTGTGGCCCATAACCCCGAATCCCTACAAAATCAAGTTTAGTCAAGATTTGAAAGGTTAATACAAACGACAAGTCTAAACTAAATTGAAGCACCTGAGGTTGAGGTGGCGGAGCATGTAATCCCCACTGAGGCATCGACAATTGAAATTGAGGGAAAACGAATGGTTGATGTTGTGCCTGCTCTGAAAACCAAGACTGTTGTAGATACAATATATTAGTTATAGGACAAATACGCGATCATGTTAAGAATAAATAAGACACTCACGTTCAGTGGCGGATCCAGAAATCGATGAAAAGGGGGGGGGTTGAATTATGTATTGAAGAGACTAAACATAGCCCCGCAATGTGAATTAACGGAACCGCTGTGGAGAGGATACGCGAATTACATGAACCTGTAGCTTGTTACCATGCATCAGTAATTATGGAGCTTTCTTCCCATGACTATGCTAAAATTACTATAAAATAGTATAGAATAACAACTTTGTCAAGATATAAAACTAAAATTCTAATAGAAAAAGGGGATAAAATAAAAAAAACATCACTGCAACATCGTCTGTGTGGCGGCTGAAAACGACAAGTGGTGTCACCTCGAGTTCGACTGCGCAGACGTAAAACAAAGACCAAATAGACGTGCGTATGTAGCGCGGGCTAACGGCTACTCATATAGAGGGTATGTTCATTTTATAGGTCATCTTTGTGATATGACAGAGTAACTGACCGGGCAGAAATGGCAGAACCAGAAAAGATTAGAATTCTAAGAAGACACGAGCTGCTGGACCGGAGCTGCAGCCCCGGCAGCCCCGGTCCTGGATCCGCCCCTACTCACGTTCATTGTTTGTTACGCCTGTGCATTGTAAGCAGCCATGTACTCTGACTGTTGTTGGATGAATGCCATTTGCTGCTGCCGCGGATCTTCACGAAATCTTTTTGCTCCCTCATAGCTTCCTCCATGCTCGAGCACCGACTACGACTGCTACTACCACAACCCGCCTACGACAAAAATATCAGCGACAATTAAATAACGGTCACCGAAAATATGGAATAAAATACGCAAACAAAATTTAACCTTTCGATGGAGAAGGGCTCGGCGGCGGCGGAGGAGTGGTGGCATAAGGAAGGTTCGGCGGCAGCTGGGCGACGAGAACCGACGGCGGCGGCAGTTCCGACAGCCACGCGGGCGGGGCAGGGGGCGGGGGGCGTCGCGACGGCGACGACCTGGGGGCGGCGGCGCAAGGAAGAAGCAGAGAAGAAAGAAGAAGAAAGAAAGACGGTCGACGGTTTAAAACACTTTATTTTCGGGGGTCGGGCCCTGAACGTCGAAAATAAATGTGTGCGCCGAAAATCATGTGCAGTACGGTTGTGCTTTATTTTAAACTTTTTTATAATATACAGCTACAGACAACAGAGAAATATAAGTCGCAAAATGGGAAAATAGTATTTTAAATATTTTCCTAAGCGACTTGCTTTACATGAAGTATAGGGTCTGCCGGATACAGTACGAGCCAACCTCTCACTCCACCACTTAGATACTCACATAAATATAAGAAAAATAAATTATTAAAGGATTAAGTTTTGCAAAATTTTGATATTTTTTATGGGCCTTTAGACATTAGATGAGAGATGGTACAAAGGAGTGTATTTGCATCCCAGATGTAGAAATTTTTTTCCCAAAGCCAAAGGCTACTATAAAAACAACTAGCTAGATGAATGGAAGCAGTGTACTAGCAGAATTCAGCAGCTAGCTGCGCGACCACCCAGGGGCGTGTTTGGGAGGGTGGCCCAGTAGCCCGGTTGCGCCCGTGGGCTGCAACTAGCCTTGTTTGCAAGGCTGGCCCGTTTCGCGGCCTGGCTGAAACCAGCCAAAAGGCTGCCTCCTGGGTGGCTCCCAGGAAACGCGGCTAGGGTTCGTTTCCTGGGAGCGCGGCTGCGCGCGGCGCACTGGCGGAATGTGGCGGCGGGCGAGGTGGCTGGCGGGAGCTCGCGCGGGCTCGCGCGGGAATGGTGAGGTTTTCGCGCGCGCGGGAAGGAGCGCTCCGGTGAATCCTCTTGCGGCTATATATGGCGACGGTGCACCATCCTTTTCCCCTCCTCTCGCTGCTCGTTCTTCTTCCACCCCCTCCCTCCCTCGTGAGAGACCGGCGGCGAGTGGCTGTGCGTCGCGGCTGCGTCCAGCTCCGCCTGGTGCCGGGACTCCGTGGCGTTGGGCATCTGCTTCGTCGCTTCGTCTCTGGTCGATCTGCTTCCTATACTTCTAGATCTGCTCCGTCTCCGTTGCTACGACCTTTACCCCAAGGTGAAATCAACCCCCAATCGTTCTATTTTCTGGTTCATGGTTCATGAGTTAGGGTTTGGTACAGTGTGTTGTTCATGTTATACCTGCTGCGAGTTTGATTTTCATGTGGTTTGCTTTGGATTTATATTAAATTGGTCGATGATGTTGTCCTTTACGTTCACTTGGAGGTATCATATAGATGATGCAGCCGTGTTCTTTTTCCTTACTGATTCATTTTGCAAACATGCTGAGGCCAAGCAGGGTATGATTAGATTAATTCTTGTATCATTGTTATATGCATGTAGATGGATCCCTCTTTGAGCCGCGAGCTGTTGTGTAAGCAAGCAGCTGCCTTGACAGTAGTGATGGTTTCATTTGTTACAACTAGGCTTAAAAGAAAAAGGTTTGATCCTGAAGTAGAGCCTGACCCTCTAGTCTATGTACTTAGGGAACAAAGTGAACTTCACAGACAGAGGACCCTCAACATGATTTACAACTCCACTGATGTAGAGTGCATTTCCATGCTTAGGATGAAGAGAGCCCCTTTTTTTGCTTTATGCACGACCTTTAGAGAGAGGGGACTGGTAACTGATAGGGAGGGGGTGTCAGTAGAGGAGCAAGTTGCCATGTTCTTGCATGTTGTTGGTCACAACCAAAGGTTCAGAGTTGTGCACCAGGCCTTTAGGAGGTCCATTCAGACAGTACACAAGCACTTTCATCAGGTTTTGTATGCTGTTGGAGAGCTTAGGAAGGAACTTATCAAGGCACCTAGCCCTACCACTCACCCAAAGATCACTGGAAGCTATAGATGGAATCCATATTTAAAGGTATTTGCCTACCTTGGGTTCATTAGTTGTCTAATTTACCTAGGAGGGTGGCTAACAATAGGTAACATTTGGGTGGACACCATTTGAACCCTAAGCTATTGGGCTCAAACTTATTGTAAGGCACTATTTGTATTCTTACTATGATTGAAGTTTTTACTATGATTGAAGTTTTTATTGTAAGGCTCAAACATTTCATACTATGATTGAAGTTTTTACTTGGCCAATGATGCTATATACACTAATCTGAGGAGCATTTGCATTGGATGTGTTGTAGTGCAGCTGAGGCCCGTGTTTACTTGTGCTTTCCTTTATGCCTATGATGACATAATTGCCATGGAACCATGTTGTCATTATTGCCCGTGTTAATGTGGATGATCTTTAAATTGTGAGGTACTGGGCATATGCTGAAAATTATGTTGTTTCCACCATGTTGTGATTATTGCCATGGAACCATGGGGCACATCCATGCCCAATGCAACTGTTATCCACCATAGATGACTTGATGGCTGGGTTGGATGAATATCATGGTTTCATGGCTGCCCAGCTATGTTCCTTATGCTCCAAGTTAAAAGATCACATGAAAATGGCAATTATATCTGAGGAAAATCATTGCTATTGTCAATCTTGCCTGGCTTCTTTGATGGATATGTTGCAGATGGATGCCCAACTACCTGTTGCAGATGGATATGTTATTCTGAGGAAGATCACATGAAAATAGAGATGGCTTCTTTGATAGTAACTTGTAGCCAGCAATGACAATAATTGATGAAGTTAAGTTAATTTTGTCTGAGGCTAACTCAGTTGATGCTTGTATTGTTCAATTGACATATGTTGTTCTAATCCTCTATTTTCTGTCAGCAATGTCCATCTCTTTTTTATGTTAGCAATGTCCATCTCTATTTCCTGTCTATGGGTCAGGCCGACCACAGCCAACTGCCAAACATATTCCCAGTTTGGCAGTTGGGCAGTTGGCCTCTTAGTCCAGCTGTATGTAAGGGTCACAAACATGTTCTCGTCTGGGCCGAGCTTATTTTGTACAGCAACACAAACATAGGGATTTGCACCAACTGGGCCATGCCAACCTGAGGCTGAGCCAGTAGGGCAGGCCGAGCCAGCTTGGTGCAGGGTCGCAAACACGCCCCCAATCGCCCACTGCCCTCGGATCGGATATGAGGATATCATCCAGTTTGGCCCCTGCCGTGCCGACGAATGCGTGCGGCGCGCGGACACGGCAGATGTCACCGCGCGTGCCGCCGCGCACGTCCTGGCTCAGGCTGTCTACGGTCCTACGGATACGTGGGTGCTGTGTGCGGCAGTGACACACGTCACGTCGTCATAGATCCCAAACGTGTCGTTCTCGGGCAGCGAGGTCGACGTAGGCGTGACTAGAGCTGTTTTTTTTTCAAACTTGCTTGGCACAACTTATTGTGACCCCGTTTGTTTCGGCTTCTGGCAACTTCTGGCCACCAAAAGCTGTTGCGGACTGCCAAACGCTCAGCTTTTCAGCCAGCTTCTATAAAATTCGTTGGGGCAAAAACCATCCAAAATCAACATAAACACATAATCGGTTGAGTTGTTGTAATAGTAGAAATCCGTCACTTTCTAGATCCTGAGCCCTATGAACAACTTTATCGCTTCCTCCATACGTAATCGTAATGATACTCAGATTCTTCTCACAGCCAGATTCTCCCCACAGCCAGATTTTCAGAAAAGCTGGTCAGAAAAAAACTGAACCAAACAGGCCCTGTGTCGTGTGCAAGTAAAAAAAAAGAAAAATAGACATGCCACGGTCTAAAAACACGGTAGACTTATGCCGTGCTATTCCGGTTCAAGCACACTATATAGAAAAAATATATATCTTAAAAGAAAACATATTTAGATTATTTATAACTTTAATATATATAATCATACCAGAAAATGCAAGCCTTTAAAAATAGATTAGCAGGACTAACAATTTGGCTCGAAATTGCTATATATATTTCTTTTTTACATATATTCTGCTAAGATAAATATAAGCTTCACTTTTGTTAAGAGATAAATATTATTGGAGCATGAAAGAACTACTTAAATATTATTTTTCTAATTCATACCTCACGTCATGTTGTGTCGATTCAAACACGACTCATCCAGTCGTGTCATGTTATCTATCATGCCAGGCATGGTCCCACCCGGCCATTCAGGTCGTACCAATTCGGTCCATTTTACGTCTTAAACTATGCTTCAGGTTGCTGTTTTTAGATCATGTGTAGGTGGTCTCATATGGCTCGACCCAAACTTTCATATAGGTGTGACATCATTTTGCACGCATGTCTCATAGTCCCCTAGCTAAAGTAACTGGCAAGAACATGCACCATCTGTCGTTGCTACTAGGAATTTAGCTATTTTTATTTAGTTAGTTTCGTATTTAATCATGTTCAAAAATAATATAGTAATGGATACCTACAAGCAAATCATGTATAATACTACTATTCGTATCAGTAATCGATAACCTACATTCATACAAGCAAATATTATACTGACCGTTATACCAAATTTAATAAATTCATAAAGTCAAATATATCCAATGGAGGAACATATATTTAAGGCACCGGTGACTCTTCGACACGAGTCGATATCATATGTTGCTCGAAGTAGCGGACCAATATTAGTGCAGACATATATTCATGGTGTTGTTCCTCGGGTATCCAGCAAGATGAAGAGGGAGAAAACAATCTGATGCAGCACCAAAAAGACAATAATCAACCAGCAGTTATGGAGACACTCCAAAAAAAACTTGATCCCCTGCACACCCAAGCAGGTGTCATAAATGTAAAACAATGGTTCTAGAGGCTTGCTCTCCCAACACTCTGGTCATGCATTGAATTGGGATGAGGAGATTTAGATGTAACTCAACTAAGAAGTGAGACATAATTTTATCTTATTGTAAGAGTTATATATAATAGTAGAAGTTGCATGAAGATTAGAAGATGAAGTAATCACCATAACATACACCCATTACCTTGTTTTTAGAAGCCCATTATACATTTATCAGTCCATCCATTAGCTCCTCTGTTAGCTAGATCAGTGCCAAAACAAGCTCACCCATAAACATGTTCACAGACAATGCCACAACATACCATGATGGCCCCCGATGGTCTCGAACATTTTGACAGTCTCAACAGCACTAAAGGGCGCCAGACATCCCTCGATGGCCCTGACTTCCATTGAAGGACCTTGAGTCCCCGGACTTCCTGATGCCCCCTGAAGGACCCTAAGGCCCCCGATGTCCCAATAGCTCTTATGCCTCCAATAGACCCAGAGGGCCCTAGACGTCCCGATGGCACCCAAAGGACCCTGAGGTCCCTATATATATACACACACGTAGAATTTATTTTATTCAAATTAAATAAAATATGAGCCATGCTCAAATTAAATCTAACATTTCCCATTAAATTCTAGGACACATGAAATGCTCTCACTTCTAAGTCATTTGATATACCAATGTTTTGAGAGAGACTAGGTTAAACATCCATCTAGAATAGATGTTACACTTCTTTATAATTGAACAATCAACAATGCATTGAATTACCAGGTTTGTGTGAAACAAGTTTCACCTAGGATCTTTATTAGTACGAGGTTGCCAAAACATACCCTCTAGTTGGAGCATATAAGTCAAACTCCATGAACTTTTGTGAGTATCTAGAGATCATCCAAATCGTAGACCATGACTAGCAGTAAAACTCAATAGTTGCGTTCCTCAAAACATGTCTTGTAGAACCACATGCATATTTGCTTCAATAAGAACATCCCTAGAGGGCCTTGAACGTCCCTATGACCCCGACAGACCTAAAGGCCCCTGGACATCTCTTGATAGCCCTGACTTCTAGTACTAAAGGGCCCTAAGGCCCTCAGACTTCATGATGGCCCATGAAGGACCCTGAGGGCCCCTAATGTCCTGATAGCCCAATGCCCTTGATGGACCTGGAGGGTCCCGAACGTCGCGACGGCATCCAAAGAACTATAAGGTCCCTCGAAGGCCTTGAGGGCCCCCAAAAAACTTAATATACATATCAAAAAATTATTTGATTCAAATAAATAAAATATGGGTCATGCTCATATTATATCTAACAATCCCTATCAAATACTAGTACATATATAAAATGCTCTTACTTCTCATTTATATGATATACCAATGTTTTGACAGAGACTATTAAGTTGAACATCCATCTATAATAGAGGTTACAGTTCTTTAACAAATAAACAATTGACAATGCCTTGAATTGGAATTCTGTGTGAAATAAGTTTTACTCAAGATCTTTATTGGTACGAGGTTGCCAAAAACATACCCTCTAGTTAGAGCATATAAGTCAAACTTCACGACCTTTTATGAGTATATATAGATCACCAAACTCTCATATACCATGACTAAGAGCACCTAGAGGGGGTGAATAGGTGAACCTGCAAAAATCACTTAAAACAACACAAACTTGGTCTAATAATGAAGTTGGTGTAAACCAAGTTTAAGTAGAGAAGAATAGAGAAAAGTTCCCTTCACTTGATTGCTCTTCCAAGATATGAATTATACTAAGAGCAATATCACAAGTGAGAAAAGAGAACTTGGGAAGAAAGAAAATCGCAAGAAAGTAAAAGAGACAAGTGAGACAATGATATTTATCCCATGGTTCGGCAAAGCCTACATCTACGTTATGGTGTCCTCCTTTGGACAAGGGTTACAATCAACCCCTCTCAAGTGATCATGTAGATCAAACCTGAGTGCCACTGTTCTTCCATATATAACTTGTATTCTCGTTCGCAATAAATAAAATTTTAATGGTTTCATGGAATACTTTTTTCTTCTCGAATACGGATAGTATCAGATATTCTACGGTTTTGTCGAATACGAATCTAGATTCGGATAGAGAAAAAACTAGAAATTGAATTCGGATATACCCATTTAATATCCATATTAAAATCAAATATGAATATCTATATTAGCATTTTAAGAGAATACGAATACGGATAATTTGGATCTCTAGACATCCGAATCCACCCCTAGGGTAGGGATAGTGCGCAGGCGACGAGGCATGACAGAGGGAGGTTGTGCAAGCAAAGATGAGAGTGGTGGCGTAACTGTGTAAGTGAGAGTAAGGGGAGGGAGACAGTGACAACTGACGAGTATGGTTGAGTAGTCTTAATTGCTTAATTTAGTCGGCTGCTCTTTAAAGCCGACAAAAATAACTAATTTTTATCAGTTGAATAAAAATTAGTAATTTTTGTCGGCTTGCCCTCCTTGCCAAAGAAATATAGTTAGTTTTTGTTGCATGTGCCATGCCCGACAGAAATTGGTCAATTTTTATAGGCTAAATTAAAATTTCACAAAAATTATTTTGGACTATGAAAGTTCCCTATTCTTTGTTATGAGATGAGAACTCGAGATAAGTTTATGGAGTCAAGCATATAGCTATAAATATAATGATAAGCACTATGATACAAATTTAGGACAAGTTTATGGAATCGAAAATACAATTTATAAGTACTTATACGAGAATTTAGGATAATTGGTAAATGATTTTGTGATTGGCTTATACATTAATCATGCTATGCAGACATTGTTTGTTCATTATCCAACAACTTAAGATGTATGTTGCCAAATATCATTCCGGCAGCATTTTTCTTGTAATTTATATTCTCTCCGTCCCAAATTAAAATTCGTTTTATCTTTTTATTAATTTGATGCATGTAATAATTAATGTATTTGTTTTATATATATATCTAAATTTATAATTATCTATTTGAACATAGACATAAAAATTAAGAGCTAAAACGACTATTTTTAGGATGGAGAGAGTATTATTTCCTTTAGCAGAATATTTTTCTTTAGAGGAACATTTGTTTCCTTCAGCTGAACATTCGCAAAGTCGATTGGCCGGACACCATTTTTTCCCTTGGGACATTATTTACAAAAATCGAATGCCGGAGCGTTTTTTTTTTCTCTTGAGCGGAACATTCACGATTCAAATGATGGATATGCAAAAATACCAATCTCCCAAAAACGAGTAATAAAAATAATGAAATAAAAAACTTCGTTAGAACCTTCTTTTGCCCCAAAGGTAGGAAAGGCAGGGAAAAGAGCAAGATTGTGCGAGGGGTCACAGGCTCACAGCAAGAGGAACCCCCCACTCAGAGGAGCAACTCATGGCACAAAGCAAGGAGCAAAGAGCGGGCAACACGTAGTTTGCATGGATATACACGGACCTGTTCATGCATTCCAACTGCTCCTTGTTCCTCGATCCATTTGTGCGCGCATCATGGGGTGAGACCGGAGACGACGAAAACACCTTTGGCATGGCTGGGGTCGATTTCACGACGGATTTGTGAGTTGTGACCACTGCCGCGATTTGCGATGGTTTTCATTTGTATGGTGCGAGATTAATTGCTTCTAGAAATTCTAGAATCTGTCCAGCTGTTTTTTTTAGTTAATGAAGTCGATGCGTTTCTGAAATTTCAAATTTGTATAGACCATGGTTTCGTTGGCCCTGCAGAAAATCTAGTATACAAGGTGCGTGTATACTAGGCGCTGTGGTTTATGAGTACGAAGGCCAAGCATCATATGTATAGTTGCATCAGACCACAAAGCAAAATAAGCAGAAGCTTTCTCCTCAAGAGTGTGTAACGAGCTCTAGATTTATCAGTATAAAATTTAAGGATCGAATCAAATTACGATCAGATTCTCTTTCTAGTTATTTTTGAACTAAAATTAACTAAAGCTAGCTTATTGTGGAGACACATTTAAACGGTGATCCATTACCAGTCCAAGGTGTACAACGTCAGAAGTTGATAAGGATCATAATCAATGCTCCTATTGCCCTAGCTCGAGGGGCAGCTAGCCACAATTTCCAAAAGATTTTAGGGTTGCCAATCCAAGGATGATATCGTCCCCATACATATGAAGGGCTGGTGTACATGTGCATATATAAAACTCTGATATTCAAAGTCTCTGACCTAACAGTGCACGATATCATGGGTTTCTCCAAAACGAGCTAGTCAGGAACGGGTGTTTTTTTAAAGTAATCACGCGCCATTAGATCTAATTTTGAAGACCAGGATTATATATGTGCACCGGATATCGTCCCACAAATTTGAGTTCATGTCCTCATGAACACATGGATCACCATCCGTTTCATGACTTAGCATAAATGTATGGTACCATGTTTTGCCCGATGTCGTTCGTAAGTAGTTACTACCTACATGCAAGAGGACTTACTACATACCCCTCTTGTAGAGATACCAATAGGTACCCAAAACCCGATACTTGATAGATAAAACCTCTTTAGGACACGTGTATGGCAAACTTTGATGCCAACAGGTATTTTATTGGCACTTTACTATACCCATCGAGTATGGAGAGCATAGGTATTGTCAGTGTTTCGAACTACTTCCGACAAGTAAATATGTTTGTGCGCATTCTGAGTTCTGAATGATGTGTTCAGTGGGTGCGGAGTTTATACTGATCCGGACAGAACGTCCCTACATCCAGTCTTCGGTGGCTCGTGCCACTGGCACCTTTGTTGCTCAATGCTAATAGGGTTACAAATAGGCGAGAGAGGGAAGAAGAGCTCCCAAGTCTCTTATACGTGGGTGGACCTAAAGACTACGGGACTGAAGTTCTAAACTAAGCCTTGGACGTTGCAGTGGCTCATGTCTTAGCTCCAGCCTCCAGGTCTTATGGTCTCGTCAAATGTGTGTCGTCCTCCTCCGTCCATCTCCGACCCTCCCTTTTTATAGTCCAAGGCGAGGGTTGGTTATCGGCTCCTCTTAGAAGGAGCTACCGAGCCAGCGTAAAATGAGACGTTCTATCCCGGTAAATTGTGCTTGTCGTCTTGCGTCCTGCGCCCTGATCGTCTAGGCTTCCTTGGCTACGTCCTTTATGGCAGGGTGTGCGGGCGGTGTAGAGCCCTAGCACCATCATCACTATATCTGCGCCACGCCAAACCTTGTCCTCTGTAGTCTGAGTCTCAACATGGCTCGTCGTATTATGGTTCCTGTAGATAGCCAACGTACTCAGGCCTAGGTTCAATATGCCATGAGTGTGCCGCAAGCCGAGGGGCTCATATGTCATGAGTGGGAGGAAGACCGGCTCTCCTATGTGGCTTGGTGTCAGGCGTAGTTAATGCGTCCAGTCATTTATGGCGGGTCAGTCTTGGGCCAGGAGAGGAATCCACTCGAGTGGCTTCCTCTCGATTCGCCTGGCTCCCCTCTTTGGTTCCGCCTTGCCCGGCCTCGGACTCGGTGCCTCGAAGTTTATCCGGGGGTAGGTACTTCTAGGATAAACGGTTCCCGTACATTCCTGCTAACTAGTGGGCCTCGGTAGTCCGAAGATCTTTCCCCAATACTCTCTGATTGATGGACCTTAGGGCCGAGGATCTTTTTCCCGACAGGTATGTTCTCACTTGCCTCACACCCGCTACCAGATAGGAAAACCGCTAAACTATGACATGTGTGTCTAGATTATTAGAAATGCTCCATATAAAATTAAAAGAAAATGAATTTAGGATGCCCTTAAGCTCTAGCAGCTTACACGCCTTAAATATTTAAATATTAAGTATTGTGTACTGAACAATTAGATAACTATCCTAATGTTGTATGCTGTTGTTGAGAACTCTCTTTTTGACTATAACTGCTATGTTCTGTGTGATCTGATGACATGGTGTTACCATTTAATGTTGAATGTTGTTAAATTTATGCTAATATTATGTTGGGTTCGATAAATTTGCCATGTTTGACAGAAAGATAATATGATATTTTAGTATATTTAATTATTGATGAGATATGTGGCTTTAATATGTATTTGATATTTAATTTTGCGATAAAATTGATCATTCGTACTGGAATGTTGGTGGGTACGTTATGTGACTTGGATATGGTCATGGAGTAATTTTGTACCCACAGACGGGTAAGGGGGTGTTTGGGAGTGAAGTTTTTTCACAGTTTTGGAAGAATACTGCAGTATTCTCAAATACTGCAGTATTATATACAGAATGGTGTTTGGCAAGCTAGCTAAAATCTCTGTTTTCAAAACTGAAGTATTGCAAATACTATAGTTGTTTTAAGGCATTCTAAACTTAGCTCTGGACCTCAGTTTTCAAAACTGCGGTATTGTAAACTGCGGTATTGTCATGACTAAAGTATACTGTAGTATTTCAAAAACTGTGGTTTTCAAAAACTTTGTTCCCAAACAGGGCCTAAAGAGTATTGGCAGTGGGTATTTGTTTCAAGTACGTATGAGTATGGTATTGTATACTCATCGGGTATATTAACCGCTGCGATCCCTACTCTCTTGTCTCTTGTAAGAGCAACTCCAATAATTATGTAAATTTTAGCTCTTTAAATCACAGATTTAAGAAGTTGCTAAATAACTTTGAGAGTAAAAAATATGAGTTCTTCTCTAAATATAGGTTGTAGTTTTGTTTTGTATCTATCCACATAAAAAAATAAAGTCACAAATGTTATCAATTACCTTCATTATCTACATAATGCAGTAAACATTTTTGTTTAGTGAGTTGCTAAATGGTTGCCAAATGTAGAGAGAAAATAAACTTTTGATGAGAAGTTGTTAAATTTAGAAAGTTCATTTAGAAAACTGTTGGAGATAAGTTTTTATGTTAACTACTTAAATTGTTGATTTAGGAAGTTTGTTAGAGAACTACTGAAGTTGCTCTAACAGGAAGAGCAGTGGTCGAAGGATGCTGTGCCTCCCAGAAAATCCAGAAAAACATCGAGGGGATCTACCTTTAAATTCTACAATTGATTGATGATGTCAATTGAACGGGAAACTGGAAAACAACATGCTAGCTAGAGACGCTGACGCAGATTCGATCGCAGCTGAGTTCGAGATTGAGCCGGCAACTAGTCGGTCAGGAACGGAGAACAGAACACAGACAGATTTGTCCGTGATGCTTGGCATCTGACAGGCTGAAATGTTCAAAAGCAAAAAAAAGAAAAGGTCGGCATTCCGTCTCCGGCCCTTCTCAGAATCATCGGGTCGGATGGGTGTCCTAATCGATGATTCGGCATGGCTACGCCGACCCCCCCCCCCCCCCCCCCCCCCCCCCCCCCCCTGCAGCTCTTGCACGCGATCAGCAGATCCTGGACACGTTGCTCCACTGGCAGACGCCGTCGAGGCCCCAGTCCTGGTCCGGCGAGCTGTTGCCGACGGTGGACGGGTTCTGGTCGGCGGTGCTGTGCCGCGAGGTCGAGCCGGAGTGGTTGGAGGCGGCGGCCGCCGGCGCCGTCTCCGGCGCGCCGAGCGCTGGGTGCACCAGGCCGAACAGCGTGTCCATGTCGTCACCCCGACGCTGCAGGCCGCTGATTCTGCTCTCTGGGACTGAAACTGAAACCAACAACAGAGAAACGCGTGACGCAAAAGTTATAATAAATCAGTAGGTTTAATAAATTAGTATCAGTCCTGATTTGATTCTATTCTTT
Organism: Zea mays; assembly: GCF_902167145.1. NCBI lineage: Eukaryota > Viridiplantae > Streptophyta > Magnoliopsida > Poales > Poaceae > Zea > Zea mays. The sequence goes on along the minus strand of NC_050096.1, from coordinate 251,680,619 downwards.
TCACTGATCATGAGGGGAACAAAAGTCTCTCTGTTTTTTATATTAAAGAAAAGAATGAGAACCTCTCTAGCTAATGTCCAGAAATTTGATATAGCTCTACATACGGTCATCCTGATTATGTTAAACTTGTGCAGAAATGCAGAATATATATAGCAGTAGACGTGACGTGTTGTTATGCAAGCTAACGAGCAATCATACAATTGCGAAAATGAAGGATGAACTGGAACCATATTACGTTTGATTAGGTAAAAGATAGATAAATTAAAAAAAAAAGCTGCACATGCAGAGGGAAAAGAAGGGAGGAAAAGTTGTTAAAGCACTTGGCATGATAAGGAAAAGTAATCTTGGAACAAGATCAAATAAAGGTAGTCACTGTCTTGCAAGGACAAAAAGAAAGCCCTCTCTGTAGACAGTGCCTGCAGAAGCTTCTCCAACCTTAAAACTATCAAAAGAAAGACAAAAAAGAGAGAGAAAGATTCCAAACAGTGTGCTGTCCATGGTTCAGATTTTGTCCAAAATCCTAGCATAATAATATACTAATACCAGAAATACTTTCACCAAGGCACATTTATTCCTACCACTAATGCCCGAGTAAGTGTACTTTGATTAACCAGATGGTGACACCGCGATAAAGATCAGAGTTGTTTAGCCTCTGAACAGGTTGGTGGCACATAGTAAGTGAAAACAAATGTAGATTTTGGAAGCACGGACGGAAAAGGTTCACGCTAATCTGCCCAGTTCACATCGTGATCATGAGCATTTGTTCTCTTCCCCCGCAAAGCAACAAATCGGACACCGAGCGCATCCAGAAAAGGCGAAGATGTGAAGAGAGATGGTTCACACACGGCATGCACTACGCACCTCCGCAATCATGCCGCTCCAGTGCAGCGCCGCCGCCGCTGGCCGGGACCAGCGCCTGCGGTTCGACCTTGATGACGTCGTGCAGCTCCTGCAGCATCTGTTCGAGGCTCGCCGCGTTCTGATGATCCGGCAGCGCAAGTCCGGCGGCGACGGCGGCGGCCGAGGTCGGCGGCGCCGGCTGGCCGTATTGGTTTGAAGGGAGCTCCACTCTGGGGCCGGGGGACGGCGAGAGCGGTGGGAGCCTGCTCTGGTCGGCAGCGGCGGCGGCGCGCGCGCCGTGGCCGCCGAGAGACAGGTCCGGCATGGCCGGGTGCACCGGCCCGGTCGGCGTCGACGGGGACACGGGCGACGAGTGCGCGAGCTGGAAGTACTGCGCGTTCCGCGCGAACGGCTTGGCCCACGGGGACGACGGCGCCGAGAAGGGCGGCGGCGAGAGGAACTGCGCCGTCTGCTGGGTCGTCGTCGCGGCGAGCTGGCTGCGAGCCAGGTCGAGCGGCGCCGGGCGCGAGCTGGCGTACCCGGGCCCGGCGCCCAGCGCCTGGACATCGGTCGTCGTCGTCGCCGACAGCTGCGGGGACGACGCGAGCGGCGGGAAGTCGTAGTCGTCGTAGTGGCAGCGCTTGGAGAGGGCAAGGTGGAGCTGCACCTCCGGCGGGTACACGGGCAGGCCGGCGCGCTGGCGGCGCTTGGTCCTCGTGTTCCAGTAGTTCTTGATCTCGTTGTCCGTCCTCCCGGGCAGCTGCGGGCGCGCACCAAGCCAACCAATGCAACCAACCAGCAACCGGCACAGGAACGAACGAACTCGCAAACGTCAGTCACATCAGCAGGTCGCCGCCACTCGCCATAAATAAATTTGTTATCCAGGGCAAAGGATAGGGTGCTTACGTGCGCGGCCATGCGCGCCCACTTGTTGCCGAGCTGCGCGTGGAGCTGGGCTATGAGGAGCTCCTCGTCGGGGGAGAAGGAGCCCTTCTTGAGGTTGGGGCGGAGGTGGTTGGTCCAGCGCAGGCGGCAGCTCTTGCCGCAGCGCAGCAGGCCGGTCATCCTCTGCACTGCGTTCCAGTTCCCCTCGCCGTGGTGCCGGACGTGGTCCATGAGCATGGCATCCTCCGAGGCCGTCCACGGGCCCTTCTTGAGCACCACTGGCGTCGCCTCCTCCTCCTGCCCCGTCACATCGTCACCATGCGCATGGCCCTCCGCCGCCACCTCCTCCTCTGGCGATGGTGTCGGCGCGGCGCCCGGACGACTCCTCTCCATGAGCGTCCAACGGCGGCCCCAGAGAAGGGTCGAGGAGGGGTAGGCACGCTCGGCTGCGTGGGGGCAAGAAGGGTGACTGTGATGGGAAGACAGAAGGGAAAAGTTGCTAAAAATGGAGGCAGGGGAGCTGGCGTTTTCGGTTTGTGTGGTTTGCAAGTGGTTTTTGCAGGCGAGTCAGTGAGGAGGGGCTACGCTGTGGTGGGGCATTTGGCTGTCTGCCCTTTTGAGGCTTTTTGTTTGCACTTCCCTTGTTGCTCTGTAGTGGCCTATATATGGGCAGCACAGATTGGAGCATCTCATGCCTGGGGGTTTTGGTGCAACGCTTGCGATGTTGGTCTATGTGGGCGAGGACCGGGAGATGGGGGAGTGTTCAGACAAATATTTCTCCTTTCTTTTTTATTTGTCACGTTTTAGTTTAAAAATAAACTAGCAGACAAAAAATATTTGAAAACGGAGGTAGTATAAGATATGGTTTGAAAAAGAAAGGAACGTATCCGGTATATATGGTATTTTGGTACATATGATGCACATATTAAACGGTGTTCTTCTATTATAGATATAACAATACCTATTCTAGATCTAACGGTACCTATTGTCATATGTATTTTAAAAAAGAAACACCTTCCAACACTATCTTCCATTTCTACTTTGCTCGAAATATGATCTTTATAAAATAGATAAGACACTAAGACACATTAGATCCGAAGTGAATGTACATGATTTAACATGTACACCATGTGCACAGATACATTCCCGATGGAGAATGAATAGGGGCTAAAGATGGGTCCGACTAATATAAGGACAGCCCCATGCACCCCCCTAAACAAAGAAAAAAAATACACGATCAATTGCTTTCTATCTCGCACAATGCTAATATAGATCGCTTCCACCATAAACCCTCCCATAAGTCACCCCCACTATTTAGTCGCTAGTGTTCCCACTACCTCAACTTACTATTCATCATTCGTCTCTATCGTCGAGTAAGCCGCTACATTCTTTTATGCTCGTCGGCCTTTAAAAACTCAACCCCAAACCATCTAACTATAACCTACTTCATGTTATTGTCGTGGATCGGCTCTTCATCGATTTCATGAAGAGTTTCCATGGTCCGTCGTGCCTGTAGCACTACCACCTGTGGCACCATGCGCTAAGGTGAGGCGAGAGGGTGAGGAGGAAAGGAGAAGGGAAAGGTAAATTAATTCCAAGTATTTATTGCTATTAAAGATTGCACACAAGTGTTTGTGTGTCACTTAGGGAGAGTGGTGAGAAGATTTGGAAGCCAAAACGGGAAATAGATGGTCCTATATACTAAAAAGGAAAATTGACAGCTAGTTTTAAGTCTTTACCATTATAGATTACAAGTAGCGCTCGTGTGCCACATTGAGAGATGAGTGAAGAGAAAAGAGTTGGAAGCAAGAAAGAGGGGAGCAATAGGGCTATATATGTCTAATATGATATTCGATATGAGGTTCTAAGACATTGTTCATGCTTTATGTGGTAGATGTGTGAGATCTATACTAAATCTTATTATAGGATCACCATCAAGATAAAAAAGGAACCCAAACATTGCTTTGGCCATGGTTAAGAAAAGCATGCCTCCAATCATCGAACGATGCACTAAATAATCATTTTGAACCCTCGACGCTCATAATACTCAAGTGGGGATCATGTCCTTCCACCATTGTGGTGCCATCGGGAGGTGGGCACTGCAGGTTGCTTTGATTGGCGCATCATCTGTCGATCGGATGCTCTCCGGTGACCACTACTCAACTCCTCCCATGAGTCGCCTTCCTTATCACCATCGCTCCCTTAGTGTTTGGACCCCCTCGACTATTAGGTTCAGACCTTAAATGAGAAAATAGGAAAAGAGCAAGGGTTCTTGGCATATATTCTAACTACCATGTGATCATGTGCACTTCACATGATGCAAATCGATGTCAAAACTCATTTAGGTGGGTGCATAGCTAGTTTGGACCTGATTGGTATAGTAAAAACAAGTTTTAGGTGCAAGAAATGAAAATTGTAAGTATCAAGACATATTTGAGAATGTGGGATAAGTTGAGGGACTGATACTTTGCTGTAAAGTTTACTCTACAAGCTCACAAGTTGAACTGAAATGAAAAATTAAGTTCCCAATTCAACATTGGAGTATCATATCTTCTCAACGACACCTAATGGCTCTATGAAGGAAGGGACATGAAACTTGTGTTTCCAGATGGTAAGTGGTAACTAGTCATGGTGAATATCACCAAGGTACATCACACGGGTTCCGATCTTGAGCTCTATTTCTCGTTGCTTGACGCTGGACATGACTTGATGTGGTTGTGTTGCTGCATTTGTGAAGCATGCATGCATTGTTTCCTTTCCAAATTTGCCAAGACTGACTTTGAATAATGAGTCAAACCCTTTCTAATTTTTGTTGGCTAGCATTTCTCTTATAGGTGCTCATTTGCCCTATGTCTCCATATTCAATGATGAATACTTGCAGTTAATTCTCGTGAATGATTGAACTATTTACGAGAACTGCCAACTGGATGATCATTAGACAGATAGGTTGATGGATTCTTTACCTCGATCACGTAGTTTGAAGGTCACGAGAACTTGTAATAAATCCATAGTTCAATGATTTGTTCTCTTTCCATTATCATCAATCCTTAGTGATTCATGAGCCTTAGGAAAGGTTCCATCAAGAGAAGAGACCATGCCTTCTATATAAGTTTAGGGCCATGCTTCCATATACTCATACTCACCTAGGGTACATTGCAGGGTGACATCTCAATTTGGCGATGAACTAGCCATTGGCGTCCAACACAAAAAAAACTTTCATGTAACCATGTAGGAGCAAATTATCAACCTGCTGTAATAGATGTTGATAAGGTCCACCCACACTATTTGTATTGGGGATTTCTTAAGCATGGAAAATAAAAAGTCAGAATGTAGATCTACCATTGTATTATTGTACAACAATTAAAGAATTTCTTTTTTAAAAGATGGCATGCTTGTTGCATCAAAGAAAACAAAATATCTAGCTAAAACGTGGAAGGAAATTAACTCCAGTAAGCTGTTACACAAAAAACAAAAGGGACCACAACTTGCATACAAAAAGATCACGAGGTACTAATGAGATTTCTAACAAAATCTTTATGTTGGGTCCCCATATGCGTTTTGATACAGGAGAAAAAACTGAAATAAGAAGATTCGTCTATAAAGTATACTATCTCTGTTTTTTTATTTGTCGCGTTTTAGTTTAAAAATGAACTAGCCGGCGAAAAATATTCAAGAACGGATGTAGTATATGCTTTTGTTCCAAATAATTCTAGATGTATAAGGGGTGCATAATCAAAATGTATTATATATGTCTCCCCACTATATGCTCTTTCTTCCTTCTTGCCGTACTAGGTAAATGTCCGTGCGTTGCAACGGGAACATATAATACACGATAACCTATGTACAAATGTGTGTTATATTGTTATGTGAAAAGGTTTCGTAATCAATTTGTGATCCAAACCATACATAAATTTTGTTATTTTAATCTAGCTATTTCACCATTACATTGCAACCATCAATATCATGCAGACTTTTATATATGATAGTAGAGTGTCTGTGCGTTGCGACGGAACACAAATTATTCAATAAAACATTAGTGCACAATGATTACAGTTTGCCAGCTTCTGAATATCACAGCATTTATAAGGTCAAATTAAGCTATTCTCTTTTGTACTTTGTTAAAAAAATAAGACGAATTGCAAACCAAATTTTACGCACACCATCCGATCATGAAGTTGAACATAATTAATCAATCTTGAACCTGGATCAAGCAATCTCCACATTTCTAAAGGATGGTCTCTTTCAGCTATCATACACGCAGACTTGAAAACGTGTGCGGCCTCTGGCAATTAAGTAGCTGCGAAGATCCTCCCACGTTGGCCTTAAACGTACAAGTGCACTGGTATCCCTAATCTGCAGAAAGCAGAACAAAATCAGACAATTGATTGGCAAGTTTTGTGCAACCAAATCAGAAAGTCCGAACAAGGTAGAAAAACGCATGCGACAAGAGGCATAATAGCTGATGACACCATGTGTTGAGGGGTTTATTGTTTCAGCTCGGCTATACAAGGAGATATCAATCCAGAGGACTATAAATTCTCAACTTCTAGGATCTATCTCCAGTGATGTAGCTACAACATCCACCACAGGGAAATAAGCGTGTGGCTCTAGGGGTGGTGATTGGTCCTCACAACCATTTTTCCATTATTGGTGGAAGAACAAATCCATTGGCCTCTTCTGCCACTCCTGTTATAGGCATCAGATGACACTTCTTCCATTGTGACTATACTTGGTCCCTGCATCAGCCCAGATGTCTGGAGTTTGATCAAGATTAAGAACTGAAACTGGTGGCAGCAGTTGTGTCTCAATATTATCAGACACCATCCCTAGTAAATAGGTTGTATGTTGTACTACACAAGATAGCAAAAGGGGAGGTTCTGGTGGCTATGACTACCTTGGTTTACTCTCCAATGGTTGTGCTAGGTCAGGTGTGGTAGCCATGTCTAAATTCATTGCATCTAATGCAAGCGATGGATGAGGAGCTTCCTCTGATGTCACATATATGGCCTCATTATCAGCTGAATTTTGCAATACATGTGGGTTTGCAGTCTGCACCAGAGGTAGAGAGGGAGGTTGTAGTTGTGTTAACTTTAAATTTTCAAACCCCGAAAGTTAGGTACAAACAATAAAAAAGCAAATTTCTTGTTCCATAACACACAAGATAATCATGAATGCAACATATGCAACTGCTTAATCACTAAGATACCCCAAGTATTGTGGGTGCCAAAGTGACATAAATTATTTAATAAAATGTTAGTCTACAAAGATTACATGGAAATGGACAACACATATATCCTCAATATCTCACAAATTATTTGCCAACAATTCCATCTAGTAAACTAAACTAAACTTTTTCAACTAATACAGTGGGTTACCGAACAACTTCATATATTGTGATGGTGGGCCACAGAAGCTGTTGCTGCAAAGTAGTATCACTCAATTGCAAGCTCCTCCATAAAAGGAAGCCAGGATAAAAGAATAAGCCAGGCAAGAATCCTATCCTAATCTACCTCTCAATTTCTCAATCTGACTTGTTTGTATAGGCTCTAGGGAGGCAGGGTCAGAAAGGAAAGGAACTTGTTGTTCTGTCAAGCTTCATCGCTGCCACTCCACCACCTAATGTCGCCAACAGAAAAGGCTAGAGCATTTGCATCAAAGTCCCAAGATTGCTATAGCACATGGCATATGTTGTTTGCCCCTTAGCAGATTAGTAAGTTAAGAAATTGAAAGATTTCCAATACTATCTTATACATATGGTTATTATTAGATATATCTCTCTGGATGCTTCGGAGACAAAGTACACCTCTCTGTATAAATAGAGGATGTTATCAAGCATCAGCGTGTCAATCAGTGAACAAACCTCCCACTACTGCTCTTAATGTTGTTCAGCCACACTGTTACACTTGTTGCCAACAAGCCATCCGCCCCATAGTGATGGTGTTACATGTAACGAAAATCATCACCAATCCCAAACAAATCCAATGAACTCTAGATGGTTCCCAAAAGCAGATACAGAATATGCAATTAAGATTTATATAACAAAAGAAGTCGACTGGATTTTATATTTACCACAAAGTACTGCAAGGACAAATATAGTTTATGAGATATGGATTTCGTATCGTCTGCCTTGCTGCTTCTTGAGCCTCCACCATGGCGATGTTTGCTGCTCTGAACATGGTGTGCCCGGATTCGTGGCCACCTACAGTCGTAGTAAGGAATAAGCTAGGGATCGAGTAGACGCAAAGAGTTAATCAGACACTACGATTTCAACCTGATGATATGGAAGACGGATGATGTTCACTGGCGATGAACACCTTGTTCTTTCAGCGACGTAGAAATAGAATACGATCTTCTTATCTAGACTCGAGTGGGTCATCGGCTCTAGTGTTGTGCTCTATTGACCGAAGCTACTCAGCGTGGTAAAGCGATGGTGACTGACAGCGAAGGCATGGCCAAGGACGACGAGGGACCTCGATGAGGAGACAGCTCAGACTGGTTGACCGTGGCCCAAGACGACATCGTTGCTGGAGCAGCATCCTAGCACTGGAGCGAGCGACGTGGGCGAGGATGGTGCCGCTGGCGTTTGTTGCGGCCATGGAGGGAGACAGTGGCGAGGTGCTGGAGTAGCGGAGCGGCTTGGCATTTGTTGCGGCCATGGAAGGCTGCGGTTGTTTGCGGGGGCGAGGACGCCGGCAATCCTGGAGAGGTAGGCCAAATCGACGGAAGTCTCGGGCCTGCGAGGAGAGACGGATGTCGGGCGGGGGCTCGGCACACAAATGTGGACGCCCTCCTTATAGCCTTATAGAGTATTAGTAGATAAATTTCAATTAGTAGACATAGATAAGTCATCAAAGGATCAACTTATAGACACATATGCAAGAGCAATAGGTAGTCATAAAATAGGTCCTACAAGATAACAACAACCTGTTTGCATAAGTAATTTTGAAACATGTTAGTAGTTAGCATGGGATGCAAGGTTGAATAGAGACTCACCAACACTTACATGTGAAATGTTCCAGTCTCTACACGACTGAAAAAACTTTGCAAGTGAGGTGTTCTCTGGTGAAATACAACATGAACCATCCTTAGACTTGCCATTTTAAGCAATTTAAGCAAATATAAATAAAATGAGTACAAATAGCAATTTAGCAAACATAAATAAACGAAGTACAACTATAACTTATAGATGATTAAGGGAACTACCTAAAGATATTCAGTGATGAGACATAGCATATGACGACTTTGTTGGAGCAACATATGCAACATACATCCTGCAACCTCCCTGCAAAATGGTCGTCGAGAAAACAGTTGCAAATTTTCAAAAAGAATATCAAGATGCGAGAAGATTGAAATGTGCCACACAACTCAAGATTCACATTTCAATGCCAAGAATGAACCTTGGATCAGGAATAGACCGAGTCTGCACTTCCTGTTGAGCTTCATCATTTGGTTGTATTCTTGTTTTTAGGACTGACACTTCTACTCATGTGACAAGAACATTTGTGCGATTTGAAAATTACACACCTGGTGCTGCTGCACTACCTTGGTTAGAAATGCTCTCAGAGTCATGTGGTGCAGGCAGGTTGTTCGAGGAGGGATGAATACCTATGCTTGCGCAGTCTCCATCGAAGAAACCTGCAGTGATGCCATGAGTTAGGGGATGAGATATTGCAGCCGCTATTTCGGGAAGCAAATCATTTGTGGCATTTGATCTTATAAATATAAAAGCAAGATAAACTTTATTATTATTCATCGACTTGACAATCACGATCTTATGTAGCAAGGTAGATCATTAAAGCAATTATGTGGCTAGAGTCTTACTCCCACGGATGATGGCTCCCTCGATTCTATGCATTATATACAATTCAGTTAGATCTAGAGACGACACAAGATAACCATGATAGTAAGGATTCAAGGGAGGACCCGGATGTTTAAATACCTTGGTGTATGGAGTCAAAATAGAGCTATGTACCAGCCTTCGAAAATGAAAATCAGCCACCACAACAGTTTCAGGTTCAATGTTCTTTCAGATTTTAGAGGAATTGATAATAATGAGCAAATACATAATGTCATGCACAACACCCTGCACCCTTTGTAACCTCAAGTAAAAAAGTAGGAAAAGAAAGAACTATCAGTAATCAAAATGTGCCCTCAATTACAATTTGTATGCGACCAGTTTAACATGTGCCTTTTTATATATGAAAAATGGCCCATCTAAACATCCTATTGTACGATCTACATCATGAAACAAAATCTAAAACTTCATTAGCCTTTTTTGTTGCAGTATTATCTTTCTATAGTACAACCTAATTTTACACAAATTAGATTGAGATATCTTACACTTACTAGGCAGTGAGCAGGCTATCTTGTTGCCTTGTTGGATTATGATTTAGCTTGCAATGAACAAAGCATCACATATGAGAATAAAGTAAGGAAAATAAAACCTGAAAAATGTTCAAATAATCTCATTGTGATTTTGGGCTCGTGATCATGCTGAATTCATAGCATGTCTATAATGGGAATATATAGCTTTGTGGAACTTGGAACTCTCACGTGAATTACTAACATATAAGTTTATAAATTTCAATTAGTATGTGTCTATAAGTTGATCCTTTGATGACTTATTTATGTCTACACTATGGATTCAATTAGTATGTTGCACTGTGGATTCTAGTTAGATAAAGAACATTGGCAATTCTAATGCGATGTTTTTTTTGTTTTAGGTCCAGAAAAGATTGTTCCAACTAATAGTTGCAAACAAAGCTGGAAAAATTCAGTGTGGAAAGGTGAAAGGGAAATGTGCCCTTGGGCCATTTCTAAGTATTTTGGTGATTTAGTGTTCAACACAAGTGCCTAAGTGTAAAAAGGTGGACAAAGTACTAATCAAGGATAAAGGTATGTTTCTCAGACTTAGTACATTGTTTTATGGACTAATGTATTGTGTCTAAATGCTGGAAACAGGAAAAATCCAATTAGAAATGCCTTGGCTCGAGCAGCCAAGACTCTGCTCAGTCTGGAGCACCGGACTGTCTGGTGGTGCACCAGACAGTGTCCGGTGCGCCAGGCTGGCTCTGGCGAAAAGGCTGCTCTCGGGACTTCGACGGCGGTGTACGACTATAAATCACCGGACTGTCCGGTGGGTCGTTCACAGGCAAACTCGTCGCTCTCGGGAATTCACCGGCGACGTACGGCTATAATTCACCGGACTGTCCGGTGTGCACCGGACTGTCCGGTGAGCCAACGGTCGGCAGGGCCAACGGTCGGCCGCGCGATCTGCGCGGGACACGTGGCCGAGCCAACGGCTAGAAGGGGGCACCGGACTGTCCGGTGTGCACCGGACATGTCCGGTGCGCCAACGGCTCTCAGGCTGTCAACGGTCGACTGCGCCATTTTTGGAAGGAAATCGGGCACCGGACAGTGTCCGGTGTGCACCGGACTGTCCGGTGCGCCAGTCGACAGAAGGCAAGATCAGCCTTCCTAGATTGCTCTCAATGGCTCCTAGCTGCCTTGGGGCTATAAAAGGGACCCCTAAGCGCATGGAGGAGCACACCAAGCATTCCTACAACATTCCTAAGCACCAAGACCTCGATTTCGCGCCTTTGATTCTTTGCAATAGCAATTAGAGCTCTAGTTGAGTGGTGAACTCATTGAGTTGTGTTGTGAGCTCTTGTTGCGACTTGTGTGTGTGGTGTTGCTGTGATTTCTTGTCTTGAGTGCGTTGCTAATCCCTCCCTTGCTCCGTGCTTCTTTGTGAATTTCAAGTGTAAGGGCGAGAGGCTCCAAGTTGTGGAGATTCCTCGCAAACGGGATTGAGAAAAGCAAGCAAAACACCATGGTATTCAAGTGGGTCTTTGGACCGCTTGAGAGGGGTTGATTGCAACCCTCGTCCGTTGGGACGCCACAACGTGGAGTAGGCAAGCGTTGGTCTTGGCCGAACCACGGGATAACCACTGTGCCATCTCTGATTGATCTCTCGTTGGTTATTGTGTTTTGTTAAAGATTTCTCTCTAGCCAATTGGCGGTTATTGCGCTAACACTTAACCAAGTTTTTTGTGGCCTAAGTTTTAAGTGTTACAGGATCACCTATTCACCCCCCCTCTAGGTGCTCTCAATTGGTATCAGAGCCATTCTCTTCACAAAGGGACTAACCGCCCGAAGAGATGGATCCTAAGGGGAAGGGAATCGTGATCAACGACAAAGAGAAGGAATCCTTCGTCAACGAGCCGAAGGATGACAAGCCTACAGACTCCGTCTCGGGCCATAGACGAAAAGATGGGAAGAAGAAGAAGACAAGGCGCATCAAGGAAATTGTCTACTACGACGACAGCGATGAGTCTACTTCTTCCCAAAAGGACGACGACCACAACGACTACGAGAGAAGGAAACCGGTTAATTCGAACTTTTCTTTTGACTACTCTCGTATTCCGCAAAATTCAAATTCACATTTGCTCTCCATTCCTCTCGGCAAGCCTCCACACTTTGATGGGGAGGACTACGGATTTTGGAGCCACAAAATGCGTAGTCACTTGTTCTCTCTCCATCCTAGTATATGGGAGATTGTAGAGAGTGGAATGCACTTTGATAGTTCGGATAGTCCCATGTTCATTAATGAGCAAATTCATAAGAATGCACAAGCTACTACTGTTCTTCTAGCTTCATTGTGCAGGGATGAATACCACAAAGTGAGCGGCTTGGATAACGCCAAGCAGATCTGGGACACCCTCAAGATTTCACATGAGGGAAACGACGTCACCTTGCTCACCAAGATGGAGTTGGTGGAGGGCGGGCTTGGACGATTCGCGATGATAAGGGGCGAGGAGCCGACACAAACATACAATCGGCTCAAGACCCTTATCAACAAAATAAGGAGCTACGGAAGCACGCGATGGACGGACCACGACATCGTCCGACTGATGCTAAGGTCCTTTACCGTTCTTGATCCTCATTTGGTGAATAATATTCGTGAGAATCCCAGGTACACCAAAATGTCGCCCGAAGAAGTCCTTGGAAAATTCGTAAGGGGGCGAATGATGATCAAGGAGGCAAGGTACGTGGACGACGCATTGAATGGTCCAATCAATGAGCCTCAACCCCTTGCTCTCAAGGCAACAAGAAGCAAGGAGGCGCTACCTAGCAAGGTGGCACAAATTGAGGCGGCCGGACTTAATGATGAAGAGATGGCCCTCATCATCAAGAGATTCAAGACGGCGCTAAAGGGTCACAAGGGGCAGCCAAGCAAGACCAAGACAAAGGGCAAGCGCTCATGCTTCAAATGTGGTAAGCTTGGTCATTTTATTGCTAACTGTCCCGACAATGATAGTGATCAGGATCAAGGGAACGAGAGGGAGAAGAAGAACTATAAGAAGGCAAAGGGCGAGGCACATCTTGGCAAGGAGTGGGATTCGGATTGCTCCTCGTCCGACTCCGACAATGAAGGACTCGCCGCCACCGCCTTCAACAAGTCATCCCTCTTCCCCAACGAGCGTCACACATGCCTTATGGCAAGGGAGAAGAAGGTATGTACTCGAGACTCTACTTATGCTTCTTCAAGTGAGGACGAATCTAGTGATGAGGATGAAATAGATTATTCATGTTTATTTAAGGGCCTAGATAGAACCAAGGTAGATAAAATTAATGAATTGATTGATGCCTTGAATGATAAGAATAGGCTTTTAGAAAAACAAGAGGACTTGTTGTATGAAGAACATGACAAATTTGTAGAAGCACAAAAATCTCATGCCTTAGAAGTTAAGAGAAATGAAATGCTTTCTTGTGAATTATCTTCTTGCCATGAGACAATTTCTAGCTTAAGGAGCATTAATGATGATTTGAATGCTAAGTTAGAAATAGCTAGTAAATCAACAACTTGTGTAGAAAATGTTGTTATTTGCAATAGATGTAAAGATTTTGATATTGATGCTTGTAGTGAACACATAGCTTCTATTGCAAAGTTAAATGATGAAATGGCTAGTCTTAATGCCCAACTTAAGGCTAGCAAAAGTGATTTTGATAAACTAAAATTTGCTAGGGATGCCTACACGATTGGTAGACACCCCTCAATTAAGGATGGGCTTGGCTTCAAGAGGGAAGCCAAGAATTAACAAGCCATAAGGCTCCCATCTCCGCCAAGGAGAAAGGGAAGGCCCCTATGGCAAGTAGTACTAAAAAGAACCATGCTTTTATGTACAATGATAGAAGACAGTCTAATAGGAGTTGTAATGCTTTTGATTCACATGCCTATGATTCTTATGCCATGTATGCTTCCAGTTCTTCCTATATGCATGGTAGAGATATGCCTAGGAAGAATATTCATCATGTGCCTAGAAAGAATATTGTTCATGTTCCTAGGAAAGTTATGAATGGTCCCTCTACAATTTATCATGCTTTAAATGCTTCCTTTGCTATTTGTAGAAAGGATAGGAAGATAGTTGCTAGGAAATTAGGGGCAAAAGCAAGGGTGATAAAACTTGCATTTGGGTCCCTAAGGAAATTGTGACTAACCTTGTAGGACCCAACAAGAGTTGGGTACCTAAGACCCAAGCCTAAATTTGCCTTGCAGGTTTATGCATCCGGGGGTTCAAGCTGGATTATCGACAGCGGATGCACAAACTATATGACGGGGGAGAAGAAGATGTTCACCTCCTACGTCAAGAATAAGGATTCCCAAGATTCAATCATATTCGGTGATGGGAACCAAGGCAAGGTGAAAGGTTTAGGCAAGATTGCAATATCTAATGAGCACTCTATCTCTAATGTGTTTTTAGTTGAGTCTCTTGGATATAATTTACTATCTGTCAGTCAATTATGTAATATGGGATATAATTGTCTATTTACAAATGTAGATGTGTCTGTCTTTAGAAGATGTGATGGTTCACTAGCTTTTAAGGGTGTACTAGACGGCAAACTTTATTTAGTTGATTTTGCAAAAGAAGAGGCCGGTCTAGATGCATGCTTAATGGCTAAGACTTGCATGGGCTGGTTGTGGCATCGCCGCTTAGCACATGTGGGGATGAAGAACCTCCACAAGCTTCTAAAGGGAGAACACGTGATAGGTCTAACCAATGTACATTTCGAAAAAGATAGACCTTGTGCAGCTTGTCAAGCAGGTAAACAAGTGGGGGGAGCACATCACAGCAAGAATGTGATGACCACTTCAAGACCTCTGGAGCTGCTGCATATGGACCTCTTCGGACCCGTCGCCTATCTGAGCATAGGAGGAAGTAAGTATGGTCTAGTTATTGTTGATGACTTTTCCCGCTTCACTTGGGTGTTCTTTTTGCAGGATAAGTCTGAAACCCAAGGGACCCTCAAGCGCTTCCTAAGGAGAGCTCAAAATGAGTTTGAGCTCAAGGTGAAGAAGATAAGGAGCGACAATGGGTCCGAATTCAAGAATCTTCAAGTGGAGGAGTTCCTTGAGGAGGAGGGGATCAAGCACGAGTTCTCCGCTCCCTACACACCTCAGCAAAATGGTGTGGTAGAGAGGAAGAACAGGACGCTCATAGATATGGCGAGGACTATGCTTGGAGAGTTCAAGACCCCCGAGCGCTTTTGGTCGGAAGCCGTGAACACGGCTTGCCACGCCATCAACAGGGTCTACCTTCACCGCCTCCTCAAGAAGACTTCATACGAGCTGCTAACTGGTAACAAACCCAATGTGTCTTATTTTCATGTATTTGGGAGCAAGTGTTATATTCTTGTGAAGAAAGGTAGAACCTCTAAATTTGCTCCCAAAGCCGTAGAAGGGTTTTTATTAGGTTATGATTTAAATACAAAGGCGTATAGGGTCTTCAACAAATCATCGGGTTTGGTTGAAGTCTCAAGCGACGTTGTATTTGATGAGACTAATGGCTCTCCAAGAGAGCAAGTTTGTGATCTCGATAATGTAGATGAAGAAGACGTTCCAACGGCCGCGATACGCACCATGGCGATTGGAGATGTACGGCCTCAGGAACAATTGGAGCAAGATCAACCGTCTTCCTCAACTATGGTGCATCTCCCAACCCAAGATGACGAACAGGTACCTCAAGTGGAGGCGCATGATCAAGGGGGAGCACAGGATGTTCAAGTTGAAGAGGAAGAAGCACCTCAGGC